>NC_073386.1:23021074-23378944 GCF_028641065.1 Leucoraja erinaceus
TCGTCCATGCTGACCAAGATGCCCCATCTAAGATAGTCCCATTTACCTGCATTTGGCCCACAAATCTTTTAATTATACATGTCTAAATGTCTTTTAAATGTTGTTATTGTACCTGCCTCAACTACATTCTCCAGCAGCTCGTTCCTTATACCCTCCCCCGTCTGTGTGAATAAGTTGTCCATAAGTTTCTGTTCAATCTTTCCCCTTTCACCTTAAACAAATGCCCTCTAGGTCTTGATTTTTCCTATCCTGGGATGTAGATTGTGCACTCATCCTATTGATTTTATACACATCTATAAGATCACCACTCAGCCTCCTGTGCTCCAAGGAATAAAGTCCCAGCTTGCCCAACATTTCCCTATAGTTCATAGCCTGGCAACATCCTTGAAAATCTCTGTACTCGTTCCAGCTTAATGGTATGTTTCCTTTAGCAGGGTGAGCATAGCTGAACACAATCCTCCAAGTGTTGTCTTGCCATTGTCTTGTACAAGTTTAACGTAACCTCCCAACTTCTATATCAATTCAGTGACTGATGAAGACCAATGTGTCCAAAAGCCTTCTTCACCACCCAATCTACCTGTGACACCACTTTCAGGGAACTATGCACTTTTACTCTTAGATCCCTCTGATCCCTACAATGCTTCCCAGAGCTCTAACATTCACTGTGAAGTTTCTTGCCCTGGTTAGACTTCCCTAAATACAAAATCTTACACTCATTTGAATTGGTCCATTAGCCATTCCTCAGCCCACATGCCCAGCTGATCAAGA
The DNA here is from genome assembly GCF_028641065.1 of Leucoraja erinaceus. Classification (NCBI taxonomy): domain Eukaryota; kingdom Metazoa; phylum Chordata; class Chondrichthyes; order Rajiformes; family Rajidae; genus Leucoraja; species Leucoraja erinaceus. The sequence goes on from NC_073386.1 coordinate 23,021,843, forward strand.
TCCCGCAGTAATTCTTGATAAACCATGTTCACAGTCTAAGATACACCTTATTTTAGTGTAATCTGCAAACTTAAGGGCCTGTCCCACCAGCATGCGATTGCATGCGTCTAGCGCGACCAAACGTGGTGGCTTGAGGCATACGGCCTGGCGGGGCCGGTCCCAATTCGAACCGCGGAGCCGTCTGGAGTTGTGCGGGGCTGGTCCCGTCATCATACTCACCAATCAGCTGGGCAGGATGCGGGCCGACTGAATTTGGACGTCGCACGGCGTCGGGCGATTACATCATCACGCAACGGCACGCCGGGTGGTGACGTCATCGCGCAACGCCACGCGCTAGGGGTACGCCGTCAAGACGCTGCGTACGGCCTCAATGCGGCTGCGGGCCGACAGGCCGTTGCCGCACGGAATCTTTGCACAGTGTCAGTTTTTCGGAGCCCCGTGTGGTCGGGACCAGCCCCGCACAACTCCATACAGCTCCGGTGATCGAAGTGGGACCGGCCCCGCGAGGCCGTATGGCTCAAGCGACCACGTTAGGTCGCGCTCGCCGCATGCAGTCGCATGCTGGTGGGACAGGCCCTTTACTAACATGCCTGTGCATTACAATCCAAATTGCTGATGTAGGTGACAAACAATAATGGCCCTGGAACTGACCCCTGGCGTACACCACTAGTCACAGGGAGCTAGTTCGCTAAACTACATTCCATCACCACCCTCTGCTTCCCTGCATGAAGCCATGAAGCTGGTTAGCTAGCTCTCCCATGTTTGCTAACCTTTCAGAGCAGCCTACCACATTGAACCATATCAAAGGCCTTGCTAAATTTCCAACCTTGTCCTTGTCAATCATCTTAGCTACTTCTTCAAAAACTTCAATTAAATTTGAGGGATGTGATCTCTCATGTACAAAACCATGCTGACCACCCCCAACCAAACTTTACCTAAATGCATGTATATTTTATCCCTTAAAATCCTCTACAGTAACTTTCCTTCCACAGATGATAGGCTTGATGTCTATAGTTGCTAGGTTTTTCTTTGCACCCCTTCTTAAATGGAGACTCACCATTAGCCTCCCTCCAGTTTTCCGGCACCATGTCTAATAGTTATTCATATGTCTCAGCTGGACACCTGCAATTTCTTCTCTAGCTTCCCACAGTGTTCTTGGATATTTCTGTTCAGGCTTGGGAGATTTATCTACCTTCATATATTTAGGGTGTCCAACATCTCTTCAACTGTAATCCAATTGCATTTAAATGTTTTTGTCATTGAAAGCATCAAATAAACTCCCCACAGTCAATTGTTCTCCTGTAATATTTTATCCTTTAAAATTGTGCATTATCGTTGTGACATTTTAAAGATTGTGTCCACTGAAGTAGGGATGAAAATTAAAATTCTGTTACTCAACAAAAGAGCAAAATATTGGACTGAATCTAGAATGTGACATCTTTATCTTCGCCTATCATCCTTTCATCAAACGCACCAACTTCATTTCAATTTTGGGCCTTGCTTTCAAGGCTGCTCCACAACTGCAACAGTGGTAGAGTCAGCACTGATGCCTAAAGACAGATTACATCCCACAATGAGAGACTTTTAACAACAGTGGACGTAGATTTTTATTTTAATATAAAATTATTAAAGCATAATAAGTTTACTTGAAACACAATTAAGTCGTTGCAAACAATAACAGGAGTGAGTGAGATTTAAGAAAAATAAAACTGTAAATGAATGGGCTTTTGCTGCACATCAGCTGTGCGTGACATAAAGTTGAAGGGTCAGATGCTCAGCTTGGCTAAGCTCTGCCCCTGGAGCGTTGAATTGTCAGATATGTTGGCATCTGACCTCCAGTGTGCTCCTGATCTCTACATTGCACTGCACAGGTGTGATATTCAGGAATGTGCTGACTCACACACTGCATGTTGCCAGCTCTTCTCCACTCATGCAGCCAGCCATCTGTACCATCCGGCTCAAGTGCCGTGCAATGCTGTTCTATTAATATTTCAATGGAATAACATTCTGGTGAGACATTTTTTTGGGGTAATACAAAAGATGAACTGTATGATTTGTATTATCATTTTGGTCATAAAAAATATGACTAACCCTTATTACTCTAAAATAAAATAGATAGATACAGTGCCCTCCATAATGTTTGGGCCAAAGACCCATCATTTATTTATTTGCTTCTATACTCCACAATTTGAGATTTGTCATAGAAAAAAATCACATGTGGTTAAAGTGCACATCTTCAGATTTTAATAAAGGCCATTTATATACATTTTGGTTTCACCATGTAGAAATTACAGCAGTGTTTATACATACCCCCGCCCCTATCATTTCAGGGCAGCATAATGTTTTGGACACAGCAATGTCATATAAATGAAAGTAGTCATGTTTAGTATTTTGTTGCATATCCTTTGCATGCGATGACTGCTTGAAGTCTGTGATTCATGGACATCACCAGTTGCTGGGTGCCTTCTCTGTTGATGCTGTGCCAGGCCTGAATTGCAGCCATCGTTAGCTTATGCTTGTTTTGGGAGCTAGTCCCCTTCAGTTTTCTCTTCAGCATATTAAAGGCATGCTCAATTGGGTTCAGATCTCGTGATTGACTTGGCCACTCAAGAATTTACGATTTTTTAGCGTTGAAAAACTCCTTTGCTGCTTTAGCAGTATGTTTGGGATTATTGTCTTGCTGTAGAATGAACTGCCGGCCAATGAGTTTTGAGGCATTTGTTTGAACATGAGCAGATAGGATGTGTCTATACACTTCAGAATTCATTATTCTACTACCATCGGCAGCTGTATCATCAATGTGGGGTGCCTAGTGGGGTGCCACAGGGATCTGTGTTGGGTCCACTGTTGTTTGTCATGTACATCAATGATCTGGATGATGGTGTGGTAAATTGGATTAGTAAGTATGCAGATGATACTAAGATAGGTGGGGTTGTGGATAATGAAGTAGATTTTCAAAGTCTACAGAGAGATTTATGCCAGTTGGAAGAGTGGGCTGAAAGATGGCAGATGGAGTTTAATGCTGATAAGTGTGAGGTGCTACATCTTGGCAGGACAAATCAAAATAGGACGTACATGGTAAATGGTAGGGAATTGAAGAATGCAGGTGAACAGAGGAATCTGGGAATAATGTGCACAGTTCCCTGAAAGTAGAATCTCATGTAGATAGGGTGGTAAAGAAAGCTTTTGGTGTGCTGGCCTTTATAAATCAGAGCATTGAGTATAGAAGTTGGGATGTAATGTTAAAATTGTACAAGGCATTGGTGAAGCCAATTCTGGAGTACGGTGTACAATTTTGGTCGCCTAATTATAGGAAGAATGTCAACAAAATAGAGAGAGTACAGAGGAGATTTACTAGAATGTTGCCTGGATTTCAGCAATTAAGTTACAGAGAAAGGTTGAACAAGTTAGGGCTTTATTCTTTGGAGCGCAGAAGGTTAAGGGGGGACTTGATAGAGGGATGAGATAGACAGAGTTGACGTGGATAAGCTTTTCCCACTGATAGTAGGGAAGATTCAAACAAGGGGACATGACTTGAGAATTAAGGGACTGAAGTTTAGTGGTAACATGAGGGGGAACTTCTTTACTCAGAGAGTGGTGGCTGTGTGGAATGAGCTTCCAGTGAAGGTGGTGGAGGCAGGTTCGTTTTTATCATTTAAAAATAAATTGGATAGTTATATGGATGGGAAAGGAATGGGGGGTTGTGGTCTGAGCGCAGGTATATGGGACTAGGGGAGAATACGTGTTCGGCAAGGACTAGAAGGGTCGAGATGGCCTGTTTCCGTGCTGTAAATTGTTATATGGTTATATGGTTAATGAAGATAAGTGAATCAGTACCTTCAGCAGCCATACATGCCCGGGCCATAATACCCCCACCACCATGTTTCACAAATGAGGTGGTATGCTTAGGATCTTGGGCAGTTTCTTCTCTCCTCCATACTTTGCACTTGCCATCACCCTGATATGTCAATCTTCGTCTCATCTGTCCACAAGACCTTTTTCCAGAACTGTGGTTGCTCTTTTAAATACTTCTTGGCAAACTGTAACCTGGCCATCCTATTTTTGCTGCTAACGAGTGGTTTGCATCTTGCAGTGTAGCCTCTGTATTTCTGTCCATGAAGTCTTCAGCGGACAGTGGTAATTGACAAATCCACACTTGAAGAATGTTTCTGATCTGTCAGACAGGTGTTTGGGGATTTTTCTTTATTATAGAGAGAATTCTTCTGTCATCAGCTGTGGAGGTCTTCATTGGCCTGCCAGTCCCTTTGCAATTAGTAAGCTCACCAGTGCTCTCTTTCTTCTTAATGATGTTCCAAACATTTGATTTTGGTAAGCCTAATGTTTGGCTGATGTCTAACAGTTTTATTCTTGTTTCTCAGTCTCATATTGGCTTCTTTGACTTTCATTGGCACAACTTTGATCCTCATGTTGATAAACAGCAATACGTTTCCAAAGGTGATGGAAAAACTGGAGGAAAGACTAGGTATTGAGAGCTCTCTTAAACCTGCATTAAGGAGGCAATTAAACACACTTGAGAAATTACAAATGCCTGTGAAGCCATGTGTCCCAAACATTATGGTGCCATGAAATGGGGGGACTATGTATAAACACAGCTGTAATTTCTACATGGCCTTTAATAAAATCTGACAATGTGCTCTTTAACCACGAGTGATTTTTTTCTATTACATATCTCAAATTGTGGAGTACAGAGGCAAATAAATAAATGATAGGTCTTGTCCCAAACATTATGGAGGACACTGTAGCCTTTCTTAAATTAAAATAGTGGCTTTAAAAAGAGGAATTTTGCAGGGAACAATTGTTGACATCAATGAATTTCAGTCTATGGCACTCTGAATGATTATAGATCAGTTGGGCTAATGGCACTCAATAAAAAGGGCTGTTTATCATTTGTTCACCGTAGTTGCTCAATTCTTAAGAATGCTATGCATATTTTCTGTTCCTTTTCCCATTTGCCCCCTTGGTTGTCCTACTATGCACTGTAGGTGCATTGTGCACGTATGGTTAATAGTGCATAAGACTTGCCAGATTGCGAACCATACATCGATAGTAACTACTTCCCAACATGCTACCAGGAAATTATTAATATAGAATTGATACCTTATCAACAACAGGTTGCATTTGCGTGCCATCTTCATCCCCAAGGACTTGTATTTTTATGTAATCGCATCAAAATAAATAACCCATATTAGTCCTCGGTCGATGCTTCCTTGTTCTCTCATGACACCGTGTTACAGTTTCGAGATTTGTTACATGAATTAATAACCAGGTTTTCTTTTGAATTTGTGGATAGTCCAATAATGAATGGCAGTTAAATAATCCACTGTTGATGGTTATTAATTCATTAGGCAACCTCAAACTGAGTACTTCATCGTCTCAACTGTCTAATAAATTTATAATTGTGACGCTTACAAAACCCTGCTTTCCAAGAGATGAGGTCATCAACAATTTTTCAGCTCTCCTTAAATTCTATGCATTATTTCCAGAGTGGCAGGGAGATTGATGAGAATGAAAATAAAATTGTGACATGATATTGAGCTGAAATTTATTAAGCACTATGATGACATCATTCTTTTCTGTGGTATTGAAATAGATGTTTTTGATAAAAAATCCTTTTGAAAGATGGTAGGAAAAACAGCTACATTTTCAATATTGCAGCCTCTCAACATTGTACTAAGATACAATGTGAATACTAACAAGGCAAGATTATATTTTTCAGTTTGCAATATGTATAGTGAGGTGATAATTAACAAACTGAGGAAAGATTAATATATAAATAACATTAGATTTTGAAAAGGGAATTAATGGTATTTTCCTCCCATTTTTTAATGCCTGGTTTTGAATCTATTTTGGATGATCAGAGTGAAAATTACCTTAAGGTTGCAAATAGCATTACATTCGCAATGTTGCTGATAGTTTGTGATCTTCCTGAGCATATTACTTGCTGAAGCAGGTAAATGTTTGGTCATCTAGTTTAAGGTTCATGTTCAGACACATTGTTGGGAAAGAAGGTACACAAAAATGCTGGAGAAACTCAGCGGGTGCAGCAGCATCTATGGAGCGAAGGAAATAGGTGACGTTTCGGGCCGAAACCCTTCTTCAGACTGATCACGTCACCTATTTCCTTCGCTCCATAGATGCTGCTGCACCTGCTGAGTTTCTCCAGCATTTTTGTGTACCTTTGTTGAGAAAGAACATGGTTTCACTAGGTTTACACCACATTTAATTTCTGCTTTGTCTGACTGGCATGCTTGATATTAATCCAGGATACAGAAACAGCAGAACCAAACCAGTTGGAATTTTAAATAGCTTTGAGACTGGTATCTTCAACCATAGTTGCAATTAGCCTTTTGGCATGTTATTTAACTGATAGATAAGTAACAATTTTAAAATTAATTTAATATCCCCACAGAACACAAAGTGCTAGAGAACTCAGTTGGTCAGGCAGCATCTGTGGAGGAAATGGATTATCGACTGAATTAATCTGAAGAAGGGTCCCGACCCGAGACGTCGTCTATTCATTCCCTCCACAGTTGTTGCCTGATCATTGAGTTACTCAAGCAATTTATGTTTTCCAGCATCTGCAGTTCCTTAAGTCTCTTTTTTTCCTCTCACATACTTTTGAAAACCAAAAGATTTGTTTTTAAGTTTTGACTTTCACTTCGAACAAAATCGGTGGGCTATTTATTTACTTTAAAAAAAGCAGTTGACTACAAATTAGAGAAAGTAAAGATCAAAGTTTGATTCACAGTATACCGTTGAATGCTGCATTCAGTCTGGTCACAAAAAAGTGCGAAAGACAAACAGAAAAGTGACAAAAGACCAATTGCAAATGTCAAGGGCATGAGCTTGGTTAAGCGATTGGGGAAACTTTGTTTTCTTCAAAGGTTACACAAAAAAGCTGGAGAAACTCAGCGGGTGCAGCAGCATCTATGGAGCGAAGGAAATAGGCAACGTTTCGGGCCGAAACCCTTCTTCAGACTGAAGAAAAACATTTGTTTTCTTCAATATGGGAAGCTGGCATTTGTCTTTTAATGATTTGAACAAGAGGGCACTTTCATCAGACTGTATTAGGGTACTTTTAAAACAAATATTCTGATTATTTTATTTCATTCAACGAGTAAACAACACATGATGTTAACATCAAGACAATATTGTGAAGTGAAAGCGAAAATAACAAGATAAAACAACTGAGGAGGTGAAGAATGTTTTCTGGAAAAATGAATCAAATGGTACCAAATGTATTCATCAATAGGGATGGGTTACAGTTGTGGATGTATCAAGGTATTAAAATTAATCCGTTTGTGCAATTTGGAAGTATAGTGACATCAAGTTACAGGGCCATTACACATTAATCTGAAAGCATGAAAAATACGTGAAATAAATTGAAAGCTTAATATAAGAAACAGCAGAAATTCCAAAAGAAAATGAAATTATTGCAACTGCTCTATGTATATGTGTTCCTGTGCTGCTTACTGAAATTAGATTATCTGTTTAACGTCATATGCATTTCTGAAAATGTTTTGTTGAAGCTGAATGTTAGCTTGTAAAGGACTGATATTCTTAGTTGCAGTCATCAAAGGTAAATACAAAAATGATATTTTAATTGATATGCTAAATATTATAGCGTTTTGGGACACAGAAACGGGTCCTTTAAACCACCGAGTCTTGACCATCAACCACCCACCTTCAGTAATTGTACATGATGTCCATTGGATTAGTTAACATTTATTCTATTGACAACAAAGAACCCTGTACTTGAATTGGAATTCCAAATGGAAATGTTTTGGCCATTCTATTCAAGCAGACACAAAATTCAATTTCCATTGGCTTGGGACTTGGTAACTTGCCTGAATATGAGAGCATTTATTAAGATGGGAGTGTTATGACAATACAAAGCACAGATATCATTAACATAATAAACGGACACGTTTTGACAGAACTTGAGCAAACAATACATTTGAACAGTTAAATGCAAACTTATGGGAAATGTTTTTGTTTGGTTTAGTTTATTATCGTCAAGTGGAACATCTAATGAATACCCTAAATCAAATCAAATCATACCCTCTCCACTAAATCCAGTGAAGCAGAAAATATTTTCCAAAGTTTGTAATGTAATTATTAATGAACAAATTGTATTATGTGAAGCACTTTTTTAATTACACTTTTTGTATCTTTGTCTTAAAAATCACAGTCCCGGGAGATCCCCTTGTTTCTATGATAATGAAATAGTAATGATGAACCATGTGTACAAAGAAAGATTTCCCAAGGTGAGTACTGATTCTGTTTTGTTCACCTGTTTATTTTTTAATTTTATCTAGTTGATAAATGCAAAAAAATACTCCACTTGCTGAAAGTCTTAAATTACAAAAACTGAAAATGCTGGAAACAGTAATATAAAATTATCAATTGGTTTAAGGTTAGAGCGGGATGAGATAGTTTAATGAATAAGGATGCGAATTTTAAAGTCAAGCATTGCATAACTGGAAGCCGTTGTTGGCCAGTTGTGGAAGCTGGTGTTAAATTTGAAATTGTTAATTTCCTCTGAAAATTCCCGGCCTGCGTATATTTGCAACTTTTGAGTTTCCATTGTTATGTAAATCAGTTTATTGCCCGTGTGTTCCTAGTATTCTCGCACTTTGATGAGTCGTTTGTTATTTTATTAAGCATTTAAACATGTGGGCTGGATTTGATCCAATGCATTTATGAACTAGTCATGATCTTACTGCATCCCATTAAAATGGTGTTTATAGATCTGCATTTTCAATTTTAGATGACAATAATTCCATTTTGTTTCAATTCAGTGCAAGAAGCAGCTTTGCACCTGATAAGCGATCTAAATGTAATATAACTTTCCATCACTTGCTTCATTAGGAGTATGTTACAGTGGTGTTTTTCATATTAACACAGTGGTTTTGGAAGCAAATCCTCTCTTGGCAAGTTGTACATGTATTCTATACATCCTGTAATATATAGCATGGCTCGAAAACAAATAAGTACAGTAAAGTAGTCAGATAGTTACAAAATCTCTCTTCTAGTTTATTTTCTGCTCACCAAGAAATTCTTGAATATCATATGCAGTTTTTACTCACTATCATCTGAAACAACCTAGCTTGTTCCATTCCAAGACTTGTAATGGAAAGTCTTACCATTCTGCAGAAGTCACCGTTTCAGGGAAATCAAGGATGTTCAGTAACAGCATCTCCATCTGCAAACCAATCAATACTCCCACAGCCAGGGGACTTAATTGAACTTTTCAGTCTAGCTTTTCTCAGATCCAGAAATGATATACCACGTGCTTGTTCTTGTATTCCCTTCTATCTTAAAAGGTTATTTCAGAACACTGTCCACCTTATTATTTTCTGGTATCTCACTACAGATCCATTTGAAATAATTCCCAATATGTTTTCATACACTTGTAGCTAGACAATAAATTGTTTATATTGATTAAACCTTCCATGGACTACTATTTGGATTTTTAACTATTTTAAGTTTTCCCTCCAGATAAGTACTTAAACTTTTATCAAACTATTGTTGCCTCACACTTCCATCCACAGACTACTATATTATTTTACGCCATAAATCTTGTCTCTTCCCATTGGTTTCTTGAAACAAAATAAAATCAGTAGAAGACTCATGCTTATACTGTTCTAAAACAACAGTTACTGCACTTCAGAAACAAATTATTGACTATAAGTGCTGTGTAATGCCCCAAAGTTGAATAGTTTTATAAATAAAAGTCCTTCCATTGTGTATTCGATCACTGCCTTGTTTAAAAAAAAACAAGAACAATAGAGCACCTTTTATGTGTGTGTGTGTGTGTGTGTGTGTGTGTGTGTGTGTGTGTGTGTGTGTGTGTGTGTGTGTGTGTGTGTGTGTGTGTGTACACTCACACACAGACACACATATATGTGTATATATAATATACATACACTAAAGGTACTGTAATGTTCTTGGATTTTTTAATGTGTAAATATAAATTTTGTTTATTTTATTTTTGTAAGAGCAATAACTATAGTTTCATGGCACATAACCTATGGCAAACAAATTTTATTCAACAGGCCACGGCTCAAATGGAAGAGAATCTCCAGGAGTTTATCAAATCGAGTGCTCCTGAAAATGTGCTGCCATTAGCTGATGGGGTTCTCAGCTTTATCCACCACCAGGTTATTGAGCTGGCTAGGGACTGCCTGGCAAAATCTCGAGATGGGCTCATCTCTTCCAGATATTTCTTCGAGCTGCAAGAGAACTTGGAGAAGCTACTGCAAGATGTAAGTATTCATTTAGAGTTTAAAATTCAGGTCACATTGTAACCAATTTTGTGTGTAGACATTATATTTTCCTTTATCACAGAAAATAAATATGGCACAAGTCAGACCATGAAACAATCATGTAGATATGAATAATTAAAAAAAAAAATTGCACATTCTGGAACTCTGAAAGAAAAATACATTTGATTGACCATGATTTTATGTGGTCCTTCTGTCTTATTAAATTTCTTTTTACTGACAGAATATTGTTTGCTCTACTAAAAACATGGTCAGTGTTACAATAAGTACTTATTTAAAGGCCATTATTTAAAACTGTCCACTTGGTTGCAGAAGCTTGGACATGTTCACAATGCCACCCTCTTACAAATAAAGCTCTGATAGAGTAAACTTATGTTGAGGCAAATTTTATTGATGCGTATGAGGTTTATTTCCAAATGGCAATGTGTGGCACTTTTTTTCATGTTGAGACTCATTACTGCAAACATTGGACTCTTTTTGCAATTCGTATTTGATTTTCAGAATTAGCCTTAGATTTACTATTTGGGTATTAAACTCAGAAAAGAAAGGCACGGGTATATTAGAATCATGTTTTGGGATTTAGACATGACAATTGAGAATTTTCTACAATATCCACAACGCTTGTGATAACTGAAGCAGTGTTAGAATAAACATATTTGCTCTATTTATTTTGAATTCTTCTGTTTTCCTCTACTTTCTAGCAGCATACAAGTTGTACTAAATTTTAGGCCCCCTAAATCCCTATTAATTATACAAGTAGCCCATTGGTGTTAGGGAACATAACTTTACATTTTGTGATCACAATCACTGTTGTGTTCTGTAATGCATTTCTTAACAAGTCTTAACTATTTCTTGTAATTATCTACCAGTTTTCTTTTATGTTTTTGCTGTCCGATTGCTTTCTCTGTTTAAATTATGGAGTGTGCATCTGTGACAAAAGGTAGAAGAAACCAGCAGCAGGAATAGGTCACAAGCTCTCTTAAGCCTAACTTACAATTCATTACGATCATGGCAGATATGCCCCAGGACCTAACATCTTCAATGCAGTTCCACATAACTCAATTCCCCAGTCGTTCAAATATTTATATACCACTTCTGTAAATATCTTTAGTGACATAGCCTCCATAATCCCAAGAGAATTTCAGGGATTTGCCACTCTCTTAAAATAAATTCAATGCACTTCTGTTTTAAATGAGGTCCATTTAAATCTCACCTCCCAATATCTTGGAATGGAATGGAATTGAGTGCTTTATTGTCACACGTGACAAGGCACAGTGAAATTCTTTGCTTGCATACCCAAGGTATACAAATAGCGGCCACCTACGACGCTGATCTTGTAACAGCATATATTTATCTCTCTTATCTGGTGCCACTTTCCTATCCTCCCTCCCTTATCTGGTTCCATTTATTATTTTCAAACCTCCATCAACCTTACCTCTCTCCTGTCCCAACCTGACTCCATCTGATCTGTTTCCATCTATCACCCAGCAACCACTGTCTCATAACACCTCCCTTATCCATCTGTCTCCATCTGACCATCAAACCCACCTCACCTAGTTCCACCTAAAGGGGCTGTCCCACTGCGGCAACCTAATCTGCGAGTTTAGAAGAGTTTGCCCTCGACTCAAACTCGCAGCATGGTCGACACGTGGTCCTAGGAGGTCCTATGAGGTCACTGGAACTCTCCTTCATGCTCAAGGGAAGTTCCCACATACTCGCGGACTCAGCTAGGTCGTGGAAAACTTTTCAGCATTTTGAAAAAAAATTCGGCGAGTAAAAATTGGTCGGCATGGTTCTTTTGAACGAAGTGGAGTGGGGTCGCTATGTAGTTATAGGCAGTCGAGGGCAGCCGTAGGCAATCTCCTTCACTGACCGGGCTCATTGGAGTTTTCAGAACCAAGGAAAACCAACCGGTAGGTTAAATGCCCGCTAAACTTTATTATACTTACTAAAAGTGTCTCCACTCCTTCTCCCCCCTTCTCTCCCCTTCTCTCTCCCTCTCTCTCCCCATCTCTCCCCATTCTCCCAGATTCCAGCTTCTCACACCAGGACTAGTAAATCTTGCTGCCCCAGACCACTGTGCATTGGTTCATATGTCACAGAAACAGGCTCTTTGAACCACCATGTTATATCAACGTCATACAATCTATATTACTTCCTTTTATCATCATTTGGTCTTTACAATCACTTCACCACTTTACTCATGATGTTGTCTTTCATTATTATTAGTTTAGATTAGAGATACAACACGGAAACAGGCCCTTCTGCCAACCGAGTCCACACCGACCAGCGATCCCTACACATTAACACAAGCCTACACACACTAGGGATAATTTACACTTATACCAAGTATACAAACCCAAGCCAATTAATCTACAAATCTGTACGTCTGTGGAGTGTGGGAGGAAACCAAAGATCTCAGAGAAAACCCAGGTGGTAACGGAGAGAATGTACAAACTCCGTACAGACAGCACCTGTAGTCGGGATTGAACCTGGGTCTCTGGTGCTGCATGCGCTGTAAGGCAGCAACTCTACCGCTGCTCCACCATGCCACCATATTGTATTTCTTATTGAAATGAAAACATTTCCTTTTGGTTTGGGTTTATTAGAGTACACCTGGGGCCAATAACAATGCAGGAAGGTCATCCATGCTGAATAATTGCCTGGACAATGATGCAATTGTCTGCAATATCTCTGCACACAGAACCTTCATCACCAGATTCCCATGATATTCTCATTTGCATTTATTCAATGTAGTTTGATTTTGTCTCGTTTTAATTTATAAAATGTGAGTTGAATATGTTGATATAAATTGATGAAAATTGAATATGACTGACTGTAATAATGATCATCAATTAGGTATCAAATGCAAGTGGTATATATATTGTATAACCTCTGAGTAGTAGAGTGTTTTTATTTTATTTCTACCGCCTGTAAATTGTAGGCAAATGGAGAGGTTTTTAAGAGGTTGCATTTAAGAGGTTGCTGATATTTATAAATGTTTTTTTTAATATAAATTATCCCAAGTATTTCATAAATAAAAATTTGGCAATATCATAAAGGTAGTTCTCAATGGGCTGGAGGTTTGGGTGAGGTTACACAATAAAGAAAATATGAGGTCATGGAGAGATTTGAAAACAGGGAAGAAAGTTTTTAAATCTATCCATTGTCTTGCCCAGGAAACATTTGAGACCAGTGTGCCTAAGATTGTGTAAGAAAGAACTGCAGATGCTGGTTTAAATCGAAGGTCGACACAAAATGCTGGAGTAACTCAGCGGGTGAGGCAGCATCTTTGGAGAAAAGGAATGGGCGACATTTTGGGTTGAGAAGAGTCAAGAAGGAAGAAGGGTCTCGACCAGAAACGTCGCCCATTCATTTTCTTCAGAGATGCTGCCTCACCCGCTGAGTTACTCCAGTATTTTGTGTGCCTAAGATTGTGATGGGTGAATGGAATTTTGTCCATGTGAATTGGTAAAGGAACATTAAAACTTGTCAGTTCTGAGGATTTCAACAGCAGATTGCTCAGGTAGGAATGTGTGCATTATGCGAGTGAAGGTATATGGGCTGTGTGACATTTACATCATAAAGGAACAAAACACAGCTCAGAGTTCAGTCACACAGTGATAACTAAATAGTATGCCTTGGGAGAGGAATAGAGCTTGAGGTGTGGAGACGAAAATAAATAGTTTTATTTTCTCAATATTTAAAGTAAGATTTTGAGAATTTTGCATTGTGTCCTTGGACAGTGTTGATGAAGTGCAGCATATGTGAAGAGGATCTAGAATCAATCTTTGGAAGGACAAAAGTTCTCTACCTAGTATTAAATGATGGTGACAATTGAATCAGGCTGGAAAATAAAGTAAAAATATTGGAGAATGATAGCGTATATTTAACGAAATTATAGGCAGCACATACAACATTCTTTAAACTTTTTCTGTCAATACTATTACATTCTCAATATTATTACATGTGGATGATACCGTGCGACTCACTTGTTGAAAACATAATTTATATCTTAAGTGATGCCACTTAAGGGAGATCGTTGTATGTCTTCTGAGTTCTGACAGTACACTTATACAATAAACAATATGATGCTGATGAAGCTTTGCAGAAGTTCAGAAATAAGATTTTGGGAGGAGTGAAGCGATAGTTATTGTATTGACTTTTAAATTATTTTACACTTAATTTTGAGTAGCTTTCTGCACCAATTATTTTCTTTGTCACTGTTTAATCTTGTTACCATGATCTATTGTTTCTTGTAAGTGCAAAATATTAATTTGTAAGTCCTAAAATATGTAGGCATTAAAAACCAATTACAGTAATCTGAGGAACTATTTCATTAGAAAAGCATAACATTTTAAAGAAAATTGTAATTATATTTTTCAGAGAAAAATGCTTTGTTTTTTTCCTCTTTTTTAATTTCATTACACCTGCCAGTTGGAGTCTCTTAAGGAGACAGTGTGATGTGACCTGAAAGGGTGGGGGAATAGTGGGTCATTTTAATTTCATGCGCCGACGATTTACTAATGGTGATGGATGATTTTTCAGACACAGTATAACTTAACCTGCTTGGATAAATTGTTCTGTTGGTGATTATGTCATTGGGATTCATGGTGTAGAGGAATGACATAGGCATTCCTCAGTTAAGCATGACATCAGCTTCAGATGATTGTGTGCTGTTGCTGGCAAGGCACAAACTGCACATAAATGAGGTTCTAGTATGTGGTGCAGCATGTTTCAAAAGAGGTTTAAACACCAACAAAGCAAGATGCCCAGATTATCCTTTGAGCACAGCAGTATTTTGATGCGAATTTTGGAACCACAGAAATGCGCAAGATTTTTGGCAGGCATACTATTACAAGTTGAGCCCCTTCTTTCACTAATGCTTTTGATGTGGAGGGAATTGTGTAATAATTGTGTACAATGTAGAATTTCTATTCCTGAAATAAAATGTGATGTTGCAAAACCCTGGTTTAAATATGAATCTGATTTTTATTTTATAGGCTCATGAACGGTCGGAGAGTTCAGAGGTGATGTTTGTGACCCAGCTGGTGAAGAGGTTGATGATTATTATTGCCCGGCCAGCCCGACTGCTTGAGTGTCTGGTGAGAGAAGCCTTTCATGTACTCATTACCTGTATGTCCATCAATACAATATGCCCATAATTAAGAAAACAAGGTTAATAAAAATTCAAGGCCAAGCAGATCATTATTGTTACATTTATACGTGCAGTGTGAAAGAGTACAGGCAGAAAATGCCAGCTTAAGGAAATGTGCGGATGAGTGAGGTTTTAACTGTAAATTGCAATGAAATAACAGTGCACTTTTAAATGTCAAGGTTCTATGGCAGTCCCATACTTCCGACCTGTCTAGCTTCCCAGTGAATTTGGTGTAGCTCTTAAATCAAGGCCACATTTGTTATAAATGAAGGTGTCACAAGACACCACAGAAATGTATGCTACATTGATTCACCTCCACCCCAATGAAGCAATTCTTATTGTGTCACAAAATAGATTTGTAGAGATGGGTGAGCAGGTGAATACAAAACATGTGTACTACGTTCAGCTGACAGCGTTTGAACCTCTTCGTAGTATCTTACAAAGAAGAGGGCAAGAACGCAGACAAATATTAAAAGAGACACAATAAGACACACAAATGTTCTGCCTAGCTGGGCTTCACCAGATATGATACATCAACATTATGTTCAAGAATGGCACATCACTCTGAATGTTTGGATTGAATGGCTATTTGTTATTTCAAAGGATTTCAAGTACTATAGTCATTTTACTGATGTTCTATGAATTAGGTTGCCCTAGTCGCTGTTTATTATATTTTGTTCGCAGTAACAACAGGAGTGTGATCAACTGTCCATTTTAAATTTGTTGATTAATGACATGGATGTTGATATTTATTAAAAGTCATATTTCAGGCTTATTCCAAAGGGTTAATTAAGAGGGAACTGCAGATGCTGGAAAAGTGATGCCTCCACCACTTCCACTGGAAGCTCATTCCACACTGCTACCACTCTCTGAGTAAAGAGGTTCCCCCTCATTTTACCCCTAAACTTCTGTCCCTTAATTCTGAAGTCATGTCCTCTTGTTTGACGTATTGGAATATAATGGAAAAAGAAGGTCCCAGTGAAACTAATGGGACTTGAGGCTGACAAGTTCATAAACCAGGTGGCTGCCCTTGTAGGGTCTTGTAGAATACCGAGATAAGCTTTTAAAAACCTTGTTTTCTTCAACATGAGCAAATGATTTTTAAAAATATTGTTTTGAGAAAAACGTTTTTTTCTCAAAAGTACTTATTTATTATTTTTCCATGAATATACTTCTCAATCTTTTCATAGAAATAGCAAGCTGATTTGTATTGTTATCCTTTTTGTATTAAGGTTGTTTATTAGAATTGTGCTTTTTAAAATCGCGTGATTTATATCTCATCTTGTTTGTTTGTATGCATGTGTGTGCGTGAGATCCGGAAACCCCACCAAAACGGTACACGATAGCACTACAATGTTCGGCCCACCTTACCATTGTCCTGTGATGTAAATTAAACAAGTTTAGTTCAGATTGATGGTATATTTTACGAGTTATTCAAATTTTAAACTTTACAAAAATCAGTTTTACAAGAATCACTTTTCCACTTGCCCTGCCCGTCAGCAGCGTTCGATGTCACAATGACGTCACGATGGGATCCCAAATTTCATCAAAATAAATTTGGCATGTTTTTTTTGTGTGTATTTGCCTGGCCTCACAAGGGGGACACGACGGCTCCACGGGAACTTTTATTTCTTCTTGGCTTGCAAGTGTTTGCCCAATTGGCTTGGCTTTTAAAGGGCTTTCAGAAAATGTGTTTTGTTGGCTTGCAAATGTTTGCCCAATTGGCTTGGCTTTTAAAGGGCTTTCAGAAAATGAGTGACTGCACTGCCAGCCCATCAGCCATGAGCAAGTGAACTGCCAGCCCACCAGCTGTAAGTGACTGAAGTGCCAGCCCAATAATCCATTCAGTCCATCCTCTCCACCTTCTCTCTCACATAGTCTGCCACCTGTTTTGGGCAGAATTTCCGGCAATTTCTCAGTTGCCATCCTGCCAGGTCCGAGTGACTGTACTGCCAGGCCTCAGTGACTGAGCTGCCAGCCCAAGAATCCATTTGGCCCACAATATCCATATTAGCCCTTTTGGAAACCAGTCCCTTCGACCCACAACACCCATACTAGCGCAACAGAAAGCCCCCCCCACTGGCGAGTAATATTGGAATTGGTGGAGAGGTGGAATATTGCGTTGGGGACCAGCCCTCCCGTGTGCTGCTGCGTTGGGTGACGGGTTGCACTTAGTCTAGTATGAATATATCACTATACACACACACACACACAATTTCCCTCCTGGGATTAATAAAGTTCTATCGTAAAGTATTGTGTGTGTAGGAAGGAACTGCAGATGCTGGTTTAAACTGAAAATAGACACAAAAAGCTTGAATAACTCAACAGGTCAGACAGAATCACTGGACAAAAGGAAAATATTACATTTTGGGTTGGGTCTGAAAAAGGTTCCTGCACACCTTTGGAATGTGGAAGGAAACAAGAGCACCCGGAGAAAACCCATGCAATCAAAGGGAAAAGGAGCAAATTCCATACAGACAGCACCCATATTCAGGATCAATTCCGGGTCTCTGGCAATTTTAGGCAGCAACTTTATGGCCAATGTACTGTCCCATAGTCTTGAACAGAATTAAAACATACAGTAGCTGTAAAGGGGGACATAGCATCACTGAGAGATTTAAGACTTAAAATTGATAGTTTCTGTTTTTTTAGTAGCCAAAGTTATCAACATATAATTTTTTGTGTGTTGGAAAATAAAATATAGTGGCACGGCTGGTGGACTTGCTGCCTCACACGCCAGGGATCTGTGTTCGATCCTGTCCTCGGGCATTGTCTGTGTTGAATTTGCACATTCTCCCTGCAAGCATGTAGGTTTCCTCCCACATCCCAAAGATGCATTGGCTTTGTAGGTAAACTAGTCTCTGTAAAATTGCCTCATATGTGTAGGGAGTGGGTGAGGAAAGTGGGATAACAGAACGTGTGTGAATGGGTAGACAAAAATGCTGGAGAAACTTAGCGGGTAAGGTAGCATCTATGGAGCGAAGGAAATAGGCGACGTTTTGGGTCGAGATCCTCCTTCAAACTGATGTGAGGTTGGATGGGGTGGGAAGAAGAAAGGAAGAGGCGGAGACTGTGGGCTGAGGGAGAGCTGGGAAGTGGAGGAGAAAGCAGGGACTACCTGAAATTGTAGGTCAATTTGCATACCACTGGGGTGTAAACTGCCCAAGCAAAATATGAGGTGCTGCTCCTCCAATTTACGGTGTGCCTCACTCTGGTCATGGAGGAGGCCCAGGACAGAAAGTCGGTTTCGGAATGGGAGGGAAATTTGAAGTGCTGAGCCACCGGGAGATCAAGTTGGTTATTGCGAACTGAGCGGAGGTATTGGGCAAAGCGATCGTCAAGCCTATGCTTGGTCTCGCCGATGTAGAGCAGCTGACACCTAGAGCAGCGGATGCAATAGATGAGGTTGGAAGAGGTGCACGTGAACCTCTGCCACACCTGGAAAGATGGCTTGGGTTCTTGAATTGAGTCAAGGGGGGAGGTAAAGCGACAAGTGTAGCATTTCCTGCGGTTGCAAGGGAAAGTGCCAGGAAAGGGGTGGTTTGGGTGGGAAGGGACTAAATAACCAGGGAGTTACAAAAGGAGCGTTCTCTGCGGAAAGCCGACAGGGGAGGAGATGGGAAGATGTGGCCAGTGGTGGGATCCCGTTGGTAGACAAAGCTGGAGAAAAAAATAGCGGGTGAGGCAGCATCTATGAAGCGAAGGAATAGGCGACGTTTCGGGTCGAGACCCTTCTTCAGACTGATGTCGGGGAGGGGGGGGGGAGGGAAAAAGAAAGGAAGAGGCAGAGACAGTAGGCTGTGGGAGAGCTGGGAATGGGAGGGGAAGGAGGGAGTAAGCAAGGACTACCTGATATTAGAGAAGCCAATGTTCATACCGCTGGGGTGTAAACTACCCAAGCAAAATATGAGGTGCTGTTCCTCCAATTTGCAGTGGGCCTCATTCTGACCATGGAGGAGACCCAGGACAGAAAGGTCGGATGGGGAATGGGAGGGAGAGTTGAAGTGCTGAGCCACCGGGAAATCAGGTTGGTTATTGCGAACTGAGTGTAGGTGCTGTGCGAACCGATCGCCAAGCCTGCGCTTGGTTTCACTGAGGTTGATCACACGCTGAATAATCCAACCAGAATTTTGTTTGGAAGTGGAAAGAAATAATAGAAATTACATTCATTGCAATGTGTAAAAGGAGATGAGATACTGTATTGTAATTTTGCTGCATGTCATTGTGGTATATATCATGTCTTGATTGGTGAATATGTTTAGTTTGTGACTTTATTTGAAGCAGAAATAATACGTGAATTCTTCATTGACCATAATTCTGACTGGTAACTACGCACTTCGTCCGAGCACATTATCGCACGTGTCATGCAAGCCGTCTTAAATTACCACCTAAATTGTCATTTGGCAACCTAAAAAGCTGCCTAGGTTGCCCGGCTGGCAACAGGGAAAAAAAGTTAAGAGAGAGCCGTGTATATACATTCATATATGTGTACAAATATATACATGTGTGTGTGTGTAGTATCAATTGCATTCCTCTTAATCATAATACACCATTCACTCCTCATAGGACATGTAACTTTGCCTTGTTATTTGGTTGGTAGCAGATGAATGGAGATCAACAAACTATGATGAGAAATCTTGCAGATTCAGGCAAGAATTTAAGAATTGTAGATCACAGTGATGATAAATAGAAAGGTTATTTATTTCTGCAAAGATTATTAGCTCCTTGGGCGATTTGAACTCCTTATTAACACAAAATGGTGTGACATTGTTAGCACGCATAAATTCTCCAATCTCTCTTCACAGCTGTACTGCTGCATCCTAGCCAAGATTCCGGTGAATCTCATGTGCTCCCTCTTCAATGCTAACATATTCTTCCCCTAGCATCGTGCCCAGAACTGCACCTAGTACTCCAGCTGAGGTCTGACCAAAATTTTATACTGTCGTAACATAACTATTTCTCCTTTCCCTGTCAACTTAAAGATTCCCCAACTCCGCGAGCAAACCTCCCATTAAAGATGTTTGCACCACCCTGGTAGAGATGCAACATGTATATTTTTTGGACAAAGATCAATTTAAACTGTTTTTACTAGGCATGTTTTATTTCCTGAGCACTCAATATTTTAAGTAGTTAAAGTTTACATGATCAAGAGGACATTAAACAGTTGTACTGCAAAGGAAAAGTGGTGAATAAGTACAAGCTATTTGCTTCAGTCATACTTTAATCCAAATTCTTTTCAGTTTATGACTTGTTCACATGATATTAAATGGGTTTTTTTCCCAATCCACCATGCACTGTATCAAAGAGATGATGTAACAAATGTTATTTCAGTGTTCAGAAAAGTTTGTGAAGAAGCAAAAAACTGAGACGAAGAAGCAGAGGGTACTAACATAACACTGTACTTTCCAGTTTAATACCAACTAAAACATGCAATTTTTTTATTTTTTAGGAGTTTGATCCTGAAGAATTTTATCATTTATTGGAAGCAGCTGAAGGCCATGCCAAAGAAGGACAAGGAATCAAATGTGATATTCCACGCTATATCATCAGTCAACTGGGGCTCACCAGGGATCCGTTGGAGGGTAAGTGAATTTTAATGAAAAGGGTAGTTGTACTTGTCCAATGCTAGTGAATTCTTATATTACTGATGCAATTAATGAATTTGGACCTCCAAGTTTAAATAGTTTTATGGCTGGAAATGCTAAATAGCAATGATTGAATTAAAAGTACAGGAACATCGGGATAGATGAGGTTTGATTGATTAAAATAAACAACCTGGAAACGGGCCCTTCGGCCTACCAGGTCCATGCCGATCACCGATCACTCATTCACAGTATTTCTAAGTTATCCCATTTTCACATCCACTCCCTGCACGCTAGGGGTAATTTACAAAGACCAATTAACCAAAAAAAATGCTTCTTTTTGGGCGTTGGAGAAAACCTACGTGGTCTCGGGGAGAATGTGCAAACTCCACATGGACAGCACCCGAGGTCAGGATCGGACTCAGTTCTTTGGCAATGTGCGTTAGCATCTCTACCAACTGTGCCACTGTGACTAATGGTTGTTTCATTCCTTCAGTTTCTTCAGCTATTCAATGAAAACATGGATGGTCTGACTTAATTCCATAAATTCACTATACTATTTTCATATCTGATAATATGTCCATCTCAGATTTTCAATTAAAAATTGCCGTTAGCATCATTTGACTTTTGCTGACGAGAATTCCAAATTTCTACTGTCTTGATGAAAGGCTTGGCTCTGATTATAAAGCCTTAGCCTCCTTGTTGTGGATTTCTCCAACCAGCAAGAGAAACTGTATCTCTGTCTTCATGATTCCTGATTAATCTACTAATGATGGCAATTCATAGTTCTGTACCATATTCCCAAGATTTCATGAATGAGGTTGGAGCTTCATTTATATGTGGTATTGTCCAGTAAAGTACATGGAACAGCAGAGGAACAGTCCCTTTGGCCCACTATGTCTGTGCAAGCGTGATGCCAAATTATAATCCATATTCTTCCATAAAGTAGGAACCAGATGTGATAATGTGAATAATGGTGTAAAACTTGGGAGATTCTTTCAGAAAATATATATTGTTCATTTATGCGGCAGGTTGCCAACCACAAATCAGGGTTCGTTCCATAATCAATTCTAATGAATTCATTATTATACATTTGCCTATGACATCTTGAGGTTTGATATGTGCCAGTTGTACTCTTTGCCTTTCTTTTCCTGAAACAATTGCCATTTTGAGTGTTTTTATTTTGACCAGAAATGGCCCAGTTAACCAGCTTTGACAGTGGCAGTACAGAAAATGAAGATTCTTTGGATGTGAGTATTGTTGGTCAACAGTAAAACGTTCAAATAAAAGGTAGCAACAGTTTCATCAATTTAAATGGGCATGGCTAATAGCATGTTGAGTAAACCTTTATGACAGTATGTCCATAACTGTAAACGAGTGTTGAGGAACATAGATGTTTAAAGGATATATTTTTCTCTTTATATATAACAACAACTTCTCTTTAAATTGCACATATCATAGTAAACTATCTTAGTAGACCATCCACAACCAAGGATCTGTGGCAAAAGAGTAGAACACAATGTGAGAAGATCAAGAGTGTAAAATTGAATGAGACCATAGCGCTTGGAAATTGTGGGCCATGTTATGTTATAGATATGGGAAGCAGTGAGGGGTTGAATGAAAGCAATGATATGAATTATATTATTGAGGACATCCATGTGCAGCTCAAGGACAATGAATGTACAAAACTTAGGCCGGTTATGATTTGGGCTGCTTTAAATGAGCAAATTTAAACAGTGTATTATTGGCTATCCAGGATTGTACTGGAATAGTTAAGACTTAGGTCTCAAATAATTGTTTCAGTAGCAGATTAATTTCAATGGGTGGAGGGGTTAATTAGCCAAACTTACTGAGGTGAAAATTATTATAGCACTAATATGTAGTTGGATGCTTATCTTCAAGTTAGCCATGTTACCAAGGAGAGAAACAGCATCAATGACAAGAGAGCTGAGATTCCTGTTGATGGTGACTGATTTTTGCAGTATTTAGTCTTCGCTAATTTCTGCTTCTCTAACACTGGGTATCAGACTAGCAATCTGGCATTTTAGATGCAGAAGAGGAGCTGAGAGGTGTTAGTGAGGTAGAAGTGGTTATTATCTACATATCACTGCATTGTTCATTTGGTCCAGCATTAGGCCGAGGAAGAGATACCCAGTGCATGATGTGGTGACAGCAGTCTTTTCCAGCTGGAGTGACATTGCTATGGTTGAGGTAATTGTGTTTAAGGCTGCAGACAACATAAAAAGGATAGTAAGGTACAGTTTTCCACCTTGCATTTATCTAGGAACTAATTGATGACATGAGTAAAATAACATTTCTGCAATGTGGAAACTATGATGGATACTAGAGAAGTTCAAACATGGAAAATTGTATATAGGAGGACAGTTGTGGATATGGCAGATGGATGAGAAAACAAGATTGGAAATGGGTGTATCTTTTGCAAGGAGCAATAGGGATCAAAAGGTTTTTTGTACATTTAAAGGGAAAGAACACTAAAGGGGCTGTCCCACTGTACGAGCTAATTCAAGAGTTCTCCCAAGTTTCCCCTGATTTGAACTCGGAGAATTATGGTAATAGCCGCTAGTAGGTACTCGGGGCTCTCGTGGACATTTTTCAACATGTTGAAAAAGCTTCACGAGTCTTCACGAGCTTACCGCTTTTCTCGAGTACCTGCCGTTAGCGTTACGAGCTGCTAAGAGACGTCCCGAGCTCAGATGTACCCGCTGCGTACATTCTACGTGCTTACCACGAGTTTGATTTTTTTTTTAACTCGGGAGAGCTCTTGAATTACCTCATACAGTGGGACAGGCCCTTAATGATGGAGAGAACCATTAATGTTATCAACAAAAAAAAATGGTTCAAGAAGAGTGTGAGTGCCCGAATGAAGGGAATTGAGGGAATTGAGGGAGAAGATAATAGGTTTCGTAGACATGATGATCTTGAGAATAAATTGATGAGAGATGGCATGGAACAATGCATATTGAGGGCTAAAATGAATGAGACCCTTTGATATAATTTCACCACGTGGTAATGGAATGTTGGAGAATCTCCGTGACAAATGAATGGATAATTTTCATGTAAGTAAAAAAAAAGATTATTTGTGCCTTTTGCACTTTTGGTAGTAAGAATATTGAAGGCAGGGAAGTGGGGTTTAAGAGGATGCTTTGCAAGAAGTAAGTAAGGAAGCCTGAATGATTCTGGAATAGCAAGCAGACACAAAAGGGTGGGGCTGGGCCTCATTATGTTTTGTGATCCAGCCAGATCAGAGGTTAAATGGCTTAGCCAGTGTTAGCATCTACATTAAAATACATGTTTCAGGGCATTCGCTATTTTTTAGCTACATTCGATTGTGGTGCAGATTGTATTCATGTGATCCAATTTGTGACATCAGCAATAGTGTTTTCAGCTGAGAAGAATTATCCATACTGAAAGAGAAGTGATGATATTTTCAGAATCGTTAAAACTCTGGATAATGAATATATCACATATGTCCTTTATCTCTCCAAAAACTCTTCAGTTTTTTTGAAGTTGTTACTTTGTCTTTGTCTCAATAGCCTCAAACTTTATTTGTAGGATAAAAAGGGTATTTTGTGTTTCAAAAAAAAATCTACACATTTACTTTTAAGAATGCAATAATGTACACAATGCACAAATTTACCTGTTGGCACAATATCAGACTTATTTGTTCAATTTTCATTACTTTCAGGGTCGTGGTGCTACATTTAACACAAAGAAAACCCCGTGCGAGGAAGACTTTGAAAACCTAAAACTGATTAGCAATGGAGCTTATGGGTAAAGTTTTTTATTGTTTAACAGAGAACCTTGTGATCACACTCCTCCTTTTCATTGTTTCTTAAATAAGGCTCTTTTCCTTGGTTGGTGAGTACATGACATTGTTAGTGGGCTACAACTTGGACAGTAAGGCAGTGAAAGCAATGCAGCTAAAGTGAAACAATCAATGAAGATTCTCCTTTTCCCAGGTGACAAAAACTTCAAAAATATGAATGTAAGTAACAACAAACAAAGAGGGCTGTAAACAGCAGTCAAGACTGAGCTATCCTCTATTTGCAGCCTGGAATTCCCTTGGGAACTCGGGGGCCAGAAGTTGGAACAGTAAATTTGTCCATTGTTATTATTCTCCAAATATGGAAATTAAAATTCAATTTGGGTTCGAAAGAAAACGTGGTCCATATTTCAATGAGGATATATTAAATGAAACATCTCAAAGATTTCAGTTGCACCAGAAAAATGATTCTTTCCCACAAAACCTAAAATCTTGGTGTCTTTTGAAGATGGTGTCCATCGGGTATAGCTGGTGGAAGCTAATATAAATGACTTAAAACTTGTTAAGGCCACTGTTATTAGGGTAAGTGTAATTGGAGGTGGAATTGATAAACATATGATTAAAGATTAAGGATATGTTGCCCTATTAAACACATAACGGCATCAAAATTCAGCAAAATGTTAGACATTATATTTGATTTGTGCTTAGATGCATGTGTTTTGGGATGCACTTACGTGGGATGTTCCAGGCCAGTTGTTATTGTTTCAGCCAAAGAACCAGAACTGGTAAATAAATGCATGCCTTCATCATTTCTAACATGCTGCTTACTCAAGACTACTTGTGCAGATAATCAATCACCATTGTGTGGTCAATAGTTAACCCTGTATAAATATATATAATGTATTTGAGTTAGCATTTTTCCACTCATACAATGAAAGTGTTATTCATTGAGTTACCTGATTAATCTGCCATTTGCCAAGCTAACCTGCTAAGAAAGTTGCAATTTTGCTAATACTCCTTTGCTGACTGCTGTTGTTTCTGATAATATAATTTTGCTGTTATCACAGTGGTAATTGGTACAATGTGTGCATATCTTACAGAGCAGTCCACCTTGTGAAACATAAGGATACACGGCAGAGGTTTGCTATGAAGAAAATTAACAAGCAGAATCTTATTCTAAGGAACCAAATCCAGCAAGCATTTGTTGAAAGAGATATCTTGACCTTTGCTGAGAATCCTTTTGTTGTGAGCATGTTCTGCTCTTTTGAGACCAAACGGCATCTGTGTATGGTGATCGAATACGTAGAAGGTAAGTTATTAATTGATGTGAGGTTAAGTGAATTTAAAAAAAAACTAATTCTGTTGTCATAACACTATACTGTTGCGTCACTTTCGTTCCCTCTTTAACTGCAGTAGTCTTTTAGAGTCATAGAGCACACCTTGCCGGGCTGTAAAGATCTCATTTTACCCTGAGGATAGTTCCTAAATCCCCGAAGTTCACATTGTTGCAATGGAGAAGACAACAGCTTAGATTGTGAATCACTGAAGTTATTTTGCAATTTCACTTCAATCCACACAGTAATGGAAATCTTGAATTGCATGTCAGATTTACGTTAATAACAAGCATTTTCCATTTCACTGCCATTAAAATTTGATAATTCTGACATTGGTGCCATGAATCTCATTTAACATCTAACTGGGATGGTTAGAGATAAATTATGGTTTGATGAAGTAACCATATCTTCATTGCTGCTTTGATGTTCATTGACATCCTGTTGATCTAATTTGTGGAGTTATATACACTTATTCAGTGTTCCGACTCAAATATTGTTAATGAGTCTCCCAAGCAACATGATCTTAATTATTTATAAATCATTGGACAGGTTAAGCATTTTAAGTAAACAAGTATTTGGCTGGATGAAGTGATCCATTGTTCTCTGATACAAGTATTTGGCAGGTTGAAGTGATCCATTGTTCTCCCTATACTGCTCATGAAATTGGACCATGTTATTTCTCATTGGACACGCTCTGTAAATTCATTACTCTTACTTAACAACTCATCTTGAGTCACGCAGTACCTATTGTAGGACTTTGCTTGTGTCCAAGTTGTTTACGGTCTAATGACTGATCACATTGATGTATTCACAAGCAAGTTTCTATGAAACCTTGTAATTACTTGCAAAATATATCCATGACAAATGGAAATTACTGCAAGTGCAGAAAAACAAGAATTTTTGGCTTTCAACTGTTTCCACAAGTTTAAAACTGAACAAAGATTGGCTTGTTTGATTTAAGAAAGATTGGTATGCAAACATATAATTGACCTTTTCAAATGAAGGACTTGCACTATTATTCTGGGACATTGGCTATGTGCTATGTAATTTGGATTTTTTTGAAGATCTGTCCAAATCACTTTGGATTGCTCTTTTCTTTAGATCCATATCTTTAATAATGTAATCTGAAGTGAAACCCATGGAATCTCAAATTATATTGCTTTTGAGGCTACCGAGTACTAAAGTTTAAAGGTATATTTGGTTATTGTCAAACTTCATTGTTGATCGGCGTGGTGAAATGCTGGCTAATCTCTTGCAGGAGTTGACTGGGTTCACTTCAGATGCTTGAAAGTTATTAAATAATAATTTTGGAGTTGTCATCCTACAAGAAGATGATTCTCCTCATCTCCGTTACAAAGAGCAGCCACTTATTCTGCAACTATCCTATCTAGTTCTAGATATTCTCGCTCAAGAAACTTCCTCTCAATATTTCCTAAGTCAATATCACTCAGAAACTTGCTAGTTTCAATTAGATCAACTCTTTTTTTCTAAACTTAAGTATTTATATGGAGCCAGCATGCTCATACTTTGCAATAAAGGCCAAAGTTAAGATTTCCTTCCTGTTTATCTGTTGTACCTGCGTTCATGTACCCTGACCTCCAGATTTTTTGTATCACATCATTTTGTAGTTTCACTGCATTTGTACAGTAAACTCTCGTTATTATGGACCTCTTTATAATGGATTTCAGTTACAGTGGAATGTCTCTTTAAGAACACAGACTGCTAGGAGGGCATTAAAATTCACAAGCATTTGCTTTGATCGACACTCTATTCAACGAAATGTTACAAACAGCCTTTAGTATTCTTAGCTTGTAACAAAAAAGGGAAACGGAGTTAAAGGTTAATGTCCTTCCACCCTGAACTCCGGGCAAGCAGTTGGTCCTGGGAATCTCACTTAGAGCGGGACTGGGTTTCCTCACCTCATCACACCACCACTCCAAAGCCCCAGACCTCCCATTTTGCTCTCAATCTCTGAATGCTGTTACCAGCAGCAAGGGCAGTGGTTATTGCCGTCATCTAGTTGCACTGGACAAGGTGGTGCCGGGCGGCCTTCTTAGCCGCTGTGTTCCATGTGGTGGAGGAGGTCCTATCACAGATTGTGAATCTGTGGAATTCTCTCCCTCAGAAGGCAGTGGAGGCCAATTCTCTATGCTTTCAAGAGAGAGCTAGATGAAGCTCATAAAGATAGCGGAGTCAAGGGATATGGGGAGAAGGCAGGAATGGGGTACTGATTGTGGATGATCAGCCGTGATCACAGTGAATGGCGGTGCTGGCTCGAAGGGCCAAATTGCCTACTCCTGCACCTATTGTCTATTGTCCACTGGGCTCTCAGTGATGGGCATCAGGATCCTGACCTGATGCTCGGGCAGTGATATCAAGGGAGGGAAATCCCTTACTTGGCTATGACGGACCATTGGCAATAATGGACACCATCCCCGCCACTCCCGCCTATGGTCCACTGTAACAAGGGTTTACTGTATAATAATCTGCTTTTTCCTTCCAAAGTGGATAATCTCTCAGTTTCCAACTTTATGCTACATCTGCCAATTTTTCATCCATACACATAACCTATCTATATATTTTCTATTTGTGTCCTCCACACAATTTATATCATCTCCACACGACTGAATTGCACTCATCAGATTCATCTAGTTATTAATATGAATTGTATGTATTAATACCTCTGTTTCTGCACCAATTACTCAATGCCAATATGAAAACCAACTTTTATCCTGGCTTTGTGTTTTTTGTTAGTTAGCTACTACTCTATCCATCTCAATATATAACCCTCACTCTCATATGCTTATATCATGTACAGTAACCTCTCTTGTGGCACTTTATTGAATGTCTGCTGGAAATTGAAACACACCATATCTACTGGTCCTGCTTTACGCATCTACATCTTTGTATCAAACGTTGTAGCAGGTTTAGCAAATATAATTTCTGTTTCACCAAACAACATTGATTGTGCTTGATCCTGCAAATACAGCTTTAATAATGGACTCCAGTATTTTCACAATGTAAGACAATCAGCCAATGAATTTGCCTTCTACTTTTGGTCTTTAAGTTCCTCCCCATGGCCTTTTGATTAATTATTATGTGGATATTTTTAGTTTCTTCTACTATGAAGTCTGATCCAAAAGTAATTATTCAGAATTCCAGCCATTCAGAACTGTTAAATAACAAAGCATCTCCATAACCATGTCCATTGTATTTAAATTTGTATCATAGGTGGGGATTGTGCCACTTTACTGAAGAATATTGGTGCTTTGCCGGTTGAAATGGCCCGGATGTATTTTGCAGAAACCGTCTTGGCTTTGGAATATCTGCACAATTATGGCATTGTTCACCGAGACCTCAAACCAGACAAGTATAAATTCTTGAACTTAATAATTTCTACCTACCTAGAGACCTATACCTGAGGAACTTGTATTTCTTGCATGTTAGGTATCTTCTTGATTTGTAGATTTAGATATCGTGACTAACAAACTGTTAAACCAGATGACATTAAAATAATTGTACATATGGATGTTTGTATGATGTCATTCTAGTTGTTAAGGTATGCTTCCTCCCGTTAGAGATTTAGAGGACAGGAGACCAACCTATTATATATATATGCTGGTCTTATTCAAACCTATTCCATTATCTTCGTTTCAAGCTGATGAAACAAAATTTGCCATATAATGAATTCTGCTTGATGAATATCATTCTAAATAAAGGAAAAAGACTGGTGATCTTGAGTTAGTGCAAACAGCCACAGTTAAGTGCAAACACTCACTTCTGACTTGGGAGTTTCCAATCCAGATTTGACAGTTCAGAAAAGTCCTGGGGAAGTATTACAATATTAGAAGATATGTATTTTTTAATGAGATATTGAATAAGCATTATTCTTCCCCTCAAGTGGCATTATTTAAGTGTGAGCAGGAGAATACTCCTAATGTACTGGCAGATATTTTCTTCAATTGACATGCATAAAGCAAGTTATCACATTGCTTTTTTGTGCACCGATTGTTATACTACAGTAGTGACTACATTCAAAAAGTTATTTATTGGGCGTAGAACCCATGAAGAAGGCTATAAATTTGTTGACCTTTCTGAGAATAATGCAGTACTATAAGCATTAATCTGAAATATCGTTGCTACATTCTCAAAATTGTCAATCGCTGGGAGAATTAATTTTGCTTTGTAAAGCAAAACAAAATGGAGGTATACATTTGTTGCTGAGATTAATTTTTACTCATGTAATAGTATATTTTAATTTCCGTAAAATATCAAACAGTTTTTCAAAAAAAAATTGCTTTGTTCTAAGCTAAAGATATTGACTTGATTTTTACCAGTTCATTTGCAAATTTATATAATCCATAAATGTCAGAATCAAAGCACTTTAATATGCTTTCACCAGTATTTGACGGTTTCACAGAGAGATCAAAAGCACCAGCCTAGAATAAAGGTTTAAGATTTTTCACAAATCCCTCATTCCACAGGTCCACACAAAGTGGTGGCCTCGATTTTTCTCTGCTTTTTAAGTTTTCTCATCTCTTTTTTTCTGTTCTTACTTTCTTTCTATCTGCATCTTAAGTTCTTCCAGTTTATTTGACTTTAAAGTGCTGATATCCACATAACTGCTTGCTATGTTCCCAACCCCTTTGTTTAATTACTAATGCAATCTTCTCCCCACTATTGAAGTCCTGCTCATAGATTCTCTTCGCTCCTCTTCCTATCCCATCCAATCTCCAAAGTTCCAGATGAGCTGTATTTTTGTCTGTACCCCTTTAAAAATTGTTATTCCTGCTTTGTACCGTACCGTCTTCAGTTCAATATAAGCATATCGTAATAAACATTGTCTTTCAATGAATTATGAAATTTCAAAAAAATGGATTTCAGCATAATCATGTATTTTAGTGATAAATCCCAATGCTTGATTGGCTTTGTTGACAACAGCTTCAGTTCTCATGAATAGCTGCTTAATCCTTCCCAACACCTCAAGTGTTTATCTCTAGGCAACTAGGTGTAATGTTTGAAGATACCTATACCAAATGCATGATCATAGAATACCATAGCACAGGAACAGATCTTTTGACCCACAATGTCCGTGGCGAAAATGATGCAAAGATAAACTAATCTCCTGTGCATTCTCTGTATATCCATGAGCCTATCTAAAAGCGTGTTAAATGCCACTAACGTATCTGCCGCTACCAAACCCTGGCAATGTGTTCCAGGCACCCACCACTGTGGGTAAAACAAACTCCTCTCACCTTAAAGATATACATTCTAGTCATTGACATTTCCACCCTGATGAAAAAGCTTCTGACTGTCTACCCCATTTATGCCAGTCATTGTGTAATGTTATATACTTCTCTCAAGTGCCCCTTCAACGTCTGAAGTTCTTGGGGAAACAATCCAAGTTTGTCCAACCTCGCCTGGCTAATACTCTCTAATCCAGGCAGCATTTTAATAAACCTTCTGTGCCCTTCCTAAAGCCTCCATATCCTCTTCATAATGAGCTGACCAGAACTGCACTCAGAACTCCACAAACAATCTAACCAAAGTCCTATAAAGCATGACTTCCTGACTCTTATATTTGAAGTCCGATCTGACGAAGGCAAGCATACCATATGACCTCTTTATTATTCTATCTACTTGTGCTTCCGCTTTCAGGAATGGACATTGACACCAAGATCTCTCTGCACATCAATGCTGTTAAGGGTCTCACCATTAACTGTATACTTTCAACCCTTGTATTCAACCTCCCAAAGTGCAACATCTCACACTTGCTTGGATTGAATTCCACCTGCCATTTTGCCACCCAATGTATTGTATTATCTACATTTGTAATAATGTATTATGTACATTTAGGTTAATGTAGCCTTTAAACAATTCCCAAATGTCAGATGTGCTAATAAGAACTGCTCCCAATTTACTCAACCTAGCACCTGCATAATAATGTTGCAATCTGCCTTCCCCCATGATTCAGACTTATTCATAACTATCCTAAAACTTCGGGAGTTGTAATCACTGCTTCCAGAATGTTCCCCCACTGAAACACCAATCACCTGACCAGGCATGTTTCCCAATTCAAGGTCCTGTAAATGATCCTTCCTTAAGTTGGACTATCCACATACTGTTCAAGGACACCCTCTTGGACACATCACACAAATTCTCCTTTGGTACGTCCGATATGTTATCTGCCATTCTTTAACTCAGCAACTTAAAATATCCTTTTTTTTTGAATATCTGTGAAATTTGTTCATTTCCATCTAAGGGTTTTATTTTTGTCTGCACCACACAACAGTATATAATGGAAATAACCTTACAGTGACAATTCATTTTAAAGTGGGCGAATTGATTATACGTTACTCTCACATTTGTCTTTACTTGAGTTATTAATTGACCTCATATTTAACAGACACTCAAAAGCACTTTATGAAGAAGTGGATACTGAATTTTTATTGAACTGATGTTATCCAAATTACTGTTGAAATAGTTTATGTTCATGAACAGTATTCAAATAAATAAAATGTTTAACATTCATGAATTAAAAAATTTCCACTTGGAAAGCAGATCACTGATATCCAAATTATTATTTCAATTACATTACAAGGCATCATAAATATTTTGAACAAGGATCTCAAAGCAATTCCAGAACCTTCACATTAGATTGGTGTATTGAATTCACTTCTATATATCTGAGTATTATTAATCTAAAAACTTCCAAAAGTTAACACAATGGAATTTTTTAAACATTGGCAATTTGACATCATTACATTAACAATAGGTATGCTCAATTTATTTATGGAAACATTTTGTAGAGTTTGATTTTGAAATGTTTTGGCAGTCATGTATTCACAAAACCTGACCTGTGGTCTCCATTATTGACAGTGTTCTTTTCATTTACAGTCTTCTCATCACTTCAATGGGTCACATCAAGCTGACTGATTTTGGCCTTTCAAAGATTGGTCTGATGAGTCTCACCACCAATTTATATGAAGGGCACATTGAAAAAGATGCAAGAGAATTTCTTGACAAGCAGGTAAAAACATCTGTTTAATCTTGGAAACACTTTTAAGTGCCATAATTGCTGGTTTTTTTCATGGATTGTTTGTTGCCAAGCGAGCAGTGGGGGCCAGTGATGATGGTGGAGGCATATATGATAGTGGTGTGTAAGAGGCTTTATGATAAGCACATTGTAAGTGCATGGTATAGAGAGATATGGATTATGTACAGGCAGATGAGACCAGTTAATTTAACATCATGTTCGGCATAAACATTGTGAGCCGAAGGGCCTGTTCTATACTGTACTTTAAAGTTCTATGTTAAGTACAGTTGCAATTGTTTCTCATAATTGAACCAAAATAACCACAATATACTCCTACATCTTTTAAGGTATTTCAGAAATTAATACATAGTTGAGAATCTTTTTAAATGTAGTAATTTATGAGATATGAATGTCTTGCTTTCGAGAGGTTCTGTTGAGCTACCACCTTGAACAGCTGCAGTTCTTCTGGTAAAGATTCTCCCATAATGCTGTTGATCAGGGAGTTCAAGAATCTAGAGTCAAGAGTGTTTTATTGTCATATGTCCCAAGCAGAACAATTCAATTCTTACTTGCGGTAGCTCAACAGAATGTACTTTGTAAACAATATAATAAACGAGAAGAAAAAGGTCAGTGATGATGAAATAATGCAATATATTTACAAGTCAATGTAGTTTGTGACTTAGAGGGAGATTTATAGATTGTTAACTCCATGTGCTTGCTGGTGTTGTTGATAGTTGAGATTGTAGGCTTGTGAGGCTCTCAAAATAGGGTTGTTGAAAATCTGCATGCATTTTACAAATGATTTATATTAGAACAATAGAATACTGCTGATAAAGGGATAATGGTCATTTCATTTTTCTTTCTTACATTATTTTTGAAAGTAGGTCCACATTTTGCTCCTTTGTTGCAGGATAGAAATAATCATTGGTCATTTGATAATTTGAACAACCTACAGAATAAAGTAACTGTTAAATACTGACACAAGGATACAGTTACCCCTGTAATGTGTTCCCTGTTTTATTTTTGTCACACTGAAGAGCATGGCTTTCGGCATACAAAACTATTATGGCAATATGGCATTCTCTCTTCCAATGAGTGTCTCAAATCAAAGTGAGGGTGAATGGCCCTCAGTTTCATTTAAACTACTAAGTGAAATAAACTTGCGAAACCAGCTCAATTTCTTGTTCATGACACAAAGCTGTCCAATAATTTGGCACATATTCCCTGCTAGATTTACTGTAGAAAAACAATAAGTATTCACAAGTGTCAGCCATGTTAATCTATAAGTAATTAGCGTAGAAATGGCCTTATTTGCTAAAAAAAAAGCTAATCGTTCTGTGTCAGATTTTTAATGTTAAATACATCAGTTATTATTTTTGGCAAAGGTGGACACAAAATGCTGGAGTAACTTAGTGGGACAAGCAGCATCTTTGGAGAGAAGGAATGGTTGACATTTCGGGTATTTTTGGCGACATTGGTTCAGATTCTGTCAGCACAAGGTCACCACCTTCAAAATTTGAAGAAGGGCTAGACCCGAAACGTCACCAATTCCTTCTCTCCAGAGATGCTGCCTGTCCTGCTGAGTTACTCCAGCATTTTGTGTCACCACCTTCAACCTCCATTCCCCAAGTCTTACCTCTCGCAAGCTCATGCAATGCTGGTCGTGTTTCAGAATGCAACCTATTCTGCCTTTTGAACATTATGTAGTGATGATTGGAAAATTAATCTCCTTAATTTCAATTATTCTTGTGTGTAATCAAGTCACATCGCAGACCAAGGTATTAATTCACTTCTTTATTGTTCTGAATACCTCAATTTTGGCAGCTAGTTTTGAAAGATATCCAAACCATCCAGATGAATTTGCTGGGAGAAGGATGTTCAGGTCTGCCAAAGTCAGGTCTTTGCACCACTGAGACCTTTCACTGCCCAGCACCTCATTGCTCAACACCAGGACCATCCCTCGAAGCAAGATTATTATTCCAGATTCAAAACTAGCTACCAAGATTGTCAGTTTTCAAATATTTATGAATATCTCTGATTCATAAAAAGGATTTTTAAACAATTGCAAACATGTATATGAACATGTACATGAATTATAAACAAAATGATAAAAACTCATCTGAAAACCTGATTTAAATAATTACAACATTAAATAAACCACTGATTTACAAAAATGCTTGCCATGTTTTTCCCTTTTTTTACTCCATCACCATACAGTTCCCATTGAAATCAATAGACTTGTGAATCGTGCACGAGATATAATCTGTGGCAGCTTGAGAATGCTGGATCCTAGTTTAAATGCTGGAGAAACTCAAGGTCCTGTTCTGCCACTGCACTCCATGTGGATTCCAGTGGTGCAGAGCAGCAGGAAAGTGAGTCTTTATTGTGCAGACTTTAAAACTGGACTTGCTCCTGACTTCAATGTAAGAACATTTCAGTTTAGTTTAGTTTGGCAATACAGCATGGAAACGGGCCATTCAGCCCGCAGAGTCTGCACCATCCAGCAATACCCGCACATTAACTCTATCCTACACACAACAGGGACAAATTACATTTATACCAAGCCAATTAACTTACAAACCCGTACGCTTTGGACTGTGGGAGGAAACCCAAGAACTCTAAGAAAACTCACCCAGTCATGGGGAGAAGATACAAACTCCGTACAGACAACACCCATAGTTGGGATTGAAACCGGGTTTCTGGCGCTGTAAGACACCGTGCCACCCTTAATGTCCTGGGAAAACAACTTATTTTGTTTTTAATTCATGGTTAAATGTAGTGTCACAAATTTCTATTTAAAAGTACTTAAAAAAAAACTAATGTAAACAACAAATTATACTGTGTATTCAGAACAATAGCTATAAGTGAATTCTTACATTGGTGTGTGGTATGGTTTAATTATACACAAGAATAATTGAATTTCAGGAGATGAAATTTCCCATAATGTTCAAAATGCAGAATATGTTGAATTCTAAGACGCGACCAGCACTGAACCTGCTTGTGAGAGTAACAGGAGGAGCAAAACATTTAAAGAATACATTTTGATTTTAAAGACGAGTTGAAAGTTCTGCATTTATTGGATATTGGTAATGAATGGTTAATTGACTATTTCAGTTTGATACTTTCTAGGTGTGTTCTGTGCTGGTTAATCGGGTTTCAAATCAGTTTCAGTTAATCCAGTCTTTATGGAAAATTGTCACAGATTCATAATCCTGTCTGCAAGGTGACTTTTAGCAGATACTCTGTGATTAAGTCCTTGCAGTCTAATTATCAATCAACTCAGGTCAAATATTTTTAAATTACACACGATCGACAATAATGGATTGAAAGCCACAGCAACATGAAAACTAATTTAATTCACTTTATTGACATTTACTAAGCTGATTTTAAAAACTGCTGAAGTATAAATATGGTGAAGGCTTAAAATAGTGGTGAAATGTATTTCTTGACAAGTGACCTTTCTCTATTGGCGAAGGTTTGTGGAACCCCAGAATACATCGCTCCTGAAGTGATACTGCGGCAAGGTTATGGGAAACCAGTGGATTGGTGGGCTATGGGTATAATCCTGTTTGAATTTCTGGTGGGATGCGTTCCATTTTTTGGAGACACTCCAGAAGAACTATTTGGACATGTCATTAGTGGTAAGTTGTGTTTTTCAAATTTATTTTTACTCTTATCAACGATGTGTGGAGAACATGCAAGAGAAACACCAAATAAATCATACAATATTGAACTGCTTTCTGCAACCGGGATATTAATATTAGAGCAGACATCGGCATCTGTTTCCATAGTACATTAGGGTTTATGTTTATTAT
The DNA here is from genome assembly GCF_028641065.1 of Leucoraja erinaceus. Lineage (NCBI taxonomy): Eukaryota > Metazoa > Chordata > Chondrichthyes > Rajiformes > Rajidae > Leucoraja > Leucoraja erinaceus. The sequence goes on from NC_073386.1 coordinate 23,058,859, forward strand.
TGTCTAAAACATTGTTTTGCATACTATCGATTCAATACTATACAATCAAATCAGATAATACTATACATAAATACAATGAAGCTAAACTCAATTATAATAGGTAGAGCAAAGGGGAAGATACAAAGTACAGAATATAGTTCTCAGCATTGTAGCACCTCAGTTCCACGGCAAATGTCCAATATCCGCAAAGAGGGAGCGGAGAATTGGTCTGTATCCCAGCAGAAGGAACGACATTTCAGTAGCCTGATAAGAGAGGGGAAGAAGCTGTTCCTGAGTCTGATGGTGCATGGTTTCAAGGCACTGTATCTTCTGCCCGACATGAGCAAGGAGAAGATGGAATAACTGGGATGGGACATGTCTTTGATTATTTTGGCTGTTTTTCCGAGGCAGCATGAATATAGATGGAATCAATGGTGGGGAGTTTGGTCTGTGTGATGAATTGGGTTGCAGCCACAACACTGCATTATTTTCCACTACATTATTATTCAAGGGAGATCCCAGTCCTAAAATAAGAGAAGATAATTTAATCTGAGAAGGGTCTTGACCCAAAACATCACCCATTCCTTCTCTCCAGACATGCTGCTTGTTTCGCTGAGTTACTCCAGCGTTTTGTGTCTATCTTCGATTTCAAGGTCAGTTTATTGTCTCATGTACCAATGAAGGTACAGTGAAATTCGAATTACCATACAGCCATACTAAAAACTTGCAACAAGACACACAACTACATAAAAGTTAAGATAAACATCCAACAAAGCAGATTCCCCACGTTCCTCACTGTGATTGAAGGCAATAAAGTCAAATCTTTGTCCTCTTTTATTCTCCCACTGTCGGGGCAGTCGAACCATCCGAAGTCGGGGCGATTTAAACCAGCATCAGCAGCTCTTTCCTTCTAAAATAGAAGCAGGAAGTCAAATAATCAGCAGGTCAGGCAGCACCAGTAGAGAAAGAAACAACCCTTAATCATAACTAGAAAATGTAATACAGGTGCACAACCTTTTATCCGGTGTTCCAGAAACCGAAAAGCTCCGAAAACCGGCCATTTTTTCCAGATGTCGTCTGCGCACCAAAGCTCGCGTTTGGCGCCAAACTCGACCCAAAACGACCCACGGTCAACCCAGGTCTGTACTACTGTAGCGGCTGCCTCCTCCCTGGAGACCGGGAGACGCTTAAACATCTGTAAATCATTGCTTAAATGTTAGTCAGTTAGTTTGGAGGGCTTTTATGTGAAGGGGGGTGAAGGGGTAAACTTTAATTCTTAATCCCCTACCTGGTCGGAGAGGCGGGGAGCGGTCAATGCATTACCGGGTCGCCGTGCAGTAAGCTCCGCAGCGCTGTGGCCGTTGGGGCTGCGGGCGGTGCGGTTGTAGCTCCGACCCCGGCAACTCTACCCCTGGCTGCGAGGCGCTCCAAATCCAGCGCGGCCCGCGGCCGGACGCCCCAGCTCCGCAAATGTCGGGAGTCGGCAGCGTCGCAGCGCTGGGAAACCAGCGGGGAGCGGGCAATGCCTTACCGGGTCGCCGTGCGGCAAGCTCCGGAGCGCTGTGGCCGCCGACACACAACATCGCGGAGCGTCGCTGGATTTGGAGCCGCGCAGCCAGGGGTAGAGTTGCCGGGGTTGGAGCTCCAACCGGCACCGCCCGCGGCCGGACGGAGCCCCCAACTCCGCGGCTCCAAATCCAGCGACGCTCCGCGATGTTGTGTGTCGGCGGCCACAGCGTTCCGGAGCTTGCCGCACGGCGACCCGGTAAGGCATTGCCCGCTCCCCGCTGGTATCCCAGCGCTGCGACGCGGCCGACTCCCGACATTCCCGGAGCTGGGACGTCCGACCGCGGGCGGCGCTGGATTTGGAGCGCCTCGCAGCCAGGGGTAGAGTTGCCGGAGTCGGAGCTACAACCGGCGCCGCCCGCGGCCGGACGGAGCCCCCAGCTCCGCGAGGTTGGGAGTCGCCGACCAGGTAGGGGACTAAGAATTAAAGTTTCCCCCTTCACCCCGACTCCACCACCACCACATAAAATCCCTCCAAACTAACTGACTAACATTTATGCAATGAGTCTCCCGGTCACCCGGGAGGAGGCAGCAGCTCCAGACTTTTCAAGCCGCCCGCGCTACCTACCTAATCTACGCTAAAAATCTTCCATTCTGAAATCCGTAAATGTCCGAAATCCGACAAGTGTCTGGTCCCAAGGCTTTCGGATAAAAGGTTGTGCACCTGTATTAAGTTGCAAAAAATGTATGAGGTTGAGAACAAAGTGAATGTTTGTGATTGGTGGGGAGAGACTAAGTTTCTCCTGGTTACACAATGTTTTCAGTGCCATCTGTCATGTGAATTAAGGACATTTAGAGTGAGAGATAAAAACCATGCTAAAACTGTGAGATGCAGAAACTGTGCAGTTGGTAAAAATCTCAAAAACAAGAGAATGCCCAGCAGTTTAGACAGCACCTTTTAGAGAGAAACAACAATAAATTGTTATAGGTGGATAACCTTGCATCATAACTGGTTGGCCCTGACACAAACATGAAAGGCCAGTTATCTGGGAGTATTGAATTCATTATTCACCCTATAGGGTTGCAGAAGTCTGGATGTTTTTGAGTTATGTATGAATGTGGGAAGCAGCACTGTGTCAAAGGAAGAGTTAAAGGAAGAAGCCAGAGTCAGAAAAAAATAGGGAATTTTATATGTATCCGACAGAAAAGGAGACAACGTGTAGCTCAATGCAAGGTCCTGTATTTTAGGGCTATGTACCTTAGCAACTTCTATTATTAGAATAGTTAATGTGCATGTAAAGAATCTCTTGTGTATTATTTTGATAAAATTGATATATTATTTTTGAAAGCTTAATGTCTTCAGTAGTAGATATTAGAGGTTCATTCATCAAACGATGTTCCAAATATAACATTCAGACCTTTTACATAGAATTACAATTCAGAAACAGGTCATATTACTGTCATTCTGACCCTTATCCCTTTATTCACATTTCCTCCATCTTTCTTATTTATTGTTAAATCCAGACAGGTTGACCCTTCATTTGCACTCGCAGTGCATTTCTCAGCCACACAACATTCTGTTTAACAAAAATATATTCTCCAACTCTGCCCGCCATCACTTGTACCAAATCTGATAGTATTCAACAGCTTTAGTCTGCCTATTTCAACGAGGATATACAGTTATTTTCCAACACATTATTTAAAAGTGCTGTAAAGATTGATTGTAGAGCTTCAGTGAAATACTCGTCATGATTTTTTTTTCTTTTCTGGAAAAAGAAAGGTTGAGAGTTGATGTGAGGGTTGAAGTGATGAAACATGAGCTAAATAGATGTGTAAGCTTTGTTGCCATTAACACAATTAAAAATGTAGACCTATTTAGAAATTGTTCAGCAAAAATAAATTGGAAATGCAAGAGCATCTTTTTTACTAGAAGTGTTGGTGGTATAGGGAGCTTATTAGCAATATGGCTGTGAAATGGTAGCCCATAATAGGTTTCAAGGCAGAACTAAATAGGTTTTGACATTCGATGGAATTTGGGGTTAAATCCATGCAGAGAGTTCTGCAGCAAGGTAGAGCAGGGGGACTAGCAATCCGAAAATGTATTGTAGACTGGGCTGTGTTCAAAACTTGTGTTCTATTAAAGCAAATAAGGAAAAAATCTCTTTATGCATTTGCCAATAACTCGATACAATGAGTTCAATAAACTTTCCAGCACCTTTCCTAGATTCTAGCGTTAAATCAGCATTCTATTATCACTTTAACAAACAATATTTCATTGTGGGGTGGAGTTATTCCTTTCCTCAATCTTTTTTTTTTAAAAAGGCAAGATATTATCAGAAAATCGCAAAATGTTACCAGTTAAGTACTATATGTAGTGCTTTCAGCACAACTGATACTCTCTTTCTTTGCAACAAATAAGGAATACCTGAGGATAATAGTAGTAGACTTTAGGGAGACATTGGCATGCTATTTAATGGATGGTCAGATGACAGATTAAATTTAATGCAGTGAGGTGTGAAGTGTTGCATTTCATAAAAAGAACAAGAGACAACATGAACTGGAGGACATATTTCTAAAGGGTTCAAGAATAAAGAAATCTAGAGGTACAGTCTACCCTTGTTATTAAGGACCTCTTTATAACGGATTTCAGTTAAGCAAACTGAGATGTCCATTTGTGGTGGTGGTTGGTGGGCATCATACAGCGCAGCGGAAAGGTAATGGCGGGGAGAGAGCGAGCAACATAAAATGCTTGAAGAGCCTTGCATTGGGCCCGGTTTGCAATGAAAACACAACAAAGTGGGGTACAGACCCAGCATGAGCCACTGCACCAACATCATCTTGACAACACGTGTCTCAGTCGCCTGTTAATGGCGCGAGGCTCCCGTTCCACCACCCCCTGCTTCCACCAGATTACCCAATGATCTGGCACTACTGCCGTGCCTCTGGTTGTGGGAGCGGAGAGAACGAGCAGCATAAGGCAGCGTGAGTACCGGGCTTGACCTTGGATCACCTCGTGTGGGGCTGGTAAACTGCATCCACGGCCTGTGAATTCTCCCTGATTTAACCCCTCCCCCACCCCCCTCCCGGTGTCGTGCTCCTTCCCACCTACCCTTGGGTTAAACGTTAATATTTAATCCTCTTACTTGGTTATAGCAGATAATCGGCAATAACGCACATTATAACCCCCCCCCCCCCCCCCCCCCCCCGTAGTCCATTGTAATGAGGGTTTACTGTATATGTAAGTAGATTGTTAAAAATACGGCAGGCTTAAAATAAGCATATGGGATCCTGAGCCTTTTAGAGACAAAAATAAAGTACAAAAAAAGTAAGTTATGATGAAGCTTTATAAAACTAGAGTTCCACCATAACTGGTGTACTTTGCATGTTTCCAGTTGCACACGTCAGGAAACTTTAAAAGCTCTGGAGACGATGCAGCAGGGATTACCAAATAAAAAATGTAACTGCAGATACTGAAAATCTGAAATGAAACAGAATATACTGGAAACATTAGCAGGCAGGGCAATATTTGTAGAGAGAGAATTCATGTTTAAGATAAAAAAAACCCTTGATCAGAACTGGGCAAGAGAAAACAAAATAGTTGAAAAGTGAGTGTGAGGGATGAATGGACAAAGCAAAGATAATGCCCTGTATGGCCAAAGGTGACTTAGTGATATGCTGTTTGTGAGATTCAAAAATCACAAATGCTCTTGAGACAAATTCAGACAAAGAAGTGTTTTTATTAATTTCATATTCTGCAGAATAGGTGTCTCTCCTCTGATGTCCCCTGGAGGCACAAAGAAAATGGAGATGCTTTCTATCTTTATACCCTTCTTCACTGTGGTCACTACCTCAGGTCTCCCCATCGAGTTTCGTCCAATCATAACATAAAGCCCACATTCACACGAGAAAGTCCAGGAATGTCTCGGACCATTTCCTGACGTCAAGACTCCCAAGGCCTTCTGCTGAAGTTGTTATCTGTTTGCTACTTTTTATCTAGAATTTCTCTCTGTTCTGTATATTGTTACTTTATTCTACTAGCAGTCTGGCTTCTGCGGATAAGCTCATTTCTTTCTAAGTTATATTTTTCAGAGTTCTAGTATAATTCAATCATCCCTATTAACCCTTCTCTCACAATCCACCATTTTTCTTTTTGCTACGCATCTTTTGAATTATACTATATCTTCCTTTTCTAGTGCTAGCAGCAGATTCTTCGCCTCCCTATCCTCCTCTCGCTAGTCATACTGTGTTCTGAAGGCCAGCGCTGGGAATAATACAACATCCGAATAGGCACAAAGTCAATGGTTCCTTCCCTTCACGCACAGTCTACGGGCTGATATTGTCCGGTGGGGCCTCCACAGGACCCTTAAATCGGCTTGCGTGTGTCCACCCTTTTTTTTTTGTTCGTACTGCTGTCTCGGTGATTAATAACGCAAGGTAGGGTCCAGTCCACTTTGGTTGCAGCTTTTCTTCCTTCCATGATTTTACAAGATCCCAGTTCTCTGCTTTCACAGAATGGATTGGCAAGTCGAGATGGGGACTCTGTGCCAACAGCTCCTTGGTTTTTAATTCTGTAATAGAATGAGATACTGCCAGTAAACAGTTCCTTAAGAAAACATCATTACCATGGTGGGTATTCCTTCTATCTTTCCCAAATAATAAAAACCTAACTTGTTCAACCTTTCTCTGTATCTTAGTTGCTGAAACCCAGTCAACATTCTAATTGATCTCCTCTGTACTCTCTATTTTAACCTTTTTCCTATAATTATGCCTACCAAAATTATGCACCATACTCCACAATTGACCTCACCAATACCTTGTACAATTTAACATTACAACCCAACTTCTATACACAATGCTCTGATTTATAAAGGCCAACACACCAAAATCTTTCTTTACCATCCTTTCTACACGAGATTCCACCTTCAGGGAATTATACATAGTTGTTCCTAGATCCCTCTGTTCAACTTCATTCCTCAATTCACAATCATTTACCATGTAAGTCTAATTTGAATTTGTCCTGCCAAGTTGTATCACCTCACACTTATCAACATTAAATCCATCTGTCATGTTTCAACCCAGTCTTCCAAATGACCTAAATCTCTCTGTACATTTCCCAACAGTCACTTTTAATCCATCTTGCTATTCCTTACTAACCACTTCTTAACCAACCTTATTTCCTTTATTGAACTTTGTCAAAGGCCTTACTGAAGTTCACCACTTTAACCTCATCAATTTTCCTAATAACCTCTTTTAAGAAAAATCAAGATTAGTCAAATGTCACAATCACAAATCCATGCTAATTCTTCCTAATCCTATCCCACTTATCCAAATTCCTATAATATTGTCTTTAGTATCCTTTCCATTATTTCCCACCACTGATGTCAAACAAGTTCTTGTTAAAACTCTACTCTTCTTTGTCCTCCTGTTCAATTACCTCAGGGCTATTGTCTATTCGTACCTGTGGGCCAGCCCTCATGTAATTATTGAAATCGTACTAGGTATCTCAACCTTCTAAACGAACATCGGTCGGTGATTTAGAAAACTCATACATACACCTTGTCTTCAGGTTTAAAGGGTCCTTCTTCCTGGTCCATCTCCGACAGCTTTTACTTTACCTGTTCATAAATAGACTTGTATATCATTATTAACTGTTTCATATACTTTTTAAATTCTAATCGGTAACTGTTCCAAACTCGGTCCCTTGCAGGAACTTCTCCATTGTGTCACCTGCTGGTTAGTTTGCATGCAACATTTCTTCAGTGCCAATGGCAGAGCATTACACAAATCTTATTTATTTTAACCTTCAATGTTCCATTTATTCTTTTCATCAAATGAAAACAATCCGTTGTCAAAGCTGATTTCTGTAGGTTTACCAAACCTCTTGATTACCTTATTCAACATAAACGACACTACAGTGCTCATACCTAAATCGATTCAGACTTACCCTGGACATCTCTTCCAGATGCTGTTTCAGCTGCTTTGTCTGCATTTTAATTTAACTTCTTTGACATGTACTTTTTCCATTTAACCATACAATTTCAAAATTCCCAATCTAGTCTGAACTATATCCTACCTTTCCCAAGGTCATCATCTGCTGTCTTATATTCTGAAGTATTTCTCTCTCTTCACTTGTGGAACAAACCAACAAATTGTCCACATCAACAAATACTTTCTAAGGGTATACCATATAACCATATATCGAACCTGCCTCCACCACCTTCACTGGAAGCTCATTCCACACAGCTACCACTCTCTGAGTAAAGAAGTTCCCCCTCAACTTTCAACTCTGCCTTTCCCATCTAATTTAAAAAACCTACCTCATCCTAGCCTTTCTTGACATCCTTCCTTAAATCCCTTTCTCTCTCTTGGGAACCCCAGTCCTGTTAGGGCTTATAATCTCCAGATTAATTTCACTCCTGATAGGACTTTGAGGAAAAGTCCCCCAAGACATGTATTATTGGCATGTAATTCTCTGGCCCCGCTTGGTTCCCTCATAGGACTCACTTGTGTCAGTTCATCACTTATTTCAGTCTTTTCAACCAGGGGCCTTGTTCATTGACATTGACCGCAGAGACCAACTGTTTGCTGAATCGGGGGTTGGAAATAAATGACAATCCCACCACCTCCTTCAATTCTGCTTGACTTTAAGAAGAATGACTTCCACCACAATAGTTCATAATATAATGTCCACATGCCTTCTTTTTCTTGTCCATTTTCAACTCTCCACCTTTTCATTCCCCTTTGTTCCTTGGGGTTCACCTTAAGTGGGTAACATTTGCTGGAGTGAGGGGCCTGCATACCCTCGGTCATGACGGCATCCAACCAGAAGATGGCACTGTAGCCGGTAAGTTTGTGAGCGGCGGCCATGTTTGTAGTCTTTTGTCGGCCCGGTTGTAACAATTTACATCATCTTTATCTGACACTTAGTGGTTCCCACTACTTCCTCTCAGTGTATAGTTTATGGGTGGTTCAAATCTTTCATCTGGCATGACACCTAGTCGTCCCACACTTTTACTGGTCTCTCTCTTTCATGGCCAATCTCGTCTCAACATTCTCCTCCCTCTCATCTCCTTCCTTTCCCCATCAGGGATATAGGGTGAAGCATTTTTATTTATTATTTATTTTAATTTTTTATTTTTATTTTTTTTAGCCCTCTCAGTTTATGGGTGCCCCAAGGGATAATCTGTCATCCTGTCGTCTCCTACTTCTGTCTCTCTCTCTCTCTCTCTCTCTCTCTCTCTCCTCTCTCTCTCTCTCTCTCTCTCTCTCTCTCTCTCTCTCTCTCTCTCTCTCTCTTTTCTCTCTCTCTCTTCTCTCTCTCTCTCTCTTTCCTCTCTCCCTCTCTCTTTCCTCTCTCTCTCTCTCCCTTTCTCTCTCTCTCTCTCTCTCTCTCCTCTCTCTCTCTCTCTCCTCTCTCCCTCTCTCTCTCTCCTCTCTCTCTCTCTCTCTCTCTCTCTCTCTCTCCCTCTCTCTCTCTCTCTCTCTCCTCTCTCTCTCTCTCTCTCTCTCTCTCTCCCTCTCTCTCTCCTCTCTCTCTCCTCTCTCTCTTTCTCTCTCTCTCTCTGTTTCTCAACTTGAATGTCTACCATAAAACAACAAACCATAAAAGCTGGTCATGTTTCATCAATTAACTTATTTCCAATTATTTCAATCCATATTCACCATTATTTTAAATGTCCAATTCCTAGCACTAGTAACAATTTTCCAAATTAACTTTACTAACAAGAAATCTAAAAGAACATCAAGAAACGATTAAAAGAAAATCAAAAGCTGATTTTTACAACTTCCCTTTTTCAGGTTACGAGGATACAAAGGGTTAATTGTACAGCTTGTTCGCAATCCAATTTGAACTACAGTGAAAATACTCGCTCCCGCCACTGTGTTCAATTTTACAACTTGCTCATTCCAACCTTTCATCTTACAACCATTCGTTCCAAACCGGTTTTTACATACAAATCACATTCGTTCCATTCTTACTTCAAATAGATTATTCATTTTATATTTTCTCCCTGTCCTGCACTGTTGTCCCTGGCCTTTGCCGTCTTCTTATCTGCTAATTTCGGGAGTAACTCCCTCATCATGCTGTCTCTCTCTGTTCCTTATTTGCTGTTTTTCTACTGCCTGCAACATAATCTTTACTACTTGTTTTTCACTTCTGTGAAAAGGAATTGATCTAACTGTTCTTGTCAGACCTAAAGAATCTTCAAGGAGGCTATTTAACAAACCCCCTTCCCCCTCAGGGTCCTCTCCTAGGTACCTCCCTCGGGGGTCTAATTTCAACCGAACTTATCTTCCCCTTCTGCCCTTTGACTCCCCGTCCTGTTGGCCGGGTGATTTTCGTCCACCCCGGCCCCTGTCTCTCTTTCCTTTGGGTATTTTGGCCCCCTCCGGCTCTGCATTTGTCCCAACGGACTATACCTTATCATGTTGGCTTCTCCAACCCCTGGGTATTTCCTGCCCTCCAGGGTCCAGCATTTGCCCCAACGGACTATTGGGCAGAATGCGGGGATTTGGCCCACAGCCTTTTCCCCTCCCTTTTTCTAAACACCGTGTTTAATTACCTTATTTATCATCATCATATTCTTAATACCATGTTCATCATATTCTCAATACAGTGTTCATCATACCTGCCTTGCCCGTACAAGGTCTTTCCACAATCGCCCAGGAAGTACTTTATTAGTCATTGTTCCTACCTGGGTTCTGTGCACAGAAATTGCTCGATTGATTTTTCACGATTTCCAACTACTCCCACTTCTTTGCCGAGTCTCTGTGTGGTCCGGATACTACTGCTTAAACAGCTGATGGCAAGCAAGGAGTCTGAGACTGCTGAACTCAGCAAGGTGCACCTTCCCTTTGTCCGTCTACTCCCGTCAGCTGTCTAGAGTATTGGATCTCGGAACGAGCCCCCAAGTTGTGAGATTCAAAAATCACAAATGCTCTTGAGACAAATTCAGACAAAGAAGTGTTTTTATTAATTTCATATTCTGCAGAATAGGTGTCTCTCCTCTGATGTCCCCTGGAGGCACAAAGAAAATGGAGATGCTTTCTATCTTTATACCCTTCTTCACTGTGGTCACTACCTCAGGTCTCCCCATCGAGTTTCGTCCAATCATAACATAAAGCCCACATTCACACGAGAAAGTCCAGGAATGTCTCGGACCATTTCCTGACGTCAAGACTCCCAAGGCCTTCTGCTGAAGTTGTTATCTGTTTGCTACTTTTTATCTAGAATTTCTCTCTGTTCTGTATATTGTTACTTTATTCTACTAGCAGTCTGGCTTCTGCGGATAAGCTCATTTCTTTCTAAGTTATATTTTTCAGAGTTCTAGTATAATTCAATCATCCCTATTAACCCTTCTCTCACATGTTTATGAAATTATCCAACGAACATATCAATGAAGGAGGTTAGAAAATGAGAAAACAAATAAAGCCGTGCTTTGCAGGCCAGAACTGTGGTTGAGATCTAACTCCCAATGGAGAATGTTAAAAATCTCCAGCATATCAGATAATGTCTATGGAAAAGTGAATAAATATTACAAATAGATATCCTTGCAGTGGAATTGGCCTGTTCAGATATAAAGAGAGTTACTTGAAATTGTTGAACTCCTGTCACTTCTCCATCCCAACACCATTCTGAACTCTCTGTTGCCTCAATAAGGTCCAACATAAGCTTCATGAACAAGACCACATTCAACACTCTTCTGTTCTGATCAGGGGATATTAATCTAAAATGTTAACTCTGTTTTGCAAGTGTTGGCTGATCTGCTTAGTGTCTTCTGTTAAGTTAGGGATCAGAGGCTGTATTTATCCTTTGTGTAGGAATGAATGCAAAGGGATTGTTAGATGTGTTTAAAAATCATGACGTTTATTGGCAAGGAAGATAAATAGAAACTGTTTCCATTGGCATAGGGGTCAAGAACTAGAATGAAGGTGGTGGTAAAAATGATACATGGAAAAATATTTGTACAAGAAAGTGATTAGTGTCTGGAACATATTGCCAGAAGCCCAGCAGTTGAAGCAGCTTCAAATGCAATATTTAAAAGGGATTTGGATAGGTATCTGAAGGGAAAGAATTTGCAAGGCTATTTGGAGCAGGCAAGGGAGGGGAACTAAGTAGATTAACGGTGCAATGAGGCAGAGTGTGGTCAGCAGACTGAATGTAACCATTCTGTGGATCATTTCACCCTCTGAACTGAAGTATTAACAAATGAACACATGACATTAGGAGTTTTTTTTTTACACGGGGCATTGTGGGAACATGGAATATTTACCAGAAGCAAATTGGCCATGCGTTTTGAGGAGAAAATGAAAATGAAAAATATACAGAAATAGCACATTTAAAACATGTAGTGGGAAAATATAAAGTGAAATGTGTGGATTGTTTATCTACCAAGAATAAAAAGCTGGGGGAATTTATGGTTTGATTGGTTTAATTTTGAATGTAATTTTATAATTAGATATTGCAGTTTGTAATTACTATTTTCATATGAAACGTTGTATTGTTAATGGTTTGTTTTAATGCTCAGATCAGATAGCTTGGCCCGATGGAGATGATGCATTACCACCAGATGCTGAGGACCTCATCGCAAAACTATTGAGGCAAAATCCATTAGAACGCCTGGGTACAGGTAATGATTAGCATTTACTCTTGATATATTGTAAGTGCACTTATCAAATTAATTAAAATGAGCTAGAATCTAAGATTCTTGAATGTTAACCTTTCGTAAAATTAAAACGTTTCAGTTCACTTACATCTTCTGCGTTCCTCTGAGTTGTCTTGTGATATTATTCCTATTTTTGCTCCCTTTTAAGTTGTTGACTAGAAAATTGCAATTTTCTTATATTTTTCATTAATGAATTGTTAAATTACAAGTGTGTACATATCTACAAGTAAATATATAAAATATGTATGCACGTGTTAGCTTATCGCAGACAGAAAATTACCCCAGTATATTAATTGTTTTTTAAATTAAAACAAAGCATGCATGCATGACTTGTGAGGGAAGCTGTAGTGTTATGAAATACACAGTATCGCAATAAGGAATTATGATAGATAGACTTGAATCAGCACAAATCTCTATTTTCTTCTCCTCAGGAAGTGCCTACGAAGTTAAACAACATCGGTTCTTCTCAGATTTGGATTGGAATAGTCTTCTCCGTCAGAAGGCAGAATTTATACCTCAGCTTGAGTCAGAAGATGATACCAGTTACTTTGATAGTAAGTAGGACTTAGAAATCTGGCACTTAGATTGAAATGTTAATGAAAATCCTTCATTGTCTCCTTTTTGTTTCATTGCTTCTTACTAGATTACACATAGTAAGAGTACTAGCTATTACACTAACAATAAATGAATAATGTTTAAGGCTAAAGAGGGTCATACTTGCTCGTTTGACAAATAAAATGTTGACCAAAATCCGTATTCCATATTTTTACATTACAGTTTAACATTACTACTCAGTCATTTTATTTAATCAGTGCATATGTTTTTTGGGATGATCAGTTAAATAAAGGCACTAACACGTGTGAAGGATCAGTTTTGACATCCACAGCGAAAATTAAGCAACACTCGTGATGTTTAGAATTGAAATGATGCATGCAAAAGGCGGTTATTTGGTCATAATGTTAGTTCTCATTTTTGATGCAGTACCATTTTTGTTATAGCCCGTTCTGACCGGTACCACCATCTTGATTCTGATGAAGAAGATGACACCAATGACGATGAACATGTAGAAATTAAACAGTTCTCATCATGTTCACCAAGATTCAGCAAGGTATATTCATTGTCTAAATTCATGAATACGAAGTTTACTGCAGGTTTCTTTTTTCTCGGTGTTCACAGCAGACATATACATAACTGAACACTTTTAACCACACTGTGTAAATTATAGACGTAACAATGCTGTATGTTTGTGAATGGAGAGATTGAGGGAGATGGTGAGAGCGTAGATAGGTGAATTTCAGAGTCAGAGTCAGAGTCAATTTATTTGTCATTTGGACCCCTGGAGGTCCAAACGAAATGCCGTTTCTGCAGCCATGCATTACACACAAATAGACCCCAGACACAACACAATTACATTTAACATAAACATCCATCACATAACTGTGATGGAAGGCCAAATAGACTTATCTCTCCACTGCACTCTCTCCCCCCCGATGTCAGAGTCAAAGTCATAGCCCCCGGCTGGCGATGGCGATTGTCCCGCGGCCATTAAAGCCACGCCGGGTGGTGCGAGGTCGCACACCGGGTCTTGGTGTTAGAGCCCCCGGTGTGCGCTCGCAGAGTCCGCGGCCATTCCAGCCGCACGGGGCAGTGATGTAGGCCCCGCTCCAGGAGCTCTTCGACCCCGCAACTCGGGCGGGAGAAGTCGCCGCCGCAGAAGCCCCGAAAAGCTGTCTCCCCTCAGGGAGCCGTGGGCTCGGCGCCGTCGTCCGCAGACCTGTAGCAGCCTCCGACTCTCCGGCAGCAGCCGGATTTCTAATCAAATCAGATTATTTCATAATCTTTCTTTCCCTAAAAGTTCAGTTTGATTCAGTTCTATTTTCACAATCACATAATAGCAATATATTGTCAAACAATCTAATAAAATAAAGGTACAATATCGATATTTGGGGAAAAAAGGCATCAAATTCTGTCAATGTCATAATTTCTTAATATAACCAATGACATCAAAACCAGATTAATTGGATTTTTAGTTGATCGTTGGTCTGCAAAAGTGTAAATTGTTCTTTAAAGTGTATTTCTTAGTATGCAAATCACTTTGTGGTTCATTTAGACCAAGGGAAAAATGCTAAAACGGTCAGAGAATGCTTCTCTTATTAATGCATTCAGAAAATTAATTGTGACTGAATCAGCTACAATGCTACTGTAATTTACTGCAAATTGTAAATACCTTGAAATGCCAATTATCCAGCCTGGTGTATAGTTTCTAATTGATATAAAAGTTAATCCTTCAACACAGTTTAACATGCAATGAACTCAGTGTAGGTATAATGGCCTGGAAGTTTAAATAGTGTGATGTGTTTACTTTATGCATTTTGCAATAGCATGAAATGTGTAATATTAATCACTAAAGGACCTGTCCCACGGCAAATTTTTCGGCGACTACCGGCATCATTGACTGATGTATCATGTCACTGAAAAATACGTGGCGTGATGCGGCATGACGACGTATGACGCGATGGTGACGAGGCGTGATGACATGTGACACGGCGTTATGACGTATGACGCGTGGTGTTTTCTCAAATGTCGCAGCCACTTTTTTGTCCCCGCTGGATTTTGAAATGTTCAAAATCTTTTGCCGACACTTTTATGACGTCGGCAAAATCGCCAAGTGGAACAGGCCCTTAAGCATGATCAGCATTCCCAATACAAAGCATGTTAAAGTGCAGGTCACTACCAAAAATTACAACTGTTTTGACAGTGGATTTGAGACCCATCTGTGAACCTTACCTTTACTGTCTAAAGGTCACAAGCATGGTTTAAATAAAAAAAATATGAAGCACTTTCAATAGTGAGCTGAAATGCTAAAAAAGACTTTTATTATTTTCAGTCATGTTTCCACGTTAGTATTTTAATGTGCAGTCATTGGCCTGTACCTTGCTGATAAACACTGGAAATTTAAAAAAATCCCATTTAAAAGGAAGAAGACAAGAACCTACTTCCTTGCATTGCCAAAAGCAGAAGTGAGAGAGTAGCAGGATCTTGTTGTGATTCCCAGATTTTACATTGGGGACCTGCTTCAAATTAAAGGTCCATTTGCTTTCAGTGGCAATTGTTGGTCTGGAGGTAAAAAGGTTTAATTTTATTTTGTTTATCTTTGTTTTTAGAATATTTTAATTTAAAATGTGTTTCTATGGCATTGACTTAATTTTTAACGATTATATGTTTCACTGTTGGAAACATTAAAACATGTAAAACTGACTGAGCTTTGACAGTCTGGCAATGATGGAGGGGCAGAGTTTTAGAAACAGAAAAAAAATAGGTGTAGGAGGAGGCCATTTGGCCCTTCGAGCCAGCACCACCATTCATTGTGATCATGGCTGATCACCCACAATCAGTAACCCATGCCTGCCTTCCCCACATATCCCTTGATTCCGCTATATATTGAGCTCTATTTAACTCTTTTAAATTCATCCAGTGAATTGGCCTCTGTTGCCTTTTGTGGCAGAGAATTCTACAAATTCACAACTCTGGGTGAAAATGTTTTTTTCTCATCTCAGTTTTAAATGGCCTCACCTTTATTCATAGACTGGCCACTGGTTCTGGACTCACCCAACATTGGGAACATTTTTCCTGCATCTACCTTGTCCAGTGCTTTATAATTTTATATGTTTCTATAAGATCCCCTCTCATCTTTCTAAATTCCAGTGAATACAAGCCCAGTCTTTCCAATCTTTCCTCGACGACAATCCCGCCATCCCGGGGATTAACCTCGTGAATTACTGTCTCAATAGCTAGGATGTCCTTCCTCAAATTAAGAGACCAAAACTGCACACAATACTCCAGATGTGGTCTCACCAGGGCCCTGTACAACCGCAGAAGAACCTCTTTACTCCTTTACTGATTGTCAATGTTTTTCTGGCATTTTATATGTTGTGGGGCCTCTGCACCGTTTGACCTCGCTGTTGGAGCCCAGGACTCTTCAAGCCAACAACATACGTCCCTGTACCTAAACAGTATCAGTGTGAGTGAATGGGCATTGTGGAATGCAGGCCAGAGTCCGCAGGATTTAACCAATAATATTTTGTTGCGAGCAGTCAATAGAAAATGTAAAATCTGGAAATCACAGCAACATCCTGCTACTCTCTCAGTAAATTGGTTGATAATTATTTATAATTAGGAAATTTGGTTCTGTACAGGTATGTAGGGCAAATTTATTGTCACTTGTGGGATATTACATTTTAGCTAAAGGAATTTGCTTGTCTTAAAGTTTTAGTCTGAATTTCTGCAACTATTAATTGTAAATTGAAATCCATTATTGCTCAGAGACGCAATAACTAATAAGTCTCCTGACCTTTTAGGTTTACAGTAGCATGGAACGACTTACATTGCATGAAGAGAAGAAAACACCACCCCCAAACAAGCGCAGTTTCAGTGAAGAGAAGGAGGACAGAACAGACAGGTTGGATGGGCTCAGTGGTCTGAAGACACGAGACAGGAGCTGGATAATTGGTTCTCCTGAAATGTGAGTTAACTGCCCTCTGTCAAATTGAAAGTAAAATAGGCTATGTAATATACTGTCACCACAGAGAAGAAAATGATTGATTAGTGCTTGTATTTGTACAAAATTTACAGGAATATCTGTTGGTAATGATCACCTTTGGGACTGAGTGAATTGTGTCTCAAGAATAGTGTGAATTGGTTAGAATTGATGTTGAAATCAAATTATCTGGACAGGAGAGAATAGTACTTGCTGTCTGCAGCCCCTGTTGAAGTCTAATAACATCAGGTCAAAAACGGGCAAGAGATCCCTCCTCTTGATTACCTCTCACTGTTTTCTGGCATCCAATTAATTTGTGCTTCTTCAAACAGCACTTGGAAGTACTGAAAGTAGCACAGCACAAGATACAGAATGTAGTCTGGTAGAGGATCACTATGTCCACACCAGGAGTTGCTGGTATCACCACCACCATATAACCATATAACAATTACAGCACGGAAACAGCACTTTGATTGGCTAGGTAATATACATTGCCCTCCATAATGTTTGGGACAAAGACCCATCATTTATTTATTTGCCTCTGTACTCCACAATTCAAGCAGTCATTGCATGCAAAGGATATGCAACAAAATACTAAACACGACTACTTTCATTTACATTACATTGCTGTGTCCCAAACATTATAGTGCCCTGAAATGGGGGGGACTGTGTATAAACACTGCTGTAATTTCTACATGGTGAAACCAAAATGTATAAAAATGGCCTTTAGTAAAATCTGACAATGTGCGCTTTAACCACATGTGATTTTTTTTTTCCCATTACAAATCTCAAATTGTGGCGTACAGAGGCAAATAAATAAATGACGGGTCTTTGTCCCAAACATTATGGAGGGCACTGTTGGTGGGGGGGAGGGAGGAGAAGGGACAGGGAGAAATGGGAGAGCACAGGGAAGGGGGGAAGTTCTATATTAGTTACCTAAAGTTAGATAATTCAATTTTCATACCGTTGGGTTGTAAGCCATAAAAGTGTAGAATTCAATGTAGCTTGTTCCCCGCCCGCGTTTTCCCTCTCTTCCCTGTGCCCCAGCTGGATGTGCACTTCTTCAAAAGTAATGTGATATACAAGCAGCTTAGATATCAAAGAGCATCGGAGATGACCTCATTCTTTATGGAACGGGGGTTCCCCTCTACGAATATAGATGAGGCTCTCACCATGGTCTCTTCTATACCCCGTAACTCTGCTCTCACTCCCCATCCCCCCCACTCGTAACAAGGGCAGAGTCCCTCTTGTCCTCACCTTCCACCCTATCAGCCGTCACATACAACAAATAATCCTCCGACATTTTCGCCACCTCTACCGGGATCCCACCACTGGCCACATCTTCCCATCTCCTCCCCTTTCAGCTTTCTGCAGAGACCGCTCCCTCCATAACTCCCTGGTCAATTTGTCCCTTCCCACCCAAATCACCCCCTCCCCTGGTACATTCCCATGCAACCGCAGGAAATGCTACACTTGTCGCTTTACCTCCCCCACTGACTCCATCCAAGGATAAACTGTCTTTCCAAGTGCGGCAGAGGTTCACCTGCACCTCTTCCAACCTCATCTATGGCATCCGCTGCTCTAGGTGTCAGCTGTTCTACATCGGTGAGACCAAGCGTAGGCTTGGTGATCGCTTCGCCCAACACCTCCGCTCAGTTCGCAATAACCAACCTGATCTCCCGGTGGCTCAGCACTTCAACTCCCCCTCCCATTCTGAATCTGACCTTTCTATCCTGGGCCTCCTCCATGGCCAGAGTGAGTCCCACCGTAAATTGGAGGAGCAGCACCTCATATTTCGCTTGGATAGTTTACACCCCAGCGGTATGAACAATGACCTCCAATTTCAGATAGTCCTTGCTTTCGCCCTCTTTCCCCTCCCCTTCCCAGATCTCCCACAGCCCACTGTCTCCGCCTCTTCCTTTCTTCTTACCCCCCCCCCCCACCCCCACATCAGTCTGAAGAAGGGTCTCGACCCGAAACGTCACCTATTCCTTCACTCCATAGATGGTGTCTCACCCGCTGAGTTTCTCCAGCATTTTTGTCTACCTGCGATTTTCCCTGCATCTGCAGTTCCTTCTTAAACAACTAGATGTCTAAGAGGGTTTGGTTTGAGAAATCATGTAGAAACAGTGCCTCACAAAGTATAGTAGAAAGGTCATTCAGCCCATCGAGTCTACTCCGCCATTTAATCATGGCTGATCTCTGCCTCTTAATCCTTTTTCCTGCCTTCTCCCTATAACACTTGACACCCATTTTAATCACAAATTTGTCTATCTCTACCTTAAAAAATATCCACTAATCTAGCCTCCACAGCCTTCCACAGATTAACTACCCAAAAAGAAGTGCTTCCTCACCTCCTTTCTAAAGGGCCTGCCCCACGGTGGCGACCTAATTTGCGAGTTTAGAAGAGTTTGCGCTCGACTCAAACTCGCAGCATGGTTGACACGTGGTCCTAGGAGTTGACACTAGGTCACTGTAACTCTCCTTCATCGAGTGAAGTTCCCGCATACTCGCTGAAAATGTTTCCGCGAGTAAAAATTGGTCGGCATGGTTCTTTGAACTCGTAGTGCAGTGAAGTTGGGTCGCTATGTAGTTATAGGCAGTCGAGGGTAGCCGTAGATTGGCACATTGGAGTTTTCAGAACCAAGGAAACCCGACCTTGTTAATGGTAATGTTAAATGCCCGCTAAACTTTATTGAAAGTTTTCTGGCTTCTTAAAAGTGTCTCCACTCCTTGTCCCCACCCTCCCTCCCCCCCCCCCCCCTTCTCTCCCCTTCTCTCTCCCCTTCTCTCTCCCCTCTCTCCCCTTCTCTCCCCCCTCCCCCGCCCCACGCGCTCTCTAAAGGACTTACGCTATGCCAGCCGTCTTTTACCTTCCTGTTCACTGCGGGTGTGAATTTCAGACAGCGCTCCCCCGCTTTGCCTGGCCCCCGTCTTTGCGATATGTTTGTGTGTGTTGACGGTCGATCCAGCTCGCGATTTCATTGGTGACGGTCGATCCAGCTCGAAGTTTTTCAGGCGAGTGCCCTTGAGCTTGAAGGTCGAAGAAAGTCGCTGAAAAGTCGCTCGCTAGTGGGACAGGCACTAAATAATGGGGTCTTTATGTATGAAAGCAAGAGTGTTTTTTTTCTAGTTACAGGTATTTCACTATGAGGTTACCCTAATTGGCTTGATGGGTCAAGTCAAGAGAGAGTCATGAGTGTTTTATTGTCATATGTCCTAAATAGACCAATGAAATTCTTACCTGCAGTAGCACAACAGAATATGTAAACATAGTACACTGTAAACAATATAATAAACGAGAGAAATAAAAGTTCAGTGTGTGCAAACATGTGTATACAGAAAAAACAATAATAAAGCAATAATAGTCTGTAGTTCAGAGCTTATTTGAGGTTGCAGTGTTTGTCATATTCAATGGTGCATAAAAACATGTTACTTTATGTAATTTTATGCCTGATTCATGGCTTCCTAACACCTGAAAATCTTCCCTCAGTATCAGGAAGCGCATGTCATTGTCAGAATCATCTCACACGGAGAGTGATTCCAGCCCTCCACTAACCGTGAGGCGCCGTTGCTCAACGCTGATAGAGATGCCACGCTTTTCGATATCTGCAGACGAAGAAGGAAAGAAGCAGCAAACAACCAGAACGTGGGAAGATGCATCGTTAACTATTCCAGAACAGCCGACAGAGAAAGATCTCACTCTGCAGGTGGATGTTAGCCCTGCCACACCTGCCTCAACAATCAGCAATATCAGCAGCTCGACTTTGACTGGTAATATACATCCTTCAAAAATGCTTCAAAGAACTGTAGATCAGCAATTATTGTTATTCTTTATTCCAGAATGTGAATGATAATGGTTAATGCCCATCGTTAAATACTGAGAGCATTATGAGTTACCTAGGTAATGCATATATGGAATCAAGCAGGTCATACCAGAGAAAAAAAATAAAGATACTTTAGTTGATTGCACAAAGCACTCTTAACAAGATAGAAATAATGGCACATGATCATGAGGGAGAAGTTTGTTTGAATTAACTAGAAGGAAACGTCAGAGTACAGATTGTAAGAATAGACTGAGTTGTCAAAATGTGTTACTTATGATTGGAAGGATTTACACAGAATATGAAGTGATTAAGAGTTGATCAAGTGATTTGAATTTAATGTGGAGAGTATTTTGGGACCTTTGCTACTTGTGTTACAGCTCTGGAGAGCATGAGGAGGAAATAGGACATTGAATACTTGAGATAGTTAGTAATACTAGAGTTTAAATGATCAGTGAAACAAATGAGATTGGAAATTATATTAATAAAATGAAGGTAATTAGGAAAAAGGATAGTGGAAGTATGACGATAATATATACAGAAAATATTGTACTATAAACTTGTGAGAGGTTCCTCACAATTCATGGGAAGAAAGGACACATCTGTTGCACTTTGTTGACTTAATTATAGCTAATCAAATTGTCACAAAAAATTACCTTTGCAGGCTTTGAGCCCCAAAACCTCATGTTGCAAATATTGAAATATTTGTTTAGTTATTTTTTGCAATTTTTCTTGTATATCTCACTTTTAATCCAATCTATCTTGATTTTTGTACATGATTTGGCATCTACATTTTTTAGTTTACATTCTGTGTTTCTCAGTAAGATTCTTGAGATCTGTTTGGTTAATTTAGATCTGAGGTATATTTAATTGCCCAATTTATATTGTTCTAAAATTTCCAAATTTTCAATTACGACAAGTTCTTGTTGAAAATCCAAATGTCCATGGATGTGGATGGGCGACATAAAAACAGAATTATCCAGAAATACTCAGCAGGTCAAGCAACTTTTGTGGAGAGAGAAACTGAACAAATATTACACCCGACCTCGTAATCCTTTCCTAAGTTAGATTTTGCAGAGTCTACAGCTTTTGCTTTTCATGCAATGAATGGCAGATGTCATTTTTTTGCCACTGACTGCACAACATACGCTACTGTTAAGTAGTTTTAATTTGTATTCCAGCAGGCAGCACTTTTGACCTAACTGATCAGAGGTCCCGTAGTAACAGTGCAGAGGCATCAGACTCTTCAACTCCAAAAGCAATAAGTGACCTAGCAGTCCGTCGTGCTCGACATAGGCTACTATCTGGAGAATCGACCGAGAAGCGGACCTCCAGACCTGTCAATAAAGTGATCAAATCAGCTTCTGCAACCGCCTTGTCCCTTATGATCCCTTCAGGTGAGGATTAAGGCTGGAGTTCCTGAGAGAACACTGATTTATAATGGTTTATAAATGCTAGAAACAGCAGTTTTAAATATTTTTTGTTTAGTTTATTTTTCACGTGCTTTCACCGAGGTACAGTGAAAAGCTTTTGTTGCGTGCAGTCAGCTTGCAACTAGTCAGCGGATAGATAATACATGATTACAATTGAGCCATCCACAATGTAAAAGAGTGGAGTAATTGTAATCCGTGATTCCTGATCCACTTCTGGGACCAATACACAAAGAGTCACCTGGCTTGGGTGCCATCTTGGATCTTGGGAAAGATGACAGAATAAGTGACATATATGGCACACTGTACAACTAAATAATATATTGGCATTTCAGCGTTTTGAAAACTAAAGAAGTTAACATTAAGTCTTAAGGTTTTATTATAGCAACAAGTTGTGCTCAATTTTTAACGTAACCATTGCTGTATTCTCTTGTGATGGATAATAGTTTTGGATATATGTCGTCCCCTGTGATGGCCGCCATGGCCACTTTTCCACTGCGCTTCCCTGAGCCAGCGCTGCGATAACGACTGCCGCCGCCATGTTGTAGAATTTCAAGGAGCCCAGCGACGCGCGTAGCACGACTTGAGCACGTGTTTATGGCTTCAATCCAGAGCCCTGGGGGGGGGGGGGGGCTGAGCCACGTAACTCGCAGTTTGGAAAACAGCGCCCAGCAGGCTGCGCATTGAAAATTCTGCGCAGCTCGCCGCAAGGAGCAGAGTCATTGCGACATCCAGCGCGCTTCAGCTTGTTAGATTTTAAAAAGATCTCAGATTGGTGAACAATTTTAGTAAAAAGCTCGGGAAATAATGAATCAAATTTTCAGATGAGGTGATTTTCGAGATCATGAGGTAAATCTTTACCGGAATATGTAAAAATGTCACCATTAATGCATCGGGCCTTTGAGGAAATGTGAATCACATACAAACACATAAATCCACACACAAATAAATACATCCACATCCAAGATCAGAGTTTTATATTATGTAGACCAAGTGCAGACCCGTTGGGTCTGTCTGTCCCCCAACGCGCGGTTGCAGGGGGGGGGGGGGGGGGGTAGGCGACATGCGGTGTCACACACACTAACTATGCCCCCGCACGCATGCTAACTACCCCCCTTGATATTATATTAATATTATTAATTTGCTCCTTTTACCCCATAGCCGCTCTATCCACTGACGCATAGCCCTCAACTCACAGGGGCATCTAGAAAGGGGGGGGGGGGGGTAGAAAGTAAGGGCAGAGAGAAGGGGGGAGACACAAAGAGAGAGGGGTAGAGACAGAGAGAGAGGGGGTGGAGGGTCGGAGGAGGAGGGAGGGTCGGTGGGGGGGGGGGAGGAGGGGAGAGAGAGATGGGAGGAGACACAGGGGGGGGGGGCTTGGAGGGGGAAGGGGGGAGGGGGGGGGTAACAGCCGCCGCCGCCATCATGTTCTATGATCGGGCGGGGGGGGGGGGGGGGGGAACGGAGAGGATTCAGAAGCACGCGGTGGCCTCCTTTCATCGGGCGGCTGTGACCTCCGGATCTGCAGAACGCTCGTTCTTTCTGTGCGTTTTGAATAACGGGGGGGGGGGGCGTAACGTGACTCTTAGTAAACTGCGGATGTGCGTTGACAGCAGCTGCATTAATCCACAGCGGCGAGGGGGGTGGGGCTACGAGGCAATTGGTGGGCATGTGAACATTGTGACGTCAGCAGCTGGCAAGCGGCGATTATATTTTTTAAAGTGAGTTTTGTGAACAACGTTATTCAAAATCTGGGGAAATAATTGATCAAATTTAGAAAGGAGTGGATTTCCGAAATCATAGGTTAAATCCCTACCGTAATATGTAAAAATCTCCGTGTTTTTGCATCTGTTTTTGGAGGAGATACGTTTCAAAGGCAAAATGACACACACCCACACACACACACACAGTTTTAAAAGTATATAGATATATAAGTGAAATATGTATCGGGATCACAGTTCTCCCCAAGTTGCATGTTTAACTTGTAGCACTTTAAACTTTAAAATAAAACATTATTCAGTTATTTTTTTATTTCTTACTTGTTTCTGCTTAGCAAGAAGTAATACGTATTTCTTCTGTTAATATGATTTGATCCATGTGGGTTTGAATGTTAAATCTAGAGATTTTCAAACAAAAAAATTAAGAATTATACCACAAAATCTTTTTGAGATTTCTTGATCTTAAAATATTAATCCTTTATTATTGTCTTCTTCTATTGTGTTGTATAGTATCTCATGGAAATATCTTGCGTATAAAACCAAACATTTGACAGTTCTGTGCCATGCTGTTAATTATTGATCCCATTTGTATTACAAATATACTTTTTAAAACTCTTTTTGACAACATTATAATATTTTTAAACAGATTCTTGTTTAAGTAAGTCAGTTCTGTAGAAAGATTCCCAAAAGATCAATGCATTCACTTGTATTGATAGATAAAATAATGAGTTGAATGTAGTTTAGGCCGTAAATTAGGTTACTTTTTGATAATTAAACCGTTATAAGAAGACTTATTTAGTAATTACTTTTTTATCCATTGTTTACATAGATCATCATACTGGTTCTCCTTTAGCCAGCCCTATGTCACCACGTTCTTTGTCGTCCAATCCATCTTCACGGGATTCTTCACCAAGCCGAGATTTTTCTCCTGCAGTAAGCAATCTGAAGCCTCCAATCATTATCTACAGAGCTGGGAAAAAATATGGTTTTACCCTTCGTGCTATACGAGTATACATGGGAGAGAGTGATATCTTTACAGTTCACCACATGGTTTGGGTAGGTAGATTTACCTTGTTTCCGAATAATTAAGCATGCTGTTGCTTATAAAACAGACAAATCTAGATTTGGCTATTACCTTTTCTGACCATTTCACTGTACCCTCCTTTTGCCTAATGCCCTTCTTTGTATTACAGCATGTGGAGAGTGATGGGCCTGCCCTTGATGCTGGCCTACGTGCAGGGGACCTGATAACCCACGTCAATGGAGAATCCGTCCATGGCCTGGTGCACACAGAAGTGGTGGAGCTCATATTAAAGGTAATATCCACTTTCACATGCTTGATGCCGTCTGTGTGGCGTCCGTGTGCAATCTGCACATTTTCTGCAAGTTGCCTTTGCATTCTCCGTGACTGCATGTGTTTTCCCCTGTTTGAGTTTGTTTCCTTCCACAATCTGGATGGGGTTTTAAAGGCCTGTCGCACTTTCCCAAGTTACTCACGAACTATCCCGAGTTTTTTCATTAGAAAGGTGAAAGCAGTGGTTCAAAAGAGATTCACTAGATTAATTCCTGGCTTGTCCTATCATCGTCATGAGGAGCTAAATAAATTAGATTTATATTCTTTGGAATGTAGAACAATGGGGGTTATTTTATTGAAACATGTAAGATCCATAGAAGCATACCAGTGTAGATATGGAGATATTTGCATTAGTGGGAGAACCTCAAACAAGACGAGATAGATAAAAGATTAGGGGCAGCCATTGAGGAACATAGGAACAACAGTATGTTGTTGGTATATCTGGATGTTTCTACCCCAGAAGTTCATTTAGGCTAATCATTTAGCGTATTAAAAAAAAAAGGAAGCAGAGTGTTAAATCTAGAAAGGTACTTTATTGTTTTAAGTTCAGGGAATTGAGAGTAAGTGCCCGTCCCTATGTTCTTTGAGCTGCCACTGTGTGTGAAAACCGCAGCTCTCTATTTACTGAATTGTGTTTGTCTCACTGTTCTGCGTAAACAAAACAGAACTGCACTGTAGAAATGTATAGTTCACTTTAAACTGTATATTGGGATATTAAAATCTGGCCAACTGGACTGATTTGAATTTCTTAATGAATTGAAAATCTCAAAATCTGTACAAAATATTTGTCTGTTGATTTTGGATCATGCTTCTACCTTAAAAACGTTACCATGTCTTGCCATTTATTATTTCAAATGTAGCATTAATGTGTATTCAAATAAGCTCAATATCATTGACACAAATATAAATTCCAATGAATTTATATTCATAGAGTGGAAACAAGGTTTCAATATCAACAACTCCTTTTGAGAATACTTCAATCAAGATTGGGCCAGCTCGAAGATCTTCTCACAAGTCAAAGATGGCAAGGAGGAATAAGAAGAGTAAAACAAAAGATGGCCAAGAGAGGTATTTATCCCCAAGAATGTTAAATATCATCATCTGCATATTTATACTCCAAATTTTACTGATTATATGGTAGTCATCTGCATTATTATTGAAATGAGGATAGGATTTTAATTTTTTTGCTGGCATTGATTACATAAGAATTACCTATGTGTATAATTTATGGAGGACAGGGTAGGGAAGGCATGTGTGTGCTGGGAATGGAATTCAGAAGAAATGATTAGAAGGATATCGATGATCCAAACTGTCATCCAATACATGGTGGAGATTTGAACACTCCATCAGACAAAGTGGTGAAAGGAGCTTACCTGGATCTTGGACAAGCAGAAACAAAGAAAAGCAGGGACAAGTGCTGATTGGCTGAAGCCCGTGGGGGAAGGTGAGTAAGTCACAGGGGAAAAACTGTTTAAAACTGAGGAATTTGGTTTGTAAATTAGGCAATTTATCAGTCAATAAAAGCAAGACTGCTCTAAGGGAACGGCCTTGTGAGTAAAGTGTGAGTCTTTGGCTTGAGAGTGTTCGGAGAGGAGGCTGAGGAGAGGAGGCGACGCAAAAAGCTTGAGAGGACGAAACGTGTGCTAGTGAGGACAGGAACAGGGAGATAGGGGATCTGTATGTGTGGCTGAGGGGCTGGAGCAGGGAGCAAGGGTTTAGATTTATAGACCACAAGGATCTCTTCTGGGGTTGGGGTGACTTGTACAAAAGGGACAGTTACACCTTAACTGGAGGGGGACTGACATTCTGGCAGACAGGTTTGCTAGGGCTACACGTGTGGGTTTAAACTAAATAGTGGGGGGGAGGGATTGACAAATTGGGGGTATAAAGATGGAGTTGAAGGGGAAGTGAGTATAGGAAAAATTACAAAAGATTCTCGAATTAAAGGGAAGGAAAGTTCGAAAGGGATAAAAGAGTAAGGTCAGGGCCAATTGTGAGTGGTGCGAGGGGGGACGTGAATACGGAGGTCAAAGTGTTGTATATGAATGTGCGAAGAATAAGAAATAAAGTGGACGAGCTTGAGGCTCAGTTAGAAATTGGCAAGTATGATGTTGTGGGAATTACAGAGACATGGCTGCAAGAGGGCCAGGGCTGGGAACTGAATATTCAAGGATATACCTCCTATCGAAAAGACAGACAGGTGGGCAGAGGTGGTGGGGTTGCTCTGTTGGTGAGGAATGAAATTCAGTTGTTTGCAAGGGGTGACATTGAATCAGGAGATGTGGAGTCAGAATGGATAGAACTAAGGAATTGTAAAGATAACAAGACCCTAATGGGACTTAACTACAGGCTCCCAAACAGTAGCCTGGATATAGGGTGCAAGTTGAATCAGGAGTTAAAATTGGCATGTAGCAAAAGTAATGCTGTGGTTGTTATGGGAGATTTCAACATGCAGGTAGATTGGGGAAATCAGGTTGGTACTGGACCCCAAGAAAGGGACTTTGTAGAGTGCCTTTGTGATGGATTCTTAGAGCAGCTTGTATTGGAGCCTACCAGGGAGAAGGCAATTTTGGATTTAGTGTTATTTAATTAACCCGATTTGATAAAGGACCTCGAGGTTAATGAGCCATTAGGAGGCAGTGACCATAACATGGTCAGGTTTAATCTACAATTGGAGAGAGAGAAGGGTAGATCGGATGTGTCAGTGTTACAGTTGAATAAAGTGGACTATGGGGCCATGAGGGAGGAGCTGGCCAAAGTTGGCTGGAAAGATACACTAGCAGGGATGACAGTGGAACAACAATGGCAGGTATTTCTAGGAATAATACAGAAGGTGCAGGATCAGTTCATTCCTAGGAGGAAGAAAGATTCCAAGGGGAGTAAGGAGCGACTGTGGCTGACAAGGGACGTCAGGGAAAGTATTAAAGCGAAGAAGTACAACGCAGCAAAGATGAGCGGGAAGCAAGAGGATTGGGTAATGTTTAAAGAACAACAGAAGATAACTAAAAAGACAATACGGGGAGAAAAGAAGAGGTGCGAAGGTAAGCTAGCCAAGAATATAAAGGAGGATAGTAAAAGTTTATTTAAGTATGTGAAGAGAAAAAAATTAGTTAATACCAAAGTTGGACCCTTGAAGACCGAAAAAGGTGAATTTATTATGGGGAACAAGGAAATGGCAGATGAGTTGAACAGGTGCTTTGGATCCGTCTTCATAAATGAGGACACAAACAATCTTCCTGATATAGTAGTGGCCAGAGGATCTCGGGTGACGGAGGAACTGAAGGAAATCCACATTAGGCAGGAAATGGTGTTGGGTAGACTGATGGGACTGAAGGCTGATAAATCCTCAGGGCCTGATGGTCTACATCCCAGGGTACTTAAGGAAGTGGCTCTAGAAATCGTGGATGCATTGGTGATAATTTTGCAATGTTCTATAGACTCAGGATTAGTTCCTGTGGATTGGAGGGTAGCTAATGTTATCCCAGTTTTTAAGAAAGGCGGGAGAGAGAAAACAGGGAATTATAGACCAGTTAGCCTGACATCGGTGGTGGGGAAGATGCTGGAGTCAATTATAAAAGATGAGAGAGCCGAACATTTGGATAGCAGTAACAGGATTGGTCCGAATCAGCATGAATTTACGAAGGGGAAATCATGCTTGATTAATCTTCTGGAATTTTTTGAAGATGTAACTAGGAAAATGGACATGGGAAAGCCAGTGGATGTAGTGTACCTGAACTTTCAGAAAGCATTTGATAAGGTCCCACATAGGAGATTAGTGGGCAAAATTAGGGCACATGGTATTGGGGGTAGAGTGCTGACATGGATAGAAAATTGGTTGGCATACAGGAAACAAAGACTGGGGATTAACGGGTCCCTTTCAGAATGGCAGGCAGTGACTAGTGGGGTACCGCAAGTCTCGGTGCTGGGACCGCAGCTATTTACAATATAAATCAATGATTTGGATGAAGGGATTCAAAAGTAACATTAGCAAATTTGCAGATGTCACAAAGCTGGGTGGCAGTGTGAACTGTGAGGAAGGTGCTATGAGAATGCAGAGTGACTTGGACAGGTTAGGTGAGTGGGCAGATGCACGGCAGATGAAGTTTAATGTGGAGAAATATGAGGTTATCCATTTTGGTAGCAAAAACAGGAAGGCAAATTACTATCTAAATGGCGTCAAGTTGGAAAAGGGGGAAGTACAACGGGATCTGGGGGTCCTTGTTCATCATCTATGAAAGTAAGCATGCTGGTACAGCAGGCAGTGAAGAAAGCGAATGGCATGTTGGCCTTTATAACAAGAGGAGTATAGGAGCAAAGAGGTCCTTCTGCAGTTGTACAGAGCCCTAGTGAGACCACACCTGGAGTATTGTGTGCAGTTTTGGTCCCCTAATTTGAGGAAGGACATTCTTGCTATTGAGGGGTTGCAGCGTGTAGGTTTACAAGGTTAATTCCCAGTATGGCAGGACTGTCATTTGCTAGAACGGAGACGAGGAAACACTTTTTTTCACAGAGAGTTGTGAGTCTGTGGAATTCTCTGCCTCAGACGGCGGTGGAGGCCGGTTCTTTGGATGCTTTCAAGAGAGAGCTGGATAGGGCTCTTAAAGATAGCAGAGTCAGTGGATATGGGGAAAAGGCAGGAACGGGGTACTGATTGGGGATGATCAGCCATGATCACATTGAATGGCCGTGCTGGTTCAAAGGGCCGAATGGCCTACTCCTGCACCTATTGTCTCTTGTCTAAATACCTGCAATTGATTTTTGTTCGATGATCATTTTCCTTGATAACAGCATCTAACACGAGCATACTTCATCAATTTTGTATGGTGTTGGTTATTGCCTGTTTATTTCATATCGTACTGTTCGGTATCTGTTGAATTTGCTGATAGTTTTGGTCTGAAAGATCAACAATAAGATGTAGTAGTAAGATTCGATAAGCTTGTAATATATCTGTGTGTTAGTTTCCTATAAATATGAGTGAAAATATCCCTTTTACAGTTATGATAGATTCTTGCAGTGTTTTTGTGACAACAAATGCAATCTCTGCATCCTACTTATGGTGTCACCTAGACCTCTTTTATAAGGTCCTGTGAAATATCACTTTGATGGCCAAGTCAGCTGTTGTAATCTTTTTAATGTGCAATTCATAGTGTCGTTTTCAGAAGTCTGCATGCTGATCTGTCAGATGTACTCTGTCGGTGAATGGTACCTGACATTGCTCAATACTAAAGGGAAATTTTTGAATTAATTTTATTTTCTGTTTGTTTTTAGAAATATCCAGTGACACTTAAAAATCTAACCTCATGGAAAGTTATTTTCAC
The DNA here is from genome assembly GCF_028641065.1 of Leucoraja erinaceus. Classification (NCBI taxonomy): domain Eukaryota; kingdom Metazoa; phylum Chordata; class Chondrichthyes; order Rajiformes; family Rajidae; genus Leucoraja; species Leucoraja erinaceus. Next base: position 23,089,189 of record NC_073386.1, read on the forward strand.
AATGCTCAAGTTGTTACTTCTTTGTAATTTGCAGTAAGAAAAGGAGCTCCCTCTTCCGAAAGATCACAAAACAAGCATCATTGTTGCACACAAGTCGGAGTTTGTCCTCCCTGAATCGATCGCTTTCATCTGGGGAAAGTGTACCAGGTTCACCAACACACAACCTTTCTCCTCGTTCACCAACTCAGAATTATAGGTCCACAGCAGATTCTACACATTCAGGTGGATTTCATTTCTATATTTGACATTTTGAAAAGCTAAATGCAGCCCTCAAATGTGTAATCTTTAAAAAATTCTACATTTGAACCTGCACCACTTTGACAAGATATAAGTCCTGAATTATTTTAAAATGTGTTATTGGAAAAAAGAATGTTTTTTGCTCATGGAAACTTGCATTAATATTTTTCTTTGGCACTCATTGGATTTTTTTTTAAAGGAAAATCTGGCATAAAAGAAACAACTAGACCGCCCAGTTCTGTTAGCATTGTTAATATAAAGTTAGTGATTTGAAAATGGGGTGCAACCTATTGCATGTACCTCCTTAGAGGGAAAAACAAATTGTTACTTTTGAATCTCTGGACTTACACACCAACTTTTCAGGAGAATTTAGAAGAAAGTTTCAGGGATACACTATTTTCAAGAGCTTCAGCAAATATATAGCCTAAAATAGAAGTGAAGGCACCGCAGATTATATTTAAATTGAACTGTTTTGGATGATCAACATGGCAGTGATGTGGTAATTATGTGCGACTGCTGTGATGAATGGTGTTGACCTGGTAATATCTCCCTGGCCATCCATGCTTCTGGATTGCCTTTTAAATACACTATTTTCATTAGGAATTAATTTCTTTATTTTTCTTAATAAGTTGCTCAAAAAACTGTCTTTTGAACGTAAATAATAGTATAAACAATTTACAAGATTGTTAAATTTGAACATTTAAAACCAAGAACCGTTCAGTTGAGGCCCACAATGTATGTGTTGTCATGCTGCCTGTACATGTCTATATCTCTCCATTCCCTGGCTGTTCAAATACACATTATTGGTATAAAAAGAAAAGTTAATTATGGAAGTAATAGATAAGAGAAAGGAATGGTAACAGAAAAGAAAGATGAAACAGCAAAACAAAAGTTTTCATCTCCTGCACGCAAAACCACAGACTAGTTAATGGATACTTGCTGTTGAGATCTTCAGTTGTTAATCAAAAAGTATTTATGTTTGGAACTTGATCATACATTAAAATACTGTTAGTGAACATTTTGTATACAAATACTTTGGAGTAAAATTGGTCTTCTGTTCAACGTGCTATTGAGCCATTTATCAAGCTAATTTCCTTTGCATTTCTCACATGCTTTCAGTAGTTTTGAACTCTCCTCATATGCTTCACTTCTCCCACACCATGATATCCATGAGCTCTCTAGATTTGTGAAGTATCCCTTCTTATGCTCAACTCACAACTATCTTAAATTGTCTATCAATAAAATTGGGAGTATAAATCATACTTGAATACATATTAGGCCTGATTATTCATCAATTTCTTTACTGTTGTGTACAAATTGACAATCATTTTTATCAGCAAAATTAAATACAAGCCCTTTCTTTAATGACACAACATATGGAGGATACTAATAATATGTCTCTGCAAAGTACCTGGGCCTACTTTGAGATTACAAATCAAGGATGTCTCAAAAATGTTAAATCTAGCAACAGATGTGAGGATGCCATAACGTGTTTTAAATAGCAGAGGGCGTCTACAAATATAGATTTCTTTTTTCATCTTCAAAAATAATATGTTTGAAAGCTGATCAGTTTGTGGAACAGATGACTGATTAACTTGAACTTGTTAAAAGGTAATGAGACAAGGCTCTGCACAAATATTTTTAAAAAAGTGGTTCCATCAGGACTTGAATTAAGTGACTGGCCGTTAGATTAATTGATTTCCTCATTCCCGTTTTATGTTTCACTGTCTAATATATGCCAAAATCAGTATATAGCTTAGATATATAAACTCAGTAATAAAATATACAGAATTTGATCATATTTCGCAAGTTTTAAACTCGGAACTGCAATGTTTTACATGTGTAAAACAAGTTTTCACACTGGTAATTACAGGAAGAGAACATTTGAAATCATTTTTATTATTTTATTAAAGAATTGAAAAGCAACTGCTTAACCAGGCCAAAGGAAACAGAAACTATTCTCCTGATTGCCTTAGATCAGTGAAACTGGGGGGGAAAATGTGCTTTTTATGATGCTGTGCAAAGTAGCAAAATCATAGAATCTGTTTTGGATTCCAAAAAACAGTTATTCCCTCATTTTACTTGAGGCAAATAAATCAAATGACTATGTCTGTATTCATTGAAAATGAGACTCTTACCTTTCAAGTACCATAGACTAATAGGACTACATTGGCCAATTGATGAAAGTCACTGTTAGCACTGATGTCATCCTAGTTATTCATGGCTATTTCTGTTTATTTTTCAGCTATAAATTTATTCAAAAGATCAACTGAATTAAGCTGAATCCAACAGTTTCATTATTTAGAAGAATTACTAATTGGTTATTTTTAAATCATTTGTAACTCGACAGTTCCAATTGTGTTTGTAGCAATGATACAATTAACACGTTGAACACGATCATGCTTGACCTGAGATTTGCTTCTTGGTTCTTGGTTTCTTGGTCCTCCAAAATATTCCAAATGGAATTTAAACTGGAGGTGGTGAAGTGAGGACTTAAGCCAGAAAGGGTTAGTTTCCCTTGTTAGTAGCTTCCCTTGTTAGTAGCACATGAGTGAGATGGCACAGTTAAGCCCCTGCGCCACTTTCACGACCTAATTGGCGACCTCTGCCGAGTTTGCCCTTGACTCATACTCGCAGCATGGTCGCCACAAGGTCGTAGGAGGTCTTCGTAACTCTTCCTCATGCTCGTGAGTGGTCTCTGCGTACTCGTGGCTTCAAGTAGGTTGCAGCGTTTTTTCCAGCCTGATAAAAAATGTCCACGAGTAAAAAAAAGGTCGGCATGGAAAAAATTGATACTTTTTACTTGTAGATAGGTCATAGTAGGTTGTGATGGTAGTCGTAGGTAATCGTAGGTCGGCAACTGGCCTGAGAAAAAAAATGCAAACATGACATCATTTTATCATGTGATCATTTCCACTTGTAGCTGGTCGTAGTTGGTCTAAGGTGTGAAAGACTGAGGTCGAGGGGGATTGTAGGAGGTCGTAGACATAGTCGTAGGAGGTCAAAGACATAGTCGTGGAAGGTCGTAGGAGATCTTTTACTTTGGCGAGTCAACACGACCTTGACATTTTTTTCCAACTCGTCTAGGGTCTAAACTCGTGGATTAGGTCATCCAAATGGGACAGCCCCTTAAATGAGCAGTAGGGTTTTAGACAATAGATCCTGGGGGGTTAGGGGGGAAGAAGGAAGAAGGGGAGGGTTTTATAGTTCCCTAGAATTGGAGAACTCAATGTTCATACCGTTGGGCTAGATCTACCTAAGTGGAATATGAGTGTTATTCCTCCAGTTTGTGTGTGACCTCACTCCTGCAATGGAGGAGATCCAGGGCAGAAAGATCAGCATGGGAATGGGTAGGCGGGGGGGGGGGGGGGGATAGTTAATGATTAGCAACCGGGAGATCCCGTAGACCTTGGTGACTGAGGGCAAGTGTTTGAAGAAACTGTTGTCGAATCTACGCTTGGTCTTGCCAATGTACAGGAGGCCATATTGGGAACCATCAGATGCAGCAGATAGGTTAGAGGAGGTGCAGGTGATGATCCTCTGTCTCACCTGGAAAGACTGTTGGAATCCCTGAATGGAGGTTTGAGAGGAGGTATAGGGACAGGTGTTGTATCTCTTGTGGTTGCAGGGGAAAATACCTGGCGAAGGGATGAGTGAACCACTGATTTGCGGAGACAACTGCAGAAGGTGGAAAGGGGTGGCAATGGGAAGATTTGACTGATAGTGGGATCACGTTGGAGGTGACGGAAATGTTAGATGATGATGTGTTGGTTGCTGGCGCTGGATGGGTGGAAGGTGAAGACCAGGGAAAATCTATCCTTGCTCCATCTGGTGGGAGAAGGAGTAAGAGCAGAACTTTGGGATACAGAGGAGACGTGGGTGAGGGATTCATATCTGACAGTAGGGTGGAGACCACAGTTAATAAAGAATGGTTACTTGGATGTCCTAGTATGGAAAGCCTCGTCTTAGGAGCAGCTGCGGCAGAGACAGAGACGCTGAGAGCAGGGGATTGCATCTTTGCAGGAAGCAGGGTTGGATGGAACATAGTCTGGATAACTGAGAGTCAGTAGGTTTGTAGTAAACGTCAGTTCACTGTCTGTCCCTGTGTTAGTAGACGGAAATTGATCGGGTCTCTGCTCAAGGATAAATCAGATGACCTTAAGACCTTGCTGGGGGGGGGGGGGGGGGGGGGGGGGGGGGGGGGGGGAGGGAGTGTTGATACGATGTGAGAAAAAATTAGGCAATGGGGACCTGTAAACTGAAAGTTATTGAAGAGCTGAAGGGCATGTAAAGTGTATCAGGTGTATGTCAGAAAGGATGGGGGAGGGGAGGATGGAATCAAGGCATTTGGAGATTGATTCTATGGAACAAGAGCAGGCGAAAGATTGGGTCTGCCAGGGCAGTCCTGTTTGTGGATTTTAGTGAGGAGATAGACACAGGCAATGCAGGGCTGCGAAACAATGAGGTTGAGGCTGTGGAGGGGAGAAGGCCAGAGCTGATGTGATCGGAAAGAGTCTGGTAGATAGTGGCCTGGTTTTTGCCTGTGGGCTTATAGCCAAGGGATAGGTATGGGGAGGTTTCTGAGAGCTGGAGCACATCTCTGCTCACTCATCAACAATCCCAACATTGTTACTGAACCCACTGTCAAAGAAGCTGGCAGATGGGCCTCTACCATGCTGAGGCCAGGTACCACCTCCATGTGTGAACTAGCCCATATACTTGATCTATATTTGCCCACTCTGTACTAACTGGATGAACAGAATGGTGAGGAAAGGATAATAAAGATAAATAAATTATGAAATATTATGTTAAAGACACCCTTTCTTGATTTGAAATGCTGAAAGTGAGTACCAGTTTCTTTAACTCCATTGCAATAGAGCATAAAAGTGATTACTAGATATGCACGTGTTCTTCTATGCACCCTTTTAGTGACTTGGTGTAAAACATTTACAGTTAAGAAGGGCTTGGAAGTTAAAGACTAGTTTGCAGTTGCAATTTATTATTGCATGTCCCCCTGAATGATTTTTGATAGTTAATTTTAATCTAAAATAGATATATTGTATTAGAAGATGATTTTGTTTTTCTGTTAATATCATATTTTTTAATCTCCCTGTTTCTAGTTGCTGGAAATTCGTCTCAGAGCAGCTCTCCCAGTTCCAGCGTACCCAATTCTCCAGCTAGTTCTGGTCACATCCGTCCAAGCTCTCTCCAAGGACTGGCACCCAAGTTTCAACGGCAATACAGGTCCCCAAGGCGCAAGTCTGCAGGAAACATACCTCTCTCACCTCTTGCTCGCACTCCGTCACCAACTCCACAACCAACCTCCCCTCAGCGCTCCCCATCTCCTCTATCTTCACACTCTCTGGCCAGTTCCAACGTAGCACAGTCGTTCCCAATTAAATTACATTCATCTCCACCACTGGTCAGACAGATGTCTAGGCCCAAGAGTGCTGAACCTCCAAGATCACCATTATTAAAAAGAGTCCAGTCCGCTGAAAAATTGTCTGCCAATCTATCATCTGAGAAGAAGCTGTCATCTTCCCGGAAGCATAGCCTGGATATATCACACTCTGAATTCAAAAAGGAAATGTTGCAGAGAGACCCCAGTCTACAGAGTTTACAGGAATCTGCTAATGAATCATCAGGCAATAAACGTGGGCTTGCAGAAAAGGGAACTCTGAAGCAACCTGTTGCTAGAAAAATTGGTCGGCAGGAATCTTCAGAAGGACTGAAGAGGGGAAAGCTAAATGACAAACTAGTAGCAATAAGACATGATAGGGCAGAAAGGAGAGAAGCTCTGCAAAAACAGGATGCCATTCGCGAGGTAGATACCTCTGAAGATGAAAGTGATGATGGCTCAGAAGACAGCCAGGAAGGAAAGAAGTTGCATCGACCCAGCATTCAAAAAGAAGATTCCACTTTAGTTGAAACAGGTTGTTCCTCGCATAAAGCAGAGAGTAAGGATTCTTCAGAAGATGACCTTGGCTCTTTCACATCTGAGGCTAAAGACACAAAATCTACTGAAATGAAGTTAACTCCTCTGCCAGATCAAAACTTTGGAAAAACCATTTTGGGCAGCACCATGTCACATCAAACAGGAGAACCTTATAAAGTGGAATATTGTTCAATCAACATAGCACAAGGAGAAAACCTTGCTGCCTCAGCCATCCAGAAAAATAGCCAGGCTAAAACAGATTCCAAAGACTTAAAAGCTATTGAAACTGAACAACGTGTAATGGATTGTGTCACTACAAAGAATAATGACTCCCCAAAGACAATGTTATTTCAAAAAGCCCCAGAGGAAGCATCAAGTCAAATGCATCGAAAGGCAGCACCATTCAAAATTCAGCAAAGCATTCAAACTGGATTGTTTGAATCTTGCAAGGACTATAGCACTCCACTTAATCAAATGATGCACTTAACAAAGGATGCACATCAAAAACTATCAGAAGCAACGGATAAACTAATTGCATGTTATTCCCCAATGGCTGACAATTTGCTTTGCAAATCGGGATCACCTCAAACTTCAAAACAGTCCAAGAGAATTGAATCTCCTAAGAAGCAGTCCATTGCAACCGAATGCAGGGCAAATGATGAGGTCAAAGGGCTAAGTGGAAATAAACAGAAAGATCCATTTGAAATTGGTGAGAAACTTCTTCAGTCACATAATGTGAAGTGTCAGGAAGTAATTAAGCAAACCACTGTTGAACTTGAAGGAAGAGTAAGTCAGAATGAACGAAAATTAAAGGAAAATGAGGAGCTGAAGGCTAAAATTCAACCTACATTTAGTACGGAAAACACAGGTTCAAAATTTTCTCCAGTTAACTTTGCAAAAACACCTTTTGTTTCGCATTTAGCTACTGTTGCCAAAAATGTGCTGGGTCCAGTGAAATTAGCCATTCCTGGGATAACAGAGACAGAGAAGAAGAAAGAATTGGGATCAGAAGATTTGACAGCCAGGAATGACAAGCAAACATCACAATTTAACACATTTCAACTTGTAACAATGTCAAATGTCTTGACACCCTCATTACTGCCCATAATTTCAAAATCACGGGTTGAAGAAAAGACCACAGTTTGTGGATCACCGTCAAAGCCTAACCAAGTCACAGGAGCGTTAAGTGATCAACGAGTATTGCAAGACACTATGGCAAGTCCATTACCAACGGAACAGCACCAATCCCGTGTGGAAAAAAATGAGAAAGATCAATCTGGAAACTGTCATTTGAAAAATAAACAACCAGCAGACCACAAGAAAGGACAAGATTCCCTGCTATCACACAAATTCACGTGATAATTTGAAGAAAACCTAATTGACAGTTTCCAGTTGTACAAAAATAGTCATCAGCATCTAACTTAAAACATCTTTCTGACCTTCCTAAAAGCTGCATGATTGACTTTATTTCCAGTTGGAAAAAGTAACTCAATAATATGTTTGTGAATAGTTTTGCATATCCTTAACACTATATTCATTTATAGGGACAATTCTTGTGCTGCCAAAAAGCTGTTTTACTTTTGTTTAGAAGTGAGCTGACATTGCACAATATTTGGTGGGGTTTTTTCCCATACTCTCTATTGATAACATCAATTTTAATTTTATGTTTGACCAATGATCTTTTTTGAAGGTAGCAAGATGGATGATAATTCCTGTGTACACTGTGATCCTATGAGAAATGCCATAATGAACATGAATGCATCAGGACATTTATCTTACTTGTCACCTCTATTTTCTACATTTTCATATTCAACTGGTTTTCATTTGTAAAATTCCTCTAAATAGTGCATTTATAGCAAATAGTCTCTGATGTACAGTATAAGTACAGCACAGGTTTGCCTACAAAGCCTTGATCAAGGCCTATGCTTTATAATTTACTGGATTCATCATTATAAAGTTGCCTGAATCCTTAGCTCTGTAATGTATTTTGTCACTATGCAAAGTAATACATTCCTGCAGAGTGCTTCAAGGGTGTAATGTAATTTTTCTTTGTATTAATGTATCTGAAAAATGTATCTTATTTATTGTAAATATATACATGACAGTCTTGGATGTCTTCATGGGTTTGTGCCACATAGATATTTTGTCTTGGAGGGATATAGTGAATGTGTAATTGAAGTGCTTTCACAAATACAGGAAAGCATTAAAAAAAATAAAATGTTAGTATTTAATCAACATGTAATCACCACCACGTGTGGTGCAGTAGGGATTTTTTTGTGTTACCGCATGTTGGCTTTAACCCACTCCCTTTAAGTATACAGGGCTCTTAGCACAATACAAATTGTGTAAATTAATTAATATACAAAACCCATAAGTTCTCTTTTTTTTACCACTCGCTTCATTCTTTAAAATTTCCCATGATAACAATGTAATACATTTTGTGTTGGGTTTCAGCTGATGTGCATGTTTTATGTTTGGTGTAACTCCTCATCTTTTCATCTTATATCATGTTTTTGTTAATATATTGCACTAATAGAACTGGAGCTTTAGCTAGCCTAACAATCTTAGATTGCTTCGTTTTACTAGCACCTACGTTCAGCTAAATGTGTCAGTTAGTTAAACTGAGTAAGTTAAAATGTCAGTGATTAATACTGGCTCAATTTTAATTGCTGTGTTTGACTTTTATAAAAAAAACAAATATTGTAAAAGATTCTGTGGACTTAATGGCACTGTGGAACGTATACTTACAGTGCAAGTGACTGATTTCTTTATTGCTATAATGTTTTCATTCAAAGTTAATGAGGAAAATACTTGAAATAAAAGGGTTGTGTTTACTGCCATGAAAGAAAAAATACTTTTTGTGTACTTCTTTGCATGCTTCTTTGCATGCTTTTTGCAAATTTGAAACAATGTCCTTGTTTTCACCATATTTCATATCCAGTTTACCATAGATTAGGGGTTTCCAGCCTTTTTCGTCCCGTTTACCCCTGGCAACTTTAATAGCACATAACAATGTAATTTCACATATTTATGAACAACTAATGATGAACAGATACCGGTATACCAGAACCAAACGCAGTCAGTCAATGAGAAAAAAATATGTACAAATCCTGAATCAACAAATTTACCCCCGGTGGTAAATTTACCCCAGGTTGGGAACCCTTGCCATAGATAGTACTGAACAATTATTTTCAGTGCATGATATTTATATTGTTATTGTTTAGGGATACACACTCACATTTATAAGGTGATGAAACATTGCACTGATAACTTACAGACAAGTCATATTTAAATTTACACGGTTTTCAAGTTATATTTTTGCATATTTTAGGGAGGAACTTGGTCATAATTTGTATAACTTAGTTTCACTGGCAATTCTAATTTGTGTGTACATGATGAGATACTCAGTACAAAGAAAACCTCTGATTTCAAACATCTTTAGCTGTTTTAAAATTCATGCAATGTTAATACTCTCTCACTCTCATTCTACAGGACTTTATCTTGCACTAAATGTATTCCATTTATCTTGTATCTGTACACTGTGGACGGCTTGACTGTAATCATGAAATAGTCTTTCTGCTGACTGGATAGCAGCCTGCAAAAGTGCTTTTCAATGTAAGTCAGTCCTCATGACAATATACCAAACCAAACTAATATGTTGTTTCAATCAGGTGAAAGGTTTTGGAGCTTTATTCCTCCATGGATTGAGGGCTGCTGCACTGTTGCTGCTTTTAGACCAGTGACTAAATTAAATGTTTTGTTACCTGTTGATGGGTGACTTGTTTTAATCAGATTATTTATTCAGTTTTAACAATCAGTAACCCATTCACCAGGATAACTATTGCCACAGCTTGTATTCAATAGAAAAATCAGGCCGGTGTGATTTGTTATATGTGTGTTACCATATCCATTTTGCAAATCTATTGAGCTTAAAAAAAAATGTAATCATATTTTTCCCTATACCGTATAATTAATCTGATCTGAAACACTTAATTTAAAGCCAGCATTGAACGTCAATATTTCTCCTCCAATATTACCAGGGTTGTCTCATTTCACTCGATTGGTATCTCAGGTGTGGTGTGCAAAGCAATGTTACTGGTTAGTGTGTTTTAATATTTCATTTCCTTCTCTGAAAGTTGAACCGCGCTAGATAATCCAAGTCAAGTTTGTTCTCAAATAAGCAAGTACATTGAAAATCTTGCCTGCAGCAGCATCAGACTCATAAACCTAGATAATAACATACATTATTCATACATTCTGGACATTTTACAAGGCAGTGAAAAGAAGAAAACTGCACAAGAATACAAACCACAAGTAGAAAGCAAGTACACGGTCGTGAAGAGGTAGTCTGTAGAATTAGGGTTGTGCAGGCCGGTTCAAGAACCTGATAGGTGCAGGAAAGTAGCTGGACCTGAACCTGGTGGTGTGTGACTTCAGGCTTCTGTACCACCTACGTACCAAATAGTGGAGATTCTTGATGATAGATGACGCCTTCTTGAGGCAGCACCTTGTAGATGCTTTTAATGGTGAGGAGAACTGTATCCATGATGGATCAGGCTGAGTCCATAATTCTCCGTAGCTTCTTGCGTTCCTGTGCTTTGGAATTGTCATAATAGGCCATGTATTGGCCTTTGTAATAATGAAACTAGTGTTTTACTTCAACAAGTAAATCACAAAGAATTAAAGTGAATGTCAGCAAAGATACTTTGAGAAAAGATTGTTATTACTCATGTGATTCTTCCAAATGGACCAGTGCACAAATGTTATTATTCCTTGGTTAATATACTTTGAAGTCAAGCCATGGTCACTTAAATTAACAACTAATTTGAAGATCTAATAAATTGCATCTTCTATTCGGGCAAGAAAATCAAACACATTGTAGGAGAGAACTGTGGATGCTTGTTTATACCAAAGATAGACACAAAGTGCTGGAGCAACTCAGATGGTCAGGCAGCATCTCTGGAGAAAAGGAACAGGTAACGTTTCAGGTCAGAACCCTTCAGACTGAAAGTAGAGGGGGGGGAGGGGAGAACTGGAGGTAGGAAAAGGCTAGAAAGATCAGGGCTGGCAGCAGATGACCAAGGAAGGTGGAACCCATAATGGCTCATTGTTGGCTGGGGAAACATAGAAAATAGGTGCAGGAGTAGGCCATTCGGCCCTTCGAGCCTGCGCGGCCATTCAATATGATCATGGCTGATCATCCAACTCAGTATCCTGTACCTGCCTTCTCTCCATACCCCCTGATCCCATTAGCCACAAGGGCCACATCTAACTCCCTCTTAAATATAGCCAATGAACTGGCCTCAACTACATTCTGTGGCAGAGAATTTCAGAGATTCACCACTCTCTGTGTAAAAAATGTTTTTCTCATCTCAGTCCTAAAAGATTTCCCCTTTATCCTTAAACTGTGACCCCTTGTTCTGGACTTCCCCAACATCGGGAACAATCTTCCTGCATCTAGCCTATCCAACCCCTTAAGAATTTTGTAAGTTTCTATAAGATCCCCCCTCAATCTTCTAAATTCTAGCGCGTACAAGCCGAGTCTATCCAGTCTTTCTTCATATGAAAGTCCTGACATCCCAGGAATCAGTCTGGTGAACCTTCTCTGTACCCCCTCTATGGCAAGAATGTCCTTCCTCAGATTAGGAGACCAAAACTGTACGCAATACTCCAGGTGTGGTCTCACCAAGACCCTGTACAACTGCAGTAGAACCTCCCTGCTCCTATACTCATCCTTTTGCAATGAATGCAAAGATGAATGAATGAAGAGGTGATAACAAAGGGATATAGAGATGCAAATGGTGGAACTAGTAGGATGACTAGGGTAGGACAGAATTTTCAATATTTAGAATGAATTGGTCAGGAAGGTTTTAAGACTAATAATAATTTTGAAAAATATGGAAAACTTATTGACACAATCAATGAAGGAATGTGTATAGTATATTCAATAATAATAACAATGGATTGTTTCTTAAGAACAATGGATGAATATTGAAACAACAATATTTTTGGGGCTATTAGGAAAGATTGAAGAACTGGGACAAAATTGCTTGCTTGTTCAGAGATGCATCACTGATATGATGGGCTGAATGGTCTACTTTGATGTGCAGGGTACATTAATTCAGATTCAGATTCAGAAAACTTTATTGTCTGTCGTAACAGAACATCTTCTTTGACGTGGCTCAACATACAGACAGGACAATGTACTGATAAGCAGTCATACAACACAGATTTCTGCGAGCACACGCAGTGTGTATCGATCTTAAAAGCAAATATAAAGATTAAAAACTGTTAAAAATAGACAAGATAAAAGTTGTGGATACGTGCAAAGTGACAATGCGTCAGGGTTAATTTGTCCATTTTTCATTTTTTATTTAAGCTGTTTATGGCAATGGGTATGAATGAGTTTTTGTGGATGTTTTTCTTGGATAGGGGGACTTTATACCGGCAGCCTGATGGCAGAAGTTGGAAAGACGTGCAGGGGGTGGGTGGGATCCTGTGTAATGAGATTGGCTTTCCTTTTAACTGCCTGGGTGTGGAGTACTGATAATTGATTTTGAGTTTTGCCAGTTATTTTGCTTGCCTGATTGATGATCCGGGAAAGCTTTGATTTGTCTTTGACAGAGGTGAGGGTGAACCAGGATGTGATGTTAAAGGTGAGTACAGATTCTATAAGTGATTTATGGACAGCTGTTAAAATGTCCTGTCTGACATCAACGCTCCTGAGTTTCCTCAGCAGGAACAGGCGTTGCTGTGCCTTCTTGTACACAGAGTCTGTGTGCTGGGAGAAGGACAGGCGGGTGTCAATCTCTGTGCCCAGGTATCTAAAGGCCTCTTCCTGCTCAACTGTCTGCCCATTCAGCCTCAGAGGTTCAAAGAGAGGTTGGGGGGAAGATGTTCGCCTCCCCCCACAACACAGCTCCTTGGTCTTGGAGATGTTAAGCTCCAGAGAGCTCTCTTTGATCCACAGCATCAGGGTGTTGACCTGCTGATAGTAGGCAGCCAGAGAAGTGTGATCCTTGATGTGGGCTACCAGGGCCATATCGTCTGCATACTTAAAAAGGGAAATGTCACTGTTATTGTTTGTTATGTTGTTTGTGTAGATGGAAAATAAAATCGGTGATAAGACACAACCCTGGGGGACACCAGTGTTTAAAATCATGTTCTTGGATTTAAAACCATTTACCACCACATGCTGAGGCCGGTCCTGTAGAAAGTCTTTTATCCACAGTCTTTTATTCAATTTGCTACCATCTGTTATCTCATCAGATGTTCTTATTGGTTAATAAATGGCCTTGCTTAACCCCTCTTCCTATCCTCTCCATATACACATGCACATATACACACACACATTTATGTTTGGCTATCAGACTGAATAATAATTTATTCAAAACATGCCTGCACTTAACTGAAAACTCAATTGTTTCTAAATCTGCAAAAATCTTTCATATTCAGTGCAGGCAAACAGGTCTCATTGTGTGCAGATTAACTGGGGCTTTCCAGCAACCTTACATATAATGGTGGTAAATAAATCTGTTGAGTTAATATGAAAATGAAACTCAATGAAGCAAAAATAATAAAGGATTGATTGAGACAACTTTACCTTCACCCTGTGGACAGTCTATCTGACACATTCATCTACACAAGAATGATTATACTCATGTGGAAGAAAGCTTTGTGTTTCAGTCATTGACCTGCTGTGATAGATGATGCTGCCTGCTTCCATTGAGCTTCACTTTCAGGGGGTTTTATGAGAATTGCACAGTTAGTTTGACAAAGAAGGTTTCCTCAACTTTATTTCTGCTGCAAATGAATAACTAATATTGATAAATTCAGACAGCATAATTTATCAAAGACTGAAATTCCAACAATCTGAACTGGGGTCTGACTCTTCTAGGACCTCTTCTGGTCCAGCTAACTGACTGATATGTTGGTGATGTGACTGTAATATTTCTCACTCTTATCTTTTATTTCCATATATCCTCACTGCTGTCAGTGCTTAGACTTTGTTCAAGATCTAAATAATCCTGTCATAATTTTTCTCTCGTCTTAACTAGATTTTTCTTTGAAGACTTCAATGTGCTTGTGAAGACGGCATGAACAAAATACTGTGGATGTAGAAATCTGAAATTAAAACAAAAAATACTTGAAAGATCTGAAAGGAGGTCAATGTCTTTGAAGGGCGAAACAATTAAATTTCAGATTGATGCACAGAGTTTTTTGATCAGTCTTTGTCTGGTCTGCTGTCCATTTAGTATTTAAATTGTTTAAAAATATGTTTAGCTGAAAAGTCTTAAATTTGTTGAACTGGAAATATTTGAATGCTTGACCTGAAAAAGTACATATAGAATATTAAGTAAGAATTTTGCATATCTCTCTCTCTCTCCAGCATTTAGATCTAAGGATACACAGCTGCATTTTTCACCCATAATAAATATTTTATCCAAAACATAAACCCAGAAATAATAGGAAACATAAGTACACCCAGTCAATAAATGATTCACTGTCAAAAATAAATTCATATGGATGAGGCTAATTTTCAGGAGGGAAGGTGATGGTTTTCATTGAAAACTTAATCTTTCCTCACCATATGACCACTTTTCAAACAAACCAGATATCAAAGTAAAGCATGGATATGGATGGTTAGAAGAGGTGCTGGGCTGATGAGAATGATCCATAGGTATATGTGCAGCAAGCAAATGTCTAGATTCATAGAACAAAGTAATGATTTGTCTTTCCTGTAAAATTGATTTTTTTCTTAAATGTTGATATGATATTTGCTTTAATTATTATTTCTGGTTGTGGATTCCATAGTGAGAATTTGGAATAAACACATTAAAGTGGGTAGAATATTATTGAATGTTAATAAATTCTCATCTGAGACTATATATATATATATATATAGCAATGGTCAGGTCACAATCACACTTAAATTACAGCTGTGGTTACTATAGGTTAAAGAGCTAATGTACCATCTGTATTGACCTTGATATCAGCAACAATTCTGATCACTGATTTTAAAGGATGAGACATAATATAGTGTGAGAGGATTTTACAGCCACAGAAGAGACCTAATTTTAGACTAGAAGTTACATCTACATTGCCTGGAGTAGTTACAGAGTTATGGAGAATAATGGGCCTGTCCCACTTGGGCGATGTTTCAGGCGACTGCCACGTTGCCGGCAATCGCCTGAAATACCGGCCACTGGAACGGCGACTGTCAGAGTGGAATGCACACACACACGCACAAACACAAATGGTTGGACAAGCTATACTAGTATTTGTTGGAATTTAGAAGAATGAGAGGCGACTTGACTGAAACATAAGCTCCTGAGGGAGTGACACAGAAAATACTGGAACCGTTCAGCAGATTACGCAGCGTCTATGGAAAGAAACAGTTAACTTTACTTTACACTTTGTGTACAGTATGGAAACAGGCCCTTCGGTCCACCGAGTCCGTGCCAATCTGCTGTCACCCCGTACATTAGTGATATGCTACACACTAGGGACAATTTACAATTTTACCAAAGCCAATTAACTTACAAACCTGTACATCTTTGGAGTCCCGCTACGGAGGTGAAAGAATGGACTGTCAGGTAAGCTGAGGTTGGGGTTTTCTTTCACAGGGAGCCTTCTGCTTTCAGGCAGAGAAGTAAGGCTCTAGAACAAACCTGTCCCCCGCTCGACTCCACGGAGGAGCGTTCCATCTGGGGGGGTGCAGCAACAAATCGGTAGGAATGCTTACCCGGCGCTCCGCTATCCCAGCACGTGCCGAGCCCAGACCGCTAGCGCCTGAGCAGGGGCTGGAAGTAACGCCACGGAAGAGGCCTCTGGCCGGTGGCTCCGACTTGTCGGACAGGACGTCTTTCCCCCTGCACGGGGGGAAAGACAGCCGCCTGAACAGACCTGCCCCCCGCTCGACTCCACGGAGGAGCGTTCCATCTCGCGGGGGCAGCAACAAGGCGGTAGGACCGCTTACCGGGCGGTCCGCTATACCCCGACACCATGCCGAGCCCAGCCCACTAGCGGGCTGGAAGTAAAGCCACGGAAGATGCGTCCGGCCGGTGGCTCCGACTTGTCGGACGGGGACGTCTCTCCACCCGCACGGGGAGGGGAGACATCCGCCTGAGCCGCATGGAGCGGCTCTTGGAGCAGGAGCTCCAGCGATGTGCGCTTCGTGAGGGGCGCTCTCGCAGGGGGAGTTCAGGCACTCCCTCCACAGTGTCTTGTGCACTGTCCATTGCTTCCTCCTTACCCAAGGGTAGCTTTGGTGACCAGGACTGGGCTGGTCAAGAACAGGGGACAATGGCTGAAGATCTCGGGAGTATGCAAGGGGTGCAGGAACAGGAAGAGCTGCTAGGTATGGTGGACCGCTACGTGGCAACCCCACATGCAGGAGGCCGTCTTCGTTTTCCTCATTCCGTGGACAAATACGGAGATGACCACAACCTTCGTAAACAAATCATAAGACCTGCCATAAAAATCCTACATTTGCAGAGTTGTGCAAAACCCCAGCCACTGAGCCACACCCACTGCTCTTTGGCAAAAACCTCACAAAGCATATGGAGGACATGAAAGAGGTTTTACAAAACTTTCGGTCTCATGAGGGCTGGTCCGGGACGAGCAAACCAAAACCAATAATTCCTACGCAGCAGCACCCCATCGCGTCCATCAGTCA
The DNA here is from genome assembly GCF_028641065.1 of Leucoraja erinaceus. Lineage (NCBI taxonomy): Eukaryota > Metazoa > Chordata > Chondrichthyes > Rajiformes > Rajidae > Leucoraja > Leucoraja erinaceus. The sequence continues at coordinate 23,106,039 of NC_073386.1, forward strand.
ACGTCTACCATATGGGACTGATGAAAGCTCGGGGTCCGCATTTTATCACTGAAAATCTTCTTTAGACCAGGGCCCAGAGCGGACCCCATGGAAAATGTGCCACCCCCCAACATCACCGCCACGTCAGACGACGTGCAACACTCGTTGGACTGGCAGGAAACAGAAGAATACCCATAACCATGGAGGTAGGTGGGTCTGGTTCCTACCAGTATATAGAGTAATACTAACACATGGGAGTCTATCACGAGTGATCAGTATATACTCAATGGCATTAGTGGATACAAATACAATTCATACTAGTAAAATTGCCACCAGGTCAACATTCACCCCAGAGGGTATTTTCCCCTCTCCGTTAAAGAAACAAGAGGGACAAGCTGAACTGGTGAGACTAATTACAAAGGGTATTATGGGAAAACCTGAACCCTTGCAATTTGTATCAAATATATTCACTAAACCCAAAAAAGATGGTGGATGTCGCATCATCATTGACTTAACTTCACTAAATATGTTTGTTAAGTATATACATTTCAAAATGGAACCGGTTGTTACTGCCAAACAACTAAATTCCAAAGGATACTTCATGGCAAGCATTTACCTTAAAGATGTTTACTATTTAGTACCATTCACAAGGATCATCGCAGATACCTGAAATTTACCTGGATGGGGCAGCCATAGCAGTTTAAAGCGTTACCCAATGGGCTCACATCAGCCCAAGAGTGTTCACCAAGACACTAAAACCAGCTCTGACAATATTCAGAAGACAAAAACATATTGTCATGGCATATCTTGATGATATCTTAAATGGTAGGCAAGACCATGGAATTGACTATGTTAGCTGTATCAGCTACCAAACAGTTATTCGAAACCCTGGGATTATCTTACATCCAGATAAATCTAAGTTGAAGCCATCCACTATCATGGACTACTTCACAATTAATTCTGTCTACGTGACTGTAACATTGCCAAGAGACAAAATAGTTGAATTGGCACAATCATGCAACAATTTAATGGTCAACAAACTACCAACTACTCGACAAGTAACAGAGTAATTGGGAAAATGGTAGCAGAATTTCCGGCTACAGGGATATTCAATATTCAGGAGGGATAGACAGAAAGGAAAAGGAGGTGGGGTAGCGTTACTGATTAGAGAGGGGATTAATGCAATGGAAAGGAAGGACATTAGTTTGGAGGATGTGGAATCGGTATGGGTAGAGCTGCGAAACACTAAGGGGAAGAAAACGCTGGTGGGTGTTGTGTACAGGCCACCTAACAGTAGTAGTGAAGTTGGAGATGGTATCAAACAGGAAATTAGAAATGCGTGCAACAAAGGCAAAACAGTTATAATGGGTGACTTCAATCTACATATAGATTGGGTGAATCAAATTGGCAGGGGTGCTGAGGAAGAGGATTTCTTGGAATGTATGCGGGATAGTTATCTAAATCAACATGTAGAGGAACCAACGAGAGAGCAGGCTATTTTAGACTGGGTATTGAGTAATGAGGAAGGGTTAGTTAGCAATCTTGTTGTATGTGCCCCCTTGGGCAAGAGTGACCATAATATGGTTGAGTTCTTCATTAGGATGGAGAGTGACATTGTTAATTCAGAAACAATGGTTCTGAACTTAAAGAAAGGTAACTTTGAGGGTATGAGACGTGAATTGGCCAAGATTGACTGGCAATTAATTCTAAAAGGGTTGATGGTGGATAAAGACATATGCAATGGAAGACATTTAAAGGCTGCATGGATGAACTACAAAAATTGTTCATACCAGTTTGGCAAAAGAATAAATCAGGGAAGGTAGTACATCCATGGGTAACAAGGGAAATCAAGGATAGTATCAAAGCGAAGGATGATGCGTACAAATTAGCCAAAAAAAGCAGCATACCGGAGGACTGGGAGAAATTCAAAGACCAGCAGAGGAGGACAAAGGGCTTAATTAGGAAAGGGAAAATAGATTATGAATGAAAACTGGCAGGGAACATAAAAACTGACTGCAAAAGTTTTTATAGATAAGTGAAAAGAAAGAGATTAGTTAAAACAAATGTAGGTCCCTTGCAGTCAGAAACAGGTGAGTTGATCATGGGGAACAAGGATATGGCGGACCAATTGAATAACTATTATATGCATTTCTTCTTATATGCATTTCCTCCCTTCTGCCTCATCAGTCGGGGACTACGCACAATACAAATGGACTCTGCTTCAGGTATTTTGATAGTACCCGACTGGCCTACACAGCCATGGTTCCCAATATTCCATGACATGGTTGTTGAAGCTCCGATGGTATTCCCCAGTGACCCAGAGTTATTAACACCCAGTGTCGGGCACAAGCCAACCGTGCCATGAAAAAATCAAACTCCTGGGTTGCAGATTCTGCACAAACCACTTCTGGGATTGGGATTATCATAACAAACTGTCGACACCATGTCAGCATCCCTCCGAACATCCACTAAAAAACAGCACTTGTCCAGCATCAAAAAATGGGAGAAGTACTGCTTGGATACAGGGACCACCTACTCAACCGCTACAGTTACCAACGTGCTGGAATTCCTGGCGAACCTTCACCACGATGAAGGACGCAGCTACAGAGCCATCAACACAGCTAGAAGTGCCCTGCCTGTCTATTTAAAACCAGCTCCAGGACAACAGGCCATGGGGTCGCAACCGCTGGTGGTCAAACTAATGAAGGGTATTTACAACTCTAACCCCTAGACCAAGGTACACCCATATATGGGATGTCAGTGTGGTCCTGACATACCTCAGGGGATGGCCACCAGCCAGATCCCACAACCTGGAACAATCTATGCTCAAAAATACTCATGTTGATGGCACTTGTATCTGCACAGAGGGTCCAGTCACTACAACTATTGCGACTGGACAGCATGCTCACAGCTCCAGACCAGATCTCTGTCATTATCCAGAGAGCAAACCAGGAGACCAGGAACACCTAATCCAGTCGTGGAATTCCGGGCTTACCCGCCAGAAACACGGTTATGTGCCATTATGACCCTACTATCCTACATAGACACAACCAAAATATTGAGGGAGATGAAAAGCCTTGTGGGTCAGTCATAAAAAACCTTATGGTCGGGTGACGAGCCAAACCATTTTGAGATGGCTCAAGCAGGTGCTAAAAGCTTCTGGGATAAAAACTAACATACAAATTTAATTCCACCAGGGCAGCATCCACGTCGACGGCTAAAAGAATAAAGAATGGACGTGCCTATAGACCACATCCTGGCTACAGCAGGATGGTCGGGGGAAAGACCGTTCAGAAATTTTATAATAAGCCTTTGGCAAAACCTGTTTTATTTGCAGGAAGGATTTTACAGACTGCAAATATTTAATTTAAGCCCAGGGGAGCAATTTAATTTCTTTGTTGTTATTGTTAAAAAATACCATTGTGTTTTTCTACGAACAGATTCATTGGTGAATTACGATAACACACTTCCTCCCTCAAATACTTCGGCAGTGATGTAGTAAATAACTGTTACACGGTTTTAAATCACAGAGCTTTGAAATTTTCACGTAATCACTCACGTGACTCCGAAGTAAAATAGTAAGATTAAACGAGAACTTACCAGTTGGAAGTTTGATCTGTATTTTATGAGGAGTTACGATGAGGGATTACATGCCCTCCGCTCTCCACCCTCAATAATATGGGTAAAATTCATAAACTGATGTCTCCTTGTCTTTACTATGTTTACTTCAATAACTGTGTCTATCTGTGATTCCACACCGCTGCTTTGAAGTATGCCGCGCATGCGTGCTGAGCGGGTTCTTCACGTAATCCCTCATCGTAACTCCTCATAAAATACAGATCAAACTTCAAACTGGTAAGTTCTCGTTTAATCTTACTATTTTATGTTATTGACGTTTAAAAGTAAAAAAAAAACATAAAATACACCCCCATGTGCCCCGCCCCCACCCACGTGTCCCCCCCCCCACCACACATGTCACGCCCCCACCCACATGTCCCGCCCCACTTGCCTCACCACCACCCACATGTCCCACCCCACCCCACATGTCCCACCCCCACCCACGTGTCCCACCCCATCCACGTGTCCCCACCCTACTTGCCTCACCCCCATTTGCCGTCTCTTTACTTATCAGGTGTCACAAAGGACACCCCATGAAGTTGAGGCCTTTCAAGAATTTTAAACTGCCATCTATTTTTCCTGTTACGACGGTAACCCAAGGGCTCCGCGGGTAAGTTTAATTTCTGGCTCCCCTGGGCCAATGGGCTGGGGTTGGAGCCAGTGCGGGGACTGGGGGCGGTCTCCCGACTCCAGCAGCATGCCTCGCTGCCCCCCCTGCAGCTACAGCAACCTCACTGCATCCCCCCTCCCCTCCTCCCCACCTTCCGTCCTCCCCCCTCTCCCCCCTTCCCCTCTCCCCCCCCCCCCCCCCCCCCCCCCCCCACCCCCCCCCCCCCTGCTGACAGCACGCTAGAGCCAACTTGAGGAATTCCACAATGTTTCATTGAAGCATTTTAAAATAAAATTATGGTCAAAATGCAAGACTTTAAAATGACGTTGAGGTAGGTCTGGAAGACCTAATCATTTCTGTCCTTTTTCTTTCATCATCAGATGAAACTACTGATATGCAATTTCTAAGTAAGTCAACCGATATAATATATAATTGAACATTGCGTCGTTTAATTGTTGTCTGAAATTTATCATTAATTCAGTGATTCTGAAACACCGGTTCTCATCTACATTAAATGCATTGAATGTGTTTAATTTTAACTCTGCTAACATGACAGGTATTCATCCTGAGTTCAAACCATTGGTTCTCAACCTCCTTAAGGCAGCATCAATGCAACTTCAATCACCTTAATTTGCCTCAATTAAAAATTGAAGGTGCAGTCAGTCAGTCAGATTTCACAGTTCTTTTATTTAATGCTATAATTTTAATGACACATTTAGGTCGTATTTTGAATCTTTTCAAAAGGACTCATATTAACAGCTGCAGTAAAAAGTATTTCATTTGAAGTGTCTTTTTCTGCTGTGCATACTGTCCATTCCAATACTAACAATCCTCTGTCAAAGAGTAACAGGCATTTCATTTATTAAGTTTCATTATTTGTCATACTGCTTCTCACTTTGTGGCTTTTCTAACACATTCCATCCATCAGTTTCTTATTCTTATTGTTTGTGATTTCTATACCGAGCAGTATAAAACACAGAATGACTGCATGCCATATATGCATATGCGTTGCCCTAGTTTAGTTTTCAGCTTGACATCATTATTACTTACCCCAGGACAGTCACCAGAGAGAGGAGACGCCGCAAGCTGTGCGAAAGGAAGCAGAAACGCGGTAAGCGGGTGGGGATCCACGTTAGGTTAAGGGCTGACCTGCACAGACCAGATCTTCGTCCATCATCCTCTCGAACGTCCGCTCGCTGGACAACAAACTAGACCACCTACGGCTCCAGCTGCACATACGATGAGGGACTGCTGCATCTTCATTCTCACAGAAACGTGGCTACATGATAACATCCCCGACACGGCTATCCAGTTAGCGGGGCTAACACTGTTCGGTGCGGACAGGAATACCGTGTCCTCTGGTAAGACCCGTGGAGGGGAGCTTTGTGTGTACATCAATATCAACTGGTGCGTGAACTGTTCTACAATCAAGACCCACTGTTCACCACTGGTGGAGTTCTCGATGGTTAAATGCCAGCCATTCTACCAGCTGAAGGAGTTCACAGCTGTTGTTGTTGTGCCTGTTTATATCCCTCCCAGCGCCAATTCCAAGAAGGCTCTGTGGGAGATTTATGGAGCTATCAAAGATCTGCAGTCTAGTCACTCTGATGGGTTCTTTGTGATTGCTGGGGATTTTAACTATGCCAACCTAAAAACTGTATTACCCAAATTACACCAATACATCAACTTTGCAACCAGAGGGGAGAACAAACTAGACCTGGTGTACTCAATCATTCAAGAAGCACATCAGCCCCCCCCCCATACCCTCAGACCACATCACCATCATGCTCACCCCCTCATACAAACCACTACGTAAACGGACAGAAGCAACACATAGATAGTTCAGAGTTTGGTCAGCGGCGTCTACTCTAGCACTACATGACTGCTTTCAAACCACAGATTGGGACATATTCAGGGAAGCAGCCACATACCACACCCACAGTGACATTAGAGAATATGTTGACTCTGTGACCAGCTATATCAATAAATGCATAGAGGACGTCACTGTTATTAAGAACATCACCACGCTAGAAGCCATGGGTAACGGCGGAGGTCCATACGAAGCTGAAGACTTGGTGCGCTGCCTTCAGTACAGGGGATAAGCAGCCCTCAGGTCTGCAAGAACAGAGCTCTCCCTGACAATCCAGAGAGCAAACAGGCCGACACACAGAAAATCCATGGCCAATTCTGCGACACCAGGGACATCAGATGTATGCGGCAGTGTATCCAGTCCATCACAGACCATAAAGGAGCATCATATTCCAACAACAGCGATGCCTTCGTTCCGGACAAGCTAAATAACGTTTATGCACACATTGAGGAGCTTAACACTATGCCTGCGAGGAAGTCCACCCCTACCCCCGAGGAGCAGATAATAATCCTGGATTCAGCCGGCGTGTGGAGAGCCCTAACCAGGGTTGACCCACGGAAAGCCCCAGGACCAGGCAACATACCTGGTTGTGTGCTCAAGGAATGTGCTAACCAGCTGGCGGATGTCCTTACAGACCTTTTCAACATCTCCCTGAGCCGGGCCACCATCCCCACCTGCTTCAAAGCCACCACCATTGTCCCGGTGCCAGAAAAGTAATCTGTCTCCTGCCTCAATGACTACCGTCCCGTGCATTGACCCCAATCATGATGAAGTGCTTCGAATGGTTGTCATGGGACACATCAAGAATAGCCTCCTCACCTCACTAGACCCCCATCAGTTCGTGTACCACCCTAACCGCTCCACAGAAGACGCTATCTCCACCCTCCATGCTGTCCTCTCCTACGTAGACAGCAAAAAAAAACACCTACACTAGAATGCTATTTATTGACTTCAGCTCGGCATTCAACACGATCATCCCTCAGAAGCTGGTGGGGAAGCTCTCCCTGCTCAGCCTCAATACCCCCCCTCTGCAACTGGATCCTGGACTTCTCAACACATCGACCACAGTCAGTCCATATTGGCAACAACACCTCAAACACCATCATCCTGAACACGGGAGCACCCCAAGGCTGTTTGCTTAGTCCACTACTATTCACACTACATACCCACGACTGTGCCGCCAAATACACCAACTAAATAGTCAAATTGGCAGATGCCACTACAGTGGTGGTTCCTCATCAGAGACCACAATGAGACTGCCTACAGAGAGGAAGTGGCACAGCTTGTGAACTGGTGCGAAGATAACAATCTGTCTCTGAACATCACCAAGACCAAAGAGATGATTGTAGACTTCAAGAGAACGCAGGCTGCCCACTCCCCCCTGCACATCAATGGCTCCATCGTGGAGAGGGTGAGCAACATCAAATTCCCAGGGTGCACCTCGCTGATGACCTCTCATGGTCTCTCAGCATTACACACCTGGCCGGGAGGGCTCAGCACAGGCTGTACTTCCTCAGGAGGCTGAATCGAACGAGCCTTCCCTCACTCATCCCCTCTATGTTCTACAGAGGTACCATAGAGAGCTTCATGATCAGCTGCATCACCGTCTGGTACGGGAACTGCACCGCATCAGGGCGGAAGACCTTGCAGCGATTAGTCAGGACAGCGGAGAACATCATTGGGGAGTCTCTCTCATCCATTCTGGACATTTTCAACAAAAGATGCCTTCGAAAAGACTCCAACATTATAAAGTAATCCTCCCACCCCCTCCCATGGACTTTTTGTCCCTCTGCCAACCGGCATGAGGTACCTGCATCATGGTCAGGACCACCAGGATGTGCAACAGCTTCTTCCCCCTGGCCGCTGGAATGATGAACACCCTGCTGCCCACCAACGCACACACACACCTCACATAACCCATACACTCGCGCTGCACTGGCACCTTACATCAATGTCAACCACTATGCACCTTGCACCTCAGCCCCATGAGGAACAACATTTTGTTCAAATGTATACTTAAGTTAAAGTTTACATTTATTGTCACATGCACCAAGTGGTACAGTGAAATTTGGGTTAATTATGTATACTTATATGTTCGAATGAGAAATAAATAAATAATAATAATAATAATATATATTTTAACAACTATAAAAGGGTCTTTGATGCATTGAAGATTCTCATGAATTAACCCTGAAACAATTTGAATTGGCTGAGAGGAAAGCCATCAGCAAACATGTATGGCAAACATAAATAGCTGAATCCCTGCAGCATAAATAGCATAAAAAGTCCTGCAACAGCCTGGATCTGGGGCACTCCAGTACATCCAGCATGTGGACCCGTTTTTGAACTTTTTCTTTTTCTTTTGTAACTGGCTCCAAGCTATATGGTGACGGATACAATAATGTTACTGTGCAGTGCATATGTGACAATGAAGGACCATTGTATTCAGGAAATGGAATAGGCAAACTGTCAGAATTGGGTATTTATGGAATTTTCTTTGCTTTATGTTTCATTTTACACAGTTTCTATTGTTTAATAGCCAGCATAGCAAGTGTCACGGTGAAGCCACAATCTCCTTTGTGTTAGAGGAAGAAATAATTATGTGCTTACAAATTATTTACATTTTGTGAAAATGCAAATTATTCTTTTCTCTTCAGTATACTAATAATATTTTCACTATGATGTAACATTTTCCACACTGCCAGTCTTTATAACCTTTACATGTGAGCCAGCTATTTTAAAAATAGTTGTTGCCAAGTTCCATATTTTCTCGTTGTGGATCATTGTTTATTTAGAATAGATTGAGGCTGTAAAATACTGGAAGCAAACTGGGACTGGTGCACTCTATGGGAAGTGAAGTGGAATCCCAGACAGAACAACTTTCTTTAATTCAATTTTTTTTTGTTATTTCACTCGTTATTTAAAAACAAAAAACTACAACAGGATGGAAGTGAAAGCTTAAAAAGAACCATGTAGTCAGTAAGAAAACATGTTGCATAAAACAGTACCACACAGGAACGGGCCCTTTGATTGTGCCAAAAGATGATGCCCAGCTGAGCTGGTCTTATCTGCCTGCAAGTGATCCATATCCCTCCATTCCCTGCAAATCCATGTGCTAATCCAAATGCCTGTTAAACACCACTATTGTATCAGCCACCTTCACCATCCTTGGCAATGGTTTCAGAATCAGAATAGTACTTTATTTGCCAAGTATGTTTTGCAACATACGAGGAATTTCATTTGCCAAGTCAGTCGTACAAATTAAAGGCAATAGATCACCCAAAACACATTTTAACACGAACATCCAGTACAGTGACTCCTACACATTCCTCACTGTGATGGAAGGCGAAATAAAGTTCAAGTCCCTTCCCTTTGTTCTCCCGCAGTTGGAGGCCTCGAGCCCTACGTTGACGGGATGATCTTGACTCCCGTAGCCGGCGGCATTTGGTCCCTCCGCGTCAAGGCGATCAACTCCTGCATCGGGGGGATGTCAGCTCCCCCGCGCTGGATGATCGAACCCCGCGTCGGGGCTGGTCGAACCTTCCGTGACGTTGGAGCTCTCGACTCGGCCTCTCCTGAGACTACGAGCTCTTGATGGTAAGTCCGCAGGCTGTGGTTGGAGCGATCCCAGGTAAGGGATCAGTTCCGATGTTAAGTCCGCTCCCCACGGTGGGGCTCAAAGTCAGTCTGAGGAGGCCTCCAGCTCCATCGATCGTAGGCCGCAGATTGAGCCGGAGAATGCGATGCAGAAATCAATCGCATCTCCAGCAAGGTAAGACCCTGAAAAAAAGTTTCCCCCTCCCCCTCCCCCCACATAAGACAAACCGGAGAACATTAAAACAAACTTAACAAACACTAAAAATTTAAAAAAAAATGAAAAGACTGCCTGTGGAGCTGCCATGGTAATGGCGCCCCTGGTGGTAATATTAAAACCATGTCCCCCATGTCTAGGCCCTACCACGCTCTATGTGAAAAAACTTAAACCACATATCTCCATTATATTTTCCACTTCTCACCTTATAGCGATGACATCTAGTGTTGGACATTTCCACCCTTGGAAAAAGGTTCTGACTGTCTATCCAATCCATGCTTTTCATAATTTTATACACTTTTATCTAGGCTCCCTTCAACCTCCGATGTTCCAGAGAAAACAATCCATGTCTATCTTGTAGCTGAAACCTTGTAATCCACGCAGCATTCTGGTAAACTTTCTCTGCATCCAGAGCCTCCACATCTTTCCTGTAATGGGGCAACCAGAACTGCACAAAATGATCCAAATCTGATTTAACCAAACTCCTATGGACCTGCATCAAGACTTCCTGACTCTTATACTCAATGCCTCCAGCAATGAAGCACACCATATGTCTCTTTAACCACCCTATCTACTTGTGCTGCCACCTTTAGTGAGTTATTTACTTAGACTCCAAGATCCCTCTTCACATCAAAGCTGTTAACGATCCTGCCATAAACCATATACTCTCTCCTATTCAACCTCCTAAAGTGCTACACCTCACACTTGCTTGGGTTAAACTCCATCTGCCATTTTTCCGCCCATTTCTACAGCTGACCTATATCTTGCTGTATCTTCTGATGGTCTTCCTCACTGTCTGCAACTCATCAAATTTTGGTGTTGATAACAAACTTATTCACCATCTCATCTACATTTACAACTAGTTAATGTATATAGATATATATATATATATTTAATAATATATATTAATCACAAACCGCAGAGGCTGCAGCACAGATCCCTGCAGAACACCACTGGTCACAGACCTCCAACCAGATTATCTCCTTCCACCACAACCCTTTCTCTTCTATGAATAAACCAGTTCCGAATCTAGACGACCAGGCCTTTGTGAATCCTGTGCATCTTAACCTTCTGGATCAATTTTTTTAAAGCCCCTCATGGTAGGCTGATCCAATTTAAAATCTGTTATTTCAATTCTGTTATTAGAATTTTGCTGGATTGAAGATTACAGTGGATTTTAATGAATCCGTGATGAGATTGTTAGGGTCATGTAGTTGCCACTATCTGCAGCAAATAGTAAAAAATAGTATGTTCCCAGAGTTGGGGATGATGATAATATGAGATTAGTTTCAGCAAAGGGTCATATAGTAGTCCCTAGAGGGGGGGAGGGGGGGGGGTGGAAGAGGTGTGCCCCCCCTCCCATGGTTCGGAGCTTTTGCATTTTTCAGCTTGAAATTGTGCAATCTGGTGCATACTGTAGTTAATCTTTTAATTTACACTTGAATGCAACATTTATGCTTTAAATTGGATTAGCTATGAATAAGGTTAGATTAAATTTCATTCCTAATTACATTCCACAGTAGAGCCAGGCTCTGATCAACAGGTGCAGCACATGAATGATCTTAATATATTCATGTATGGAAAAAATATTATAATCAAGTACTTGGCCCATGTTCACCAACCTGGGTCTCACTGCACACCTGGCACTACTCCTGACCCTGACTCTAGTTGCATACCTTCTCTCATTCCTGACCCTGAGTCCAGCCTTATACCTGGCCCCCTATTCTACCCTGATCAAATTTGCTACAACCATTGGCCTCCTTGTTATCTAACATGCTAGTTACTTTGTCAAAGAAGTCATCAATTGGTTGAACACAATTTCTCATCCATAAAATTATATTCACTCAGCTGTATAAGTATTCTGTTACCATTGCCTTCATTTTCCTAACAAACTGTCCTGAAGTCATTTTCACCTCCAATATTTTCAGTATTTTGCTGTCTTCCTCTCAGCTGGGACTTTTCCGAAATGCAAAGTCCAATAACAATATATATTTAAGCAATAATATTCTATTTAATGTGATCTTGAGAGTACATGATGATTTCTGTGGTATTCATAACTCAACAATGATAAAAAGATCTGTTTTGCTTGCACCTACCAACATGCATACATAGAAATGTAGAAAATAGGTGCAGGAGTAGGCCATTTGGCCCTTCGAACCTGCACCGCCATTCAATATGATCATGGCTGATCATAATTAGCGGTACATTATTATATTACAGTTAATATGTACCGAGGGCAAATTTTTGTCCAATGCTCCCCATTCCCAATTGCTTTTACATTGAAGTGATTGAAATCCAAGTGAAGTTTAAATGCCATCAGAAAAATTAAACCTCCGGAATTGATGATATTTATTACGTGGTTGGTTGGAGTCAGTATCAGCACAATTACAGTCCAATGCAATGAGGAAACAAACCCTAGAGAATTTTCGCATAGCTCTGGATATTAGATATTAGTGTGGCTATTAGATAAAGTATGCCTATTAGGAAGAAAGTTGATAAAGTATCTCTATAGCCAATTGAGTTTTATTTATTTTTTAAAGTGATGTATTTTTGTGCTCTTCAAGATGTACAATTACAATGATAGAAAATTGGTCTCATTATCACCCTATGGTCACCATCTCTACATTTAGGACAGTTTACTACACAAGAGTTAAAACGTGCTCTATATCCCATTTGCCCAAATCCTATTTTCAATGGATTATTTTATTTGTTCCCTTGCTTTGTGTGAAAAATCAGAAAGAAAAGCTTATTTTGTGCTGATTAAATTCTTCCTTTGTGCCAAATGTGACTGGTAACCTTAAACAAATAAATGAAAATGTTTACATAAAATTGGACTACACCTGACCTGCATTGCAAAGGCAGGCTTAAAAGTTATATTTATCAGAGACGTGGCTGCTTTTCCCAATTGTGTGTCACAGACGTGGAGGAAATTGCAGAATTATCATCTGATTCCATGGATTAACTGGACTTGAAAACAATAGCTGCATTATGCAACACATTCAATGCTGCACATATTGGTGTTCCCATTGTTTGATCATGGCACAACATTTCAAAACAAGTGCACCATCGGTAAATCTATGTTTGTGGTATGAATAGAGCGATGATCTGCTGGCAAACACCTACAGAAGACATTACATTGACATTCTGTCGTGTTTATAGACTTGATTTAATTAGGTATTGACACCCAAAGTACAAAGGCACACTACTGGGAATTTCTGGAGGTTAAAAGTCTTCATTACTTATATATAAATTAAATAAATGTTAATGTATGTTTGGGAATGTGTCAGAATGCCTAATTAGTATTCAATCAGCATTTTCCAACACTCTGGGCATCTCATCCAGTTATTCATTCCCTTTTACGTGACTGTTGACAGAATAGCAAATTCTCCAGGAATATTGAGCCTTTTCATTTGTTTTTCAATAATTTATGCAATACATTCTATTGGCTGCATTTTCTAAACTTCATTAATATTGATCCAGCTCAAAAAAGCGAGTGGCGTTTACTGATAATTGGTTGGAGTGAAGGAAAAAAATCTTCTCTAATCTAATTGATATTGTTCAGAGGAAGGTGTATAATGAGTGATGAAGTATCCCAAAAAGCCCCTTTTCTTTAATAGCGATTCTGACCAAATAACCCCAGTGCCTGTTTTAACCCCTTCCTTTACCGTAAAAATGGCAACCAATACAATTATAGATAGCACTCCAGATGTACTAAATTGTTCATTTTAAACAAAACACACTCTTTTCATACAAGAACTCATGTCCATTCAACTGTGGATGCAGGCTATTTGACTTAGAGATGCCACCATTTAAGAGGAGACCATGTCTCTTTAATTCTCATCATTGTCAAAGTACAATAACTGTGCATTCCTAAGAAGTGATTACTCTTTGTTCTTTATAAATGAAGAGCTTGTGAACATTTTTTGGACAGAGAAAATATGAACAAGGGTAGCTCCTCGTGATATTCAGCTTGTAAGCAGTAAGGAACCTTAAAAGACATTTGGACAGGTACATGGAGGGGGGGGATAAGATGGGTCTGAAGAAACGTTTTGGCCCGAAACATTGCCTATTTCCTTCGCTCCATAGATGCTGCTGCACCCGCTGAATTTCTCCAGCATTTTTGTGTACCTTGGACAGGTACACAGATAGGAAAGGTTTAGGGGGATATGGGCCAAATGTGGGCAAATGGGACCAGCTTGGATGGGGCATCTTGATTGTTATGGGCGAGTTAGTCTAAAAGGTTGTTTCGGAGCTATACAAGTCTATGACTTAAATGGTGAGGTTTTTAAAGTGTCGGGAATATTCTACATTGTATTAGAAAACTCAATCCCAAAGTTTCCCAGTCACACAATGAACTTGCACAGACCAAAGGTTTAGTAAAGTAAGTGTGAAATTTGGCTTATCTGGGAATAGAGTTGTGAGTTAGGATTTTAAAAGAGAACTTCAAGTTGGGTTGGACTGTTGCATGTGCATCATCCACCTCTAGATATGATTGTCATCTGCTTACTACCCCACTCGGGGAAGACAAAATCTTCCCACTGCAGGAGGCTCGTGCCTTATCTGGCCTTCAGCCAAGATTTATATTTGGGCCCTCTGTCATTGGGAAAACTCCTTCACGGTGCCTTAATAGCTGGCCGAAACTATGCAGATAGAAACTTAAAATATTTGAGACCATGAAGATGATATGGTTACTTTGATGGTATATTTGGCTTTGTAGTGCAATGGCTCAATTTGCCTGAAGAATATTTCATTTGAAAAACCAGTCTCTATGAATTAAGGAGAGATTATGCAAGTTAACCATCATGCCTATCATAAATAGCATTCACACATAGTTAACATAAATGACTGTAGTATGTAATTGCTGGTGTGTGCTGTTATTTTATTTAGACAACATGCATCATATTTATGTTATCAATAGTAATGTTCATATGTTTCTATAATTCTTAATTCAATTCTAGTCAAAAGTAAATGTGAAATTAGCGCTTGGGTTAATGTTGGGTTATATTTTTAATGCTTTGTTTGTTGATAAAATAAACGTTAAAATAAATAGTAGGCACAATGTATCTCCTTGTTCCTCCCTCATTCTAGTGTTCTATGTTATTGTAGCCCTTTTCATAGGCACTGACTGGTAAGTTTATCACTATTATTCACATGTTTTTAAACAAAATCTCCATGAGATTAATACAATTTGGAATAGAGATGACCATGTCACATATTGGTTCCTAATGTTGGCATACTTCAGATCGGGGAAAATGTCCTTTGGCTTGGAATTTGCCTATGTGATCTGGAACCCTCACCAATGGGGATGATGTATCTCCTTCTCCTCAAGGCTAATTAATGTGTATCATGTCAATGGATATATAGTCCATCATATATGCAACAGGCTTAACTGAATCCATGGGAGCAGGCACTCCTCGATTGAAGTTACGTGACTTCTGACTGTGTCCCATTTGCATCATTAGCCTCGTGAATGGAATGTGGAAGTTGGGCATAATTCATGAATCCACCATCATAATGAAATTCAATTTACATGATAATCTCTACTTTCTCCCTTTGTTTTATAGTGATTGTCAAATTTAATAAGCTTGCATTTAATTTTGATATTCAGTTCATTAGCAGGTTAGCATTGCAGCCCTGTCTGACTTTATACTTTGTGAATACTCTCCTTTTCAGCTACAGTAACTACTCATCAGAATCTATTTTTCCTCGGCATTTGTGTGGCTTTCAGTTTCATTAGAATCCTTTCATCTGATCAAAAGCTTTCTGAAAATTCAAATGAACTATCTGGCAATGTCCTTTATCCATGAAAGGTTTATCCGCCCAGACCCTCTCTATCTAAATCCATAATATTGCTTGAGTCCCTTTGATGTTCTCAATATTGGTCCTGAAAATCCAAAGGACTTCTATTTCCTGATGTGTTTGTCAGGCTCCTGCAGGGCTAAATTCAAGCTGATGCAAAATGAATTTTCTAGGTTGATGTATTTATTATAAAACTTTAAACTGGACAGTAATGCACTGAGATTTCGAGACAAAGCAAAGAAGCTGAGTGACATTTGTTAATGCAGGTTACGTTTTTTGTGAAATCTCTTGATGTTTACTTTGTTGTAATATTCGGAGTCATATGTCCCGTATGAATATATCGCTTAGATCTGAAGCAGTGTATTCTAATGACAGTTTGAATGTGACTGTAATAGCAAAGTACCAGATAAAGAGATAGCATCGTACTTTGTAATCTAGTACCGGCATCAACTCGCCATTTCCTTGCAGGAACAACTAACAGATATCAATCAGTAGTGTTACTAACTGAGAACTGGTGGAGTTAGATTCATCGAATTATGAAATTGTCAAGAAGTATTCCTGGGAACTGTACTTAGTTTTTAATATTCTGCTTCTCTCTGGGATTCCATAGCTATCATCTCTCACTAACACGGCCAGAGGCCAGGAGGCCAGGGGCTTCCCTATTCTGCATCCATGAGTCAAGGATGTTTTATTGTCATATGTCCCAATATGGAACAATGAAACTCTTACTTGCAGCAACACAATAGATATGTAAACATAGTACTCTATAAAACAAGTAATAAACAAAAAAATGTGAGTATATATATGTATATACATATATATGTATGTATAGGTGTTTCTGTAAATAAGGGTAACATAGAAACATAGAAAATAGGTGCAGGAGTAGGCCATTCGGCGCTTCGAGTCTGCACCGCCATTCAATATGATCATCGCTGATCATCCAACTCAGTATCCCATCCCTGCCTTCTCTCCATACACCCTGATCCCTTTAGCCACAAGGGCCACATCTAATTCCCTCTTAAATATAGCCAATGAACTTGTGACATGGGTGGCCAAATATTAAATCATAATGAAATACCACAGCATTAGAAATGGGCCTAGCAATGATCATTTTGCGCTAATTTGAGAGCAAAATCTACCAAATTTTAACCAAATTTAAAAAATTGGAAAAAACCCAAGAATTTGTATTTATTTATAAGACACTTTACCAAGTGGGACCTGTTGGGTCCCTGCCATTCGGGAAGCCTGGTTCCCCAACACAACCCATGGGCAGTCGGGCAGTCACGGTGGGCACAGCGGTAGAGTTGCTGCCTTACAGCAAAATGCAGCACCAGAGACCCGGGTTCGATCCTGACTACGGGTGCTGTCTGAATGGAATTTGTACGTTCTTCCCGTGATCTTCGGTTTCCTCCCACACTCCAAAGGTGTACAGGTTTGTAGGTTAATTGGCTTGATTAATTGGCTTGAGAAAAAAGTAAAATTGTCCAAGTTGGCGATATGCAGGGTATTGCCCTGCTGACTACAAAATTCAGAAGATTCAGAACCCATTCCCTCAATTCAATATTCCACCACTCACCCTTTCCCCAACCAACATTCACCACCAACTGGGCAGGGGTGGCTCATTTCCCCTTATCCCCAGCACTCGCTCCCCCTCATCTTCAGCCTCCCAATTGCACTTGCTGCCAGGACTTTAAAAAATAATCCAATTGCAATTACCCTGCCTCCGCAAGCACTCCCTCCCCCTCCTCTGATCTGAATGAAACTTAATAAATACACACAGGACAATTGTGAGTAAGGTGGTCTAAAAATTGTATCGCTATCATGTACCGTTTAGGCGTAATTTCAGGATCTTATTCACTCCCACATAGTCATTTAAACAGGCGGTTACTGACTTCTTTGGAACAGGAACGATGGTGGATGCTTTGAAGGGGGTGAGAACCACAGACTGACTCAGAGAGAGGTTGAAGATGAAGATGTTGGTGAACACCTCTGCCAGTTGATCAGCGCACGCTCTGAGAGCCTGCCCTGGAATACCATCCGGCCCTGGAGCTTTGCGGTCACTGACCTTTTTGAAGGACCGCCTCACGTCTGCCGTTTGTAGGGTCAGTGAGGTAGCCCCCCTGCACACCTGTGGACTCATGGTGGGTGCTGAATTGTCTGCATCGAACCGGGCGTAAAAGGTGTTAAGCTTGTCCGGGAGCGAAGCGGTAGGCCGAACAGTGCTCCTGTTGTTCCCTTTGTAGACTGTGATGCAGCGTAATCCACTCCTCATGCATCTGGGGTCAGAGCTGTAGTAGTTAGATTCCACTTTATTTCTGTAGTCTCTCTTGGCTTTCCTGATGGACTTCCGGAGGTCATATCTGGCTGCTTTGTAGGTGTTGGGGTCCCCTGATTTGATGGCGGTGGTCCATGCTTTGAACTTCCCGTCCGACCCAGGGTTTCTGATTTGGGTAAGTGCAGATGCTGCCTTTTGGAACAACATCATTGATGCATTTACTTATATAGCCTAAGACGAACTCTGTGTATTCGTTGATGTTGCCTTCTGCTGCGTCCTCAAACAACTGCCAGTCAGTTGTGTCAAAGCAGTCCTGTAAGACCTCATCAGCCTCATTGTTCCATTTGTAAATGTCCCTGGAAACCGTTTTTTCCTGTTTTAGTTTCAGCCTGTATGCAGGCAGCAGTAGAATGGAACAGTGATCTGCCTTCCCAAAAGCAGGGCGGGGGATGGGACTTATTGCAATCTTTGAATGGGGGTGTAACAATGGCCCAGGGTCAGGAAGCAATTGTTTGTTGGTTTTTAATGTAGGAAGATGACAGAGGTAGAAAAGGTTATCCTTTCTACATCCCTCTTAATTTTATATATGCCCCTTCCTAACCTTCTCTGCTGCAGAGAGAACAGACCCACCTTCTCCATTCTCAACAAATATCTGAGTTGGTCCATTCTAGAAAGCAGCCTGGCAAATTTCCTCGGCATCACTGCAGTGCTCTGACATCATTTCTATAGCATTGGGACCAAAATCGCATGCAATGCTCATTGAAAAGCTTTGTTGCCTCCTCAAAGAATTCAATCAAATTGGTTAAACGGGATTTGGCCTTGACAAAGCCATGTTGACTGTCTATCGAGAGTCGCTGCCTTTCACAGTGATCTTTGTGTTAATTAGATAAACTTGACATCATGTTGAGCACAGACATTGGGGGCCGAATGGTCGTTATTTTGCTGTACCGTTGTATGTTCTATTAATATGAGATAATCTCATTGAATCATAATAAACTCTCACAGGGCTTGATGGGGGATATTCATTGATGGCGTTTCTCCTGACTGGGATCTTTTCAACCAGGTATCAATTTCTCCAGATAAGGGCTTTGCCACTCGAGACTGCGATGAGAAACCAATTTTTCACCTCGGAGATAATGAAGCTTTGGAACTCTCTATCCAAGAGGGTTGCAGGATTTCAGTTACAGAGTATATCCAAGACAGAGGTCAATAGATTTGTTTTCAATATTTGGGGAATTGAGAGGATGTGGGTCAGTGCAGGAAAGTGGCATTGAGCTAAAAGATCAGTCATAATCTTATTGAATGACAGAGCCTGGCCTATGCCGATAACCTACTTCTGCGTCATTTCTTAGGTTCATTTATCTGCATGGCAACAGCCTCATAGCAGTAAAATATGGATTTGAATCCAGCTATTATCTCAGGGGAAAGCATTAACTCATTATATGATTCTATTTCCATTCATTCCAGACCTGATAAAGAATGAATCAGACAGAGTAACAAGTCTTAATTTCAAAATACTGCAGGTGTAATCCTACGGTAATATATTTGATTGATGTATGTCTGTGTGCATATTATGATGTATCTTTCTCTATTTATGCCTGCATTACCATTTGGAAAGGCTTGATTCTAAGCACAGAGCTACATTCTCCCATAAAGGCTACCCTGGGAATTAATTAGACAATTCAGATTTTGGAAGATTGTTTATCATTAATAAATTACCACCTGGAAGCTAATTTGTGTAATTTTCATTTTTCATGAACCCATCCATAATTGTACCTCAAGGAATATGCATTTATTTGGTATGTTGATTTTGTGAGAGCACTTTGCCATATCGTACAGACTTTTAGACTTTTTTAAATTCCTAATGCCACGTACCATGTTTAAAGTAACAATTTATTTTAAAATTTGCTTTAAGCGTTGAGGTGAGTTATCAGCCTCAGGTGATTTAAGAATGGCTTTGATGCTGTCGAGAAAGACTGGTTTGTGCCCTGTGGGCAGAAAGTATGTGGTTAAATGAAACTAGCGTTTGAACCTTTAAAGTCTGGCCACTAAGAACGAACCGGCATTGGTAAAATATTTTGCAATAAGTGAATTACTGACAAAATGAGTAGTCAACTGGATACAAATGTATATATACCTCAACTAGATGAAGCCCTCACTATAGTCAAAGTGTTGTTACAGCTCTATGTTTTTATGTGGTGATGGGGAGGTCTAGTAATTTTATGTAGCTTCCTAGGGGGTAGAATTTTATTTGTTTGTATAACAACATTTACTGGAAAAGCGGTGGGCAAAGCTGAATATTCATTGTTCAGTAATAGCTTAAAGGCCTGATTACAGCAAAGGATCTGTCTTTGAGCCCATTATAGCTTTCATTGCCTCTCCCCATGTTAAAATGAAGTAACTTGACAGAGATCTGCAGTGAACATGCAACCTTGCTGCCTTGTTTGGTTTAGTACCGCACTGTACTGTAGACAATTTCACTAACTGTAGAGGAAGGACAACTTGAAAGATTTGAAAGATGCAAGACTTTGACTAGCCAAATCTAACTGAACTCAATGGAACGTTGTAAACTTCTTACAATGGCTTAGTCCCAATAACTGCCAGAAAGGAAAATGAAAATATTGGAAAAACAGTATAATAAAAAACCTCAGTAATTTTACTAAAACTTAGTGAGTGGTTGGATGGGGTTTCATATTAACAAAGAGAGGCTTTCATCCTGCCACAGGGTATGTGCTGGTCCCAAAATGTGGACAACTGTTTCAGCTCTGTCATTTAGAACAATTGGGTCCAATAATTAAAGTTTAAAGATGTTTTGCCCAGAAAGGTGAATTTTAAAGCGACAATAACTAGCCCATCATCTGCCCCCCCTGGGGTGGTCAATCTCCGTAAAGCTATGATCTAATTGAAGGTTAGAGCAGGACCAAAGAGCTGAAGCACCTACTCCCAATCATGTGAAAGAAGGAATTTAAAGCTTCAAATTTCTATTAATTTTCCCGTCAGGTGAGCACTAAAATTAAGATTTCAAAGCTGTTATCATATTCTCGACAAAACTGGACGAGTTTCAAGAAAATGTTCTGCCCCAAGGCGTATTTGAGTTTCCATTGAGTCTTGGACAAAAGAGAGTCGAAAGGTAATGAAATGCAAAAAAATAACTAATGCTCTAAATGTTAAATAATGCTGAAAATACTCAACCGGTCAGCTCGTATACGCAGATAGAGAAACTGAGTTCACATTTTGGATTGATAACTTTGCTGATTCAAAGGAAACATTATCAGTGGAAAGGTGATTATAAGAACTAATGCAGCGGCTGTTTCCTTACAGTTTTCTGTTGCCTTGTATAGGAACAAAAGCTGATAAACCTGAATGATAAAGTAACTTAAACTCATGGCCAGTACGTTTACCTGTGATGTTGTGCAGCAAAGCAATTCCTTCTGACATATTGTGAATTTTTTTCCTTGCTAAGGAAATGCCATCTGAGGTTAAACTACAAATACAGAATACGAGTCTGTCCTTAATGATTCCCACTGAGATGTCATATGGTAAACGTCACACTCTGTTTGCTAGTTATTTGCTCCTAGCAATTTGAAAGGTTCTGCCTCATTTTAAACATAATAAATAATAGTTTCATGTTGTATTTTATCAGTTGTTAGAATTTACATAGAAACAAAATTGATTTAATCTGACAAACAAATAAATTGCATTAATTTTACAATATTTAGATGTCTCTTTAATACATTCAGAATAATTACATCGATTTTCCAGTTGTAAAAACTACTTGTTAAGTGATTCCAGTAGAGGTCAGTATTAATCTGTAACAATTTCTAATCAATCTGCTGCAACTTCTTGTGTCACAATTCTGGTGTCCTTTTACCAGTTTGCTGTAAGCAAGGTGCTACATAATTTCCATATTCTTCCAGCTGATCTGGAAAGTTCATTACCTAATGTGGTTGCACTGCAAACTGGAGTTTGTTTGCTTTTGCACATCATCAAACATTACAAAGAAACTAGTACTGTGGTATTGCGAAGATTGGAATAGGCTTGACACTGTTAACAGAGTTATTTCCTGGTAAGTTGATGACTACACTTGGGGTTGGATGGGGATGGCTCTTTTTATTTATTTATTTTTTTATAATTTATTTTTATTAGAAGTACGGTAAGTTACAATAATACACAACACATATGTCTTAATACATTTTTTGTACCGCTTCATTTTTTGAGCTTTAAGAAAAAGATAGAAGTAAAGGAAGTAAGGAAAGTGCGCAAGAGTCGTGAAGGTGCAAGAGAGTGTTGAGAAAAGAAAGCCCCTTAGAAAAGAAGTTAGAGAAGGAAGTATGGGGATGGATCTTAACATAATATTGACGTGCACTGATGTTTGGTCTTTCCATTTTATTTATGCCCGGTATTCACTGGCAGATTATCTTATGGGTTTGAGGTGCATGATGCTAGTAGTCCATATGGCTGACACCATATCAAAGATGCACGTACCTCTTAAAATAGACTTACTTTGATTGGAAGCAATTATGAAACCGAAGTTTGAAGACAATATCAGATGGCGAAGAAACTGCTAGCATAGCCCAACGATCCATTTAGATAATTAGATTTATAGACATGGAGCAGCGTGGGTAACTGCATTGCCATGTAGTTGTCATCCTGTGTATTCTTGTATTGGAGCTTAGATTAGATTAGATCCTTTATTTGTCATTCAGACCTTTCGGGCTGAACGAAATGTCGTTGCCTGCAGCCCTACATACATGTATAATAATAAACAACTAAACATACAATAAACACAAATTAACATCCAAATTAACATCCACCACAGTGAGTTCACCAGGCACTTCCTTACTGTGATGGAGGCAAAATCTTAAAGTTACTGTCTCTTCCTTCCTTGTTCTCCCTCTGCGCTGAGGCGATACCCCACCGGGCGATGGTATCAGTCCCGCGGCTCAACCGAGCTCCGCGAATGGGCCGGTTCAAGCTCCGCGGCCCGGGGTGGCGAAGCTGCCGCCCTCCAGTCCAGCGGATGCAGCTGTTGCTGCGGGAGCTCCGGAAAACAGGCACCAGCGAACTCGCGAACTCCCGACGATGTCATCCACTGGCCCGTGGCCGAGCCCCGGTTTCAGGTCGCCGCCGCCAGAATGCCGCTTCAGCCACTGGAGCACCGCCTCAGCCCCGCGCCGGGCCGCCCTCACCGGAGCTTCGTCCCAGCCCCGAGCCGGGCCGTCCTCGCCGGAGCGCCATCCCAGCCCCGAGCCGTGCCGCTGCCACTGGAACGCTGTCCCAGCCCCGCGCCGGGCTGTCCTCACCGGAGCGCCGTCCCAGCCCCGAGCCGTGCCGCTGCCGCCGGAGCGCCGCCACAGCTCGAAGACGGTCAGCCTCGCGCTGGTGAGTCCTGGCTGGCTCGGTTTCCGGAGCCTCGAAGTCGGTCGCAGGTTGGAGGCCGCCAGCTCCGCCATTAGGCCTCAGCAAAGGCAGGGAAGGGGGATACGACAAGAAGTCACATTCCCCTGAAGGGAGAGACAGAAAACCATGTTTCAGCCCCCCCCCCCCCCACATAACACAGCCTAATAACTAAAATTTGACTAAAGCAAGACAAAAAAACAACAACAAAAAAGTAAAGACAGACGGACTGCAGCGAGCCGCAGCCGTTCAACAGCGCCGCCACTTCCGAATGGGCGCTTAGAGATCTCTGCATGTGATTGTCTGGAAAATGTTTGACATTACATTCTTTACACGGCGGAGCGGCCAAGCCTTCGTCCGTCTTTGAGGGACCCAGTTACTGGTTCAGGAAAAGGTGATGGAACTTCGGAGAACTCGGGCAGTACATTTACCAAGGGTGTCATAGGTTACTAGATAATCTTGGATTGGACAGTGTGAAGTGTTTGATTACGTGTTTATTGACGTGTTAATCCAAACCCTCTTAAACAATTCTTCTTTGTGGCAAGTCAATAGATCACAGGGAGGCCCTGGCACTCTGCAGGTTCTGTCGCTGTGTCAGTGCTGGGAACTTCTGCTGTCAGCTGCAGAATCATGAGTTGGTTCCTGAATTTTAATTACCCATCTTGCTCACTTGCCTCAAGGATCAGTATTGTAACTGAGAATCTTTCTAAAGTTTCCTAGTTGTACACAATGGAGACCATCAGTTAAGTCCCTAAAAAAATCTGCCATCAGGCCAATTAGCCTGTTTTCACTGGATACATCAGTTTATCAGCTGATTCTGTTTGCCATCTTATTCTGCAGCTGTTTGCACAACTGGAATTCAGATTTGAGAGATCTGTTCCTGATCATCTTGCCAAAAACTTATTTGGTCATCTTGAATGCTTTTAGCCTTTCTGAAGGCAAGGCAATACAAGCTCTGTCTATGCAATGTCTTTCTAATTTAATCTATTTAATACCAGCTTTTTTCTGTAAATCTCAGAATTAACCTCTCCAAGGACAGACTATCTTTCTTGGGATTTGGCTATCTGTTCTTTCATTGAAACATAGTGAAATGTTAAAGCCCCAATATATATTCCTGAAAGATTTTCCGAATTCCTGAAAGATACTATGAGACATGTAGATACAAAGAACTGCAGATTCTGATTTACAAAAAAAAGTTTGTAGGGCAGAGATAGATAGAGATACAGTGCATTCAGAAAGTATTCGGCCCCCTTCACCTTTTCCACATTTTGTTACGTTACAGCCTTATTTTAAAATGGATTAAGTTCATTTTTTTAATCATCAATCTACACGCAATACCCCAGAATGAAGAAGCGAAAACAGGTGTTTAGAAATTTTTGCAAAGTAATAAAAAAAACTGAAATATCACATTTACATAAGTATTCAGACCTTTTGCTATGACACTCAAAATTGAGCTTTGGTTCATTCTGTTTCCATTGATTATCCTTGAGATGTTTCTACAACTTGATAGGAGTCCACCAGTGGTAAATTAAATTGATTCGACATTATTTGGAAAGGCACACACCTGTCCCACAGTTGACAGTGCATGTCAGAGCAAAAACCAAGCCATGAAAACGTAGGAATTGTCTGTAGACAGGATTGTGACGAGACACAGATCTGGAGGAGGATATAAAACAATTTCTGCAGCATTGCAGGTCCCGAAAAGCAGAGTGGCCTCCGTCATTCTTAAATGGAACAACTTTGGAACCACGAGGACTCTTCATAGAGCTGGGCATCCAGTCAAACTGAGCAATCGGGGGAGAAGGGCCTTGGTCAGGGAGGTGACCAAGAATCCGATGATCACTCTGACAGAGCTCCCGAGTTCATCTGTGGAGATGGGAGAACTTTCCAGAAGGACAACTATATATGTAGCACTCACACCAATCAGGCCTTTATGGTAGAGTAACCAGACGGAAGTCACTCCTCAGTGAAAGGCATATGAGTGATGGCTTGGAGTTTGCCAAAAGCCACCTAAAGGACTCTCAGACTATGAGAAACAAGATTCTCTGATCTGATGAAACCAAGATTGAACTCTTTGGCCTGAATGCCAAGCGTCACGCCTGGAGGAAACCAGACACTGCTCATCAGCTGGCCAATACCATACCTGCAGTGAAGCATGGTGGTCTCAGCATCATGCTGTGGGGATGTTTTTCAGCGGTAGGAACTGGGAGACTTGAGAACTGAGGGAAAGATGAACGGAGCAAAGTACAGAGAGATCCTTGATGAAAACCTGCTTCAGAGTGTTCTGGACCTCAGACTGGGGCGGAGGTTCACCTTCCAACAGGACAATGCCCGTAAGCACACAGCCAAGACAAAGCAGGAGTGGCTTCATGACAAGTCTGTGAATGTCCTTGAGTGGCCCAGCCAGAGCCCGGATTTGAACCCGATCGAACATCTCTGGAGGGACCTGAAAATAGCTGTGCATCACCGCTCCCCATCCAACCCGACAGAGCTTGAGAGGATCTGCAGAGAAGAATGGGAGAAATGACCTAAATACAGGTGTGCCAAGCTTGTAGCGTCACACCCAAGAAGACTTGAGGCTGTAATCGCTGCCTCAACAAAGCATTGAGTAAAGGGTCTGAATACTTAAGTAAATGTGATATTTCAGTTATTTCTTTTTAATTACTTTGCAAAAATTTCTAACCACTTGTTTTTGTTTTTTTTAATTGGGTGGTATTATGTGTATATTGATGATAAAAAAAAATTTAATCCATGATAAAAAAAAAGAATTTAATCAATTTTAGAATAAGGCTGTAATGTAACAAAATGTGAAAAAAGTGAAGGGGTCTGAATACTTTCTGAATGTACTGTACATAGATAGAGTTATAGAGATAGATAAATTCTTGATTAGTATGAGTGTCAGGGGTTATGGGGAGAAGGCAGGAGAATTAGGTTGAGGGGGAGAGTTAGATTAGCCATGCTTGAATGGCGCAGAGGATGATGGGCCAAATGGCCTAATTATGCTCCTATCACATGAACGTATGAAAGTGCTGGAGTAACTCAGTGAGTGAGGCAGCATCTCTGGAGAACATGGATAGGTGATGTTTTGGATCGGGTCACTTCATCAGACCCTGAAGAAAGGTTACAATGCGAGGCAGTGTCTCTGGAGAACATGGATAGGTAAACTTTCAGGTCGGGACACTTCACTGGACCCTGAAGAAGGGTTCCAACCTAAAATGTCACCTATTCACATTCTTCAAAGATGTTGCCTGATCCACTGAGTTACTCCAGCACTTTGTGTGTTTTTTAATACTACTAAACATATTTTGTTTATACTGATTATCATTCTTTTTAAACTCTTCCCTTCCAGCTAATTCCTGGTCCAAGCCAATAGGTTGCCTCCAGTTCCACATGTTCCCCATTTTCAAGTGAAGTTGGATTCCCACATCATGTTATTTAGTAGGAACGATGAAATCTTTTTGCACACCTGTTTGATATGTTTGTACCAGTGCATTGGCTAATATAGGTAGGAAATTTTAAAGAACGTTACAACATCCAGTGATGGTTTATCAATTTTACAGATTTCATTGACTGTTCCTTTTGCATTAGATGGCTTTGCTACGAGATGCTCATTAACCTGGAGCCTTCAAACGTAGGCCTCCTCAAGTCTTTAGAGGGTGGCCAAGCCAAAGCTTTTTGCTGTGGGACAAGGGCATCTGCGGCCAAAGTGACTCAGATGCACATTGATCTCTGTGCAATTATTTATTTCATCGTTTTAAACCATAAATTGTTGAATTTGAAACTCATTAAAACCAATCCCAATATTAACTTTGGGCTCATTTATCACTCGCTATGGGGCTCTGTGACTAGCATCTAGTCATCTCCCAAATCTCTCAGAAACAATGCAAGCTTGTGTTGGAGATGCTTCATTTCAGGTGTTCTATTTATTCCATCTGTTCTTGTTCCACGGAGGCCCTTTAAAGACTTTTGGCTTGGCAAATGGAGGAACTGTCCTGATTATTCATTCAGAGGAGCTATAAAACATGCTGTTGTGTTGCAGTAACCAGCATGGCACAAATCTGCAGTTGAATCCCAAGCTGGTTTCAGCGATTTCAGTAGCATTAATTAGCTTCAGGCAAACAACAGGAATTTTACAGCAACTTTTATGGAATTATCATTTAATCCATCACCAAAATTCTCATTGGGAAGGAAATGGATTAAATTTACATTTTTAAAGTAGCTCCAAATGGGTTTATTTTGCTGACATTAGTGACGCTTGGATTTCTTGCATCAAATTTCAAAAACCAAACTGCTTTGAAATAATCAATGTGAACAAATTCAAGTGAACTTTTTGAAAAAGGCCACAAATGTTACATAATTTATTTCGGCATGGAAGGCAATTTGCCACTGAATATTAAATAGAAGTGTGACCTTTGGAGGGATAAAAAAAAAGCAAGAAATCAGATTTGTGAAGGATCAGGCAGTCATCAGGGAAGCTCTGCAAGGAAGGAATCAAAAGCACAATTGTTAATGAGGTACTGTGAAATCTACCCTGCAATATAAATGCGACAGATTCCTCACTGCTAGGAGCTGTGATATAAATATACAATAAATTACTTCTTGCATAGTGTAAACATACAATGATGTTTCTGCTGAGACCAGGAGACTACATATGGAGTGTGCTTTCTGCTGGTGCATCACACCACAAAATGATGAACGCCTGTTTGTGTGTTTCTGTTCATGCTCAGGCCTATGAGAGGGAGGAGTGGGGATGGGGCAGGAAATTTACTGGATTAGGCCGAAGGTGCTTTCCAGAGAGAATAAATAAATCAGAGAATGCTTGCTGCCACCATCATATATTTCTATTTAGCGAAATGCGAGCAAACACCCAACATTTTTTTTTGTTTCAGGCTTGTATGTGGGTTGAAACACACTTAAATGAGGGGCTGTGGTGCAAGGAAGAGTGATGAAATCAAGTGCACATAACATTCCAGGATCATTTCTGAAGGCAGTGTTCACATCGTATCTTAATATGGTATATCTGATCGGTTTCGATAACATGCAAAACAAATCTTTTCATTGTCCCTCAGTACATGTGACAATAATAGACCTTAATCTAAACTAAACTGCCTTTTCCCTTCATAGACCAACAATTTCATCTGAAGTATTCATCATAAATTAAAAGCATTAATTTTACATTTTATGGATTTATTTATATAAATGACACATATGCCTCGGTTGCACTATGGAATGGGGTACTGATTTTGGACGATCAGCCATGATCATATTGAATCGCGGTGCTGGATCGAAGGACCGAATGACCTACTCCTGCATCTATTTTCTATGTTTCTGAAGGGGCTGTCCCACTGTGGTGACCTAATTGGCGAGTTTAGGAGAGTTTAGGGGAGTTTGAAAAAGTCTCATGTTGAAGACCTCCTTCGAGTATGTTGAAGACTAGCTTCGACTAGCTTCGACTAGCTTTGGGAAAATTGGACACCAAATAGTGGAGAGTGAAAACGACCTCCTTCGATCTCCTTCAACCTCCCTTCGAGTATGTTGAAGACTATCTATGACTACCTTCGACTACTTTCGACTACCCTCGATTACCTACGAATAACTTGCCAACCTACTACGACCTACTTCGACTAAATCGATTTTTTCTATGGTGACCTTTTTTTACTCGCGGGCAATTTTCAGCAGATTGAAAAATACGCCGCGACCTAGCTGAGGCCTCCAGTACGCGGGGACTACTCTCGAGCATGAAGGAGAGTTACAAAGACCTCCTAGGACCTCTAATCGACCATGCTGCGAGTGTGAGTCGAGGGCAAACTCTTCTAAACTCGCCAATTAGGTCGCCGCAGTGGGACGGCCCCTTAATTCTACCATGGCCCATAGTCTTATACTAGTCATTTTATTTCAAAGCAACATACTTTAAATCATCCGAATGTTCTTTGAGTAACAGCAGTGAAGTTTTGTATGTAGAGTAACTGCATTAGCAGTGGCTCAGCGAGTAGCGTTCCTACTTCCAAGTTAGAAGCTTGTGGTTTTGAGTCCCTCTCCTGGGAACTGAGCATACAATCTAGGCTGGCACTTAAGTGCTGCACTTAGGGAATGGCTATTCATCAGAAAAACCCATGTGAGGTGCACTGTTGCCTTCAGCCTGATATTGGTGCTCTGTTTAAAATGGCAACCAATTTAATTTCTTGCTCTGGAGAAGGGCTGGAACAGAAGGGGCAAGTACAGAATTTCTGTTAAATGGCAGAATCAAGGCTTAATAGAGGCTACATATCATGTCACCTGGGTTCCTTCCATTAGACTGCAACATTCATCAATATAATTGGGTTTCCACTCAACACATATCCAGCTTCTACCTCTCATCATATAGATTGATGCCAGGTTCCAGAAAGTTGTCGCTAGACTTTCATTTCACAACAATCACCAGTACCCGCCTTGCTCAAGGACCATTGCAATAGTGAGATAGCCTCAAGGAGTCCATCAATACTCCGTGACTGGTGACACCATCCTTCCTGTTGTGTTCATGGATTTGAAAACATATTACTTTAAAAGTTGCAAGGTTATTGGTACCACGAGAATAGTGTGCCTTAAGTGATAAACACTTCTGGGGCTACAGGTACCTCAAGAATAGTGTGCCTGCAGTGATGAAGAACGCACAGGCACCCAAGCAGGCAGGCCAAGGTTGACTTGCATTATACTTGAAATCCGAGGCAAGCCAAACAATGTCAGTGCTAAATGGATCGAAGCTCCTGAGTCTGCAATGCATTTTGTTCCTTATTTCATCTTCCACATAATGTCATCAGATTTCAAGTTGGAAATGATAAACATCTTTATTTTTATTTGAATGTACTGTTTCTTGTGTGTGTGATTATTGTGCTTTTTTTCCCATCTTGGTTTTAATCCAATGCCGTGCAGAACTGTGCAATGTTCCTCCTACAGGACGTGGGAAGTCAGAGAAAATGCAGCTATTTACAGGCCACATTAGGAAACTGGAGCTTCTGCTGGACAATTCAGGATCACCTGGGAGAATGAGAGCTTCATAGGTTGGAGTTTATTCCTAGCAATTTGGAATTTTCACCCATCTCTACTTTGGTATCGTCAGTGCAAACTGGGGAATGTGTACCACTTTGCTTCCTGAAGTCGGTCACTATCTCCATTGTCTTGCTGATATTGAGAGAAAAGATGTAGTCTCAACACCAGGTCACGAGGTTTTCAATCTCCTTCATGTACTCCGTCACATCATTATTTGATATCTGGCCCACAATGGTGGTGTTGACTGCAAATCTGTAAATTGAATTATATTTGTACTTAGCTGCCTTTTCATGTGTATACAAGGAGTAAAAAAGGGGGCTGAATATGTATCCTTACAGAGCACCAGTGTTGAGGATTATCGTAGAGGAAGATTTATCCCCTATCCTCACTGATTGGGAACTGTTGGTCAGCCAGTCTAGGATCCAGTTACAGAGAAGAATGCTGACTCCAAGCTCCACGAGTTTGGTATTGAGCTTGGATGGGGTATTGGTGTTAAAAGCAGAGCTATAGTCTATGAATAGGAGACTGACATAGATGTCTCTCTTATCCAGGTGCTCCAAGAATGTGTAGGGCAGTGGTTCCCAATGTGGGGCATACGCCCCACAGGGGGGCAATTTGATTTTTAAGGGGGGCAATTGAGCGCGACTGAGGAGGTCTGGGTCCAAATTTTCGATTTTTATTTTTTTGGATTTTCCATCAGGTAAACATATGTAGTTTATGTTTCAGATGTCATTTTGAGTAAATAATTTTTTGGGGGTAAAAAAGGTCTTTATTGTGTAGTTATTACATAATCACCGCGCCATCGCTCTTCATGCACGTCGCACGAAGCGCGCGAGGTCATGGGAGAACCTTATTTATTGAATTGGATTTAGAAATGTGATTCAAAGAGCTTTTGCTAAGTTACCCTTATAATATCTATTTCCTCCGTTTTCTCTCAAGGGAAAGCAAGGGGGGGGCATCAGGATTTTAGAGGTGATTAGGTGGGGCATGGCCAAAAAAAGGTTGGGAACCACTGGTGTAGGGCCAGGGAGATCTACAAGCCACATTTTCCAGTTGATGCTATTATTATCTATAGGTCTTCGTAATTTCCCAAATATAGATGGATATTTAGATTCAATAGTGTTTTTTCTCATGTGGTCTAGATATGAACTGGAAGAAAGACATTCTTACTTGCTGCAGGATTACAGGCATATTAGATATAATAAACAAATGATAAAAGTTCAGTTATTCTAACTAAAGTAGGCCATGAGGATAGTGCAAAAGATAAAGTACCTAGAGCAATCATAATAGTGCAATGTCTATACAGGTTCAGTAAGTTGAGATGATTGAGGGAAGGTGGTGATCAAAGATCATAGAGCGGAGCCTCCAATAATAATCTTGCTGATAATAATCTTTGGTGGTGATTAGGGTTGTGCAGTGTGACTCACTAACTTGATAGTCGATGGGAAGAAGTTAACTTGTTAATTATTCCAATTTTTCTATTACCCCTTCTTACCATTCTTAAGTTAGGCTGCGATACACAAACTTTTCCACCATAAAATAATGTTCTTGTTATAGACAATAGACAATAGTTGCAGGAGTAGGCCATTCGGCCCTTCGAGCCATTCACTGTGATCATGGCTGATCATTCACATTCAGTACCCTGTTCCTGCTTTCTCACCATATCCCCTGATTCCACTATCTTTAAGAGATCTATCGAGCTCTCTCTTGAAAGCATCCAGATAATTGGCCTCCACTGCCTTCTGAGGCAGAGAATTCCTCAGATTCTCAACTCTCTGGGTGAAAACATTTTTCCTCATCTCTGTTCTAAATGGCCTACCCTTTATTCTTAAGCTGTGCCCCTGGTTCTGGACTCTCCCAACATCGGGAATATGTTTCCTGCCTGTAGCGTGTCCAATCCCTTAATAATCTTATATGTTTCAATAAAATCCCCTCTCATCCTTCTAAATTCAATAGACAATAGACAATAGACAATAGGTGCAGGTGTAGGCCATTTGGCCCTTCGAGCCTGCACCGCCATTTAATGTGATCATGGCTGATCATCCCCAATCAGTACCCCGTTCCTGCCTTCTCCCCATATCCCCTGACTCTGCTATTTTTAAGAGCCCTATCTAGCTCTCTTGAAAGCATCCAGAGAACCTGCCTCCACCGCCCTCCAGAGTATACAAGCCCAGCCGCTCCATTCAATCAACATATGACAGTCCCGCCATCCCGGGAATTAACCTTGTGAACCTACGCTGCATTCCCTCAATAGCAAGAATGTCCTTCCTCAAATTTGGAGACCAAAACTGCACACAATACTCCAGGTGTGGTCTCACTAGGGTCCTGTACAACTGCAGAAGGACCTCTTGGCTGAGAGAACATTTGGAAAATAGGGCGGCACAAAGGTAGAGGGGAAGTGTTGCTGCCTTACAGTGTCAGAGATCCGGGTTTGATTCAAACTATGGAGTTTGTACATTCTCCCCGTGACTGCGTGGGTTTTCACCGGGTACTCCCGTTTCCTCCCATGTGCCAAAGATGTGCAGGTTTTTATTGGTTTCTATAAAGTGTCCCTATGTGTAGGATAGAACTAGTGTATGGGTAATCACTGATCAGTGTGGACTTGGTGAGCCGCTGTATTTCTAAACTAAACTAAACTAAACTAAACATACAGTAAGGTATTGAGACCCTTCTTCAGATCCCAACTAGATCCCAGATCTGAAGAAGGGTCTCGACCTGAAACGTTGCCTATTTTCTTTGCTCTATCGATGCTGCCTCACCCGCTGAGTTTCTCCAGCATTTTTATCTACCTTCGATTTTCCAGCATCTGCGGTTCCTTCTTAAAAATACAATTAGACCTGTTCCTCTTAAAACCTGGGGATCTTTCATTCACCAATGCCATTTTGCGTTCATTGCTGTTATTTTACCTACCCAAATTTTGGTGGATGCTTATTCTGTATTCTATATTAGGTTACTCAGAATGCCTGATTGGTATATTCTTCTTGTAACTAATCACTAATTATAATACTCATTGTCTAATTTCTTTCTTTATATATATATATATATATATATATATATTGTTTTTCAAGCTACTACATTGCCTGTTTTTTTTTTAAAGAAAGTTATCACAAACAAATCATTTTCTAATATATTTGTTTTAAAAGTATATTTGTTTTGATCTCTTGTAAGCTATTTTTCATGTTCTTTCCAGCCAACTGGCACTTATTGTATATACACTATGGATATCCGTGCACAAAGTTTTCCACCTTAAAAGAACCCAGAGAACTTTTGGAAAATAGGATGGCACAGAGGCACAGCAGTAGAGTTGCTGCTTTACAGCGCCAGAGATCCGGGTTTGATCCCTACAGCGTGGAAGAAGGCCCTTTGGCCCAATTTTCCCGCACTGCCAACATGCCCCATCTACATTATTCCCACCTGCCTGGTCCATATCCTTCTGAATCTGTCTTATCCATGCATCCGTCTAAATGTTTCTTAAATGTTGTGATAGTACCTGCCTCAACCACCTCCTTCAGCAGCTCGTTCCATACACCCACAAACTTAATGTGGAAAAAGTTACCCCTCAGGTTCCTATTAAATCTTTCCTGCTTCACCTTAAACCTATGCCCTCTGGCTCTCAATTCCCCAATACTGGGTAAAGAACTCTGTGTGTCTGCCCAATCTATTCTTCTCATGATTTCGTACACCACTATATGATCGCCCTTCATCCTTCTGTGCTCCGAGGCTTGCTCAACTGAGGAATCCCAAATCTGAGGAAGGACATTATTGCCATAGAGGGAGTGCAGAGACGGTTCACCAGACTGATTCCTGGGATGTCAGGACTGTCTTATGAAGAAAGACTGGATAGACTTGGTTTATACTCTCTAGAATTTAGAAGATTGAGAGGGGATCTTATAGAAACTTACAAAATTCTTAAGGGGTTGGACAGGCTAGATGCAGGAAGATTGTTCCCGATGTTGGGGAAGTCCAGGACAAGG
Organism: Leucoraja erinaceus; assembly: GCF_028641065.1. Classification (NCBI taxonomy): domain Eukaryota; kingdom Metazoa; phylum Chordata; class Chondrichthyes; order Rajiformes; family Rajidae; genus Leucoraja; species Leucoraja erinaceus. The sequence goes on from NC_073386.1 coordinate 23,140,398, forward strand.
GGTCACAGCTTAAGGATAAGGGGGAAATCCTTTAAAACCGAGATGAGAAGAACTTTTTTCACACAGAGAGTGGTGAATCTCTGGAACTCTCTGCCACAGAGGGTAGTTGAGGCCAGTTCATTGGCTATATTTAAGAGGGAGTTAGATGTGGCCCTTGTGGCTAGGGGGATCAGGGGGTATGGAGAGAAGGCAGGTACGGGATACTGAGTTGGATGATCAGCCATGATCATATTGAATGGCGGTGCAGGCTCGAAGGGCCGAATGGCCTACTCCTGCACCTAATTTCTATGTTTCTATGTTTCTATGTTTCAACCTTTCCCTATAGTTCAGTCCCTCGAGTCTTGGCAACATCCTCGTAAATCTTCTCTGCACCCTTTCCAGCTTGACAATAACCATGCTGCCCAAAACCGAACACAATACTCAATATGTGGCCTCACCAATGTCTTATAAACCTGCCACATGACCTCCCAACTTCTATGCTCAATAATCTGACTGATGAAGGCCATTGTGCCAAAAGCCTTTTTGACCTCCCTATCTACCTGTGAAGCCACTTTCAATGAAGTATATACCTGTATCCCTAAATCCCTCAGCTCTACAACACCCCTCAAAGACCTACCATTCACTCTGTACATCCTGCCCATGTTAGTGCTCCCAAAATGTAACAACTCACATTTCTCTGTATTAAATTTCATCAACCATTCCTCAGCTCACCTGCCCAACCGATCAAGGTCCTGCTGTAATATTTGACAAGAAGAAAGACAGCGGGAGTAAGTCAGCATATCTGGAGAAAAGTGTTAGGTGACAAGACCTATTCTGGATAGGTCTGCTATGGATAAACAAGGGTATCTATAACCACATGAGTAGTTTGGAGGGGGATCTGTGCAATTGATATAGATACTGCATTCTCTTTTGGAGCTTTGGTGATGTGCAGGTTGCAGTAGATGTGGACCTCAGAAGCAGATTAATGAAGTGGAATGTAATTTCCATAGACGGCAGGCAGGCAAATTAACTCAATGTGACCCTGCATGAAAATTTTATGGCACATGAAGAGAAAAAGTCTAAGCTATAATTAAACTGCTATGCAAACAGCTTGTTTAATTATGTAGTTTCACGGAACTGTTGAAAGGACTGCATCCATTTTTGTCATGTTATTGAAGTTATATTTCAAAATGATTGCAAATAAAATGTACACACCATTCCTTTCTAAATTGCAATTCAGAGCATTTCCATTTTTAATTTTCTGCTGCCATAGCCATTTGGCTGCAGCATTCTCGTTGTTAGTCTGGAGGAACAGAGTCAAGTAAATGACTTTAAATGTGATTGCAACTGTGCTTGCAATCACAAAGTAAATGCATTCTGAGGAGGATTAAACTGAATATCAAATGCAGGGTTGCCACTGCTAAATAGACAGCTAAGAGCAACAAAACCTCATTGAGGAATAAGTTGAGGACCATAAATTGATATTGATTGAAAAGTATATTACAAAAATACTGAAATATTTGAACATATGAAATATGAAAATTATAGGAAAGATTAGGAAGACTAAAAGTAATCCTAATTGAAGAATGTTAGTAAGAACGAAAGGACGTTTTATAAGCAAAGAAAGACTAAAACTTAAAGGTTCTACCCATACAAGCAGAAGGGAATGGGTTAAACTCAATAAATCAATTTCCTCACTGTTTAAAGAGAAAACGAAACATTTGATTTTAGAGGTGGCTAACTAAGGAAGATGTAGATATGTATTCAAAGGGCCATTCTGTCGTAGAGGTTAATGTAACAAACAGAATATATTCAAAATACTGAAGATCAGTGAAAGATATTGTGAATAGGTTTCTGCTGATACAGGTGAAGAGTGCAGTTGGTGGCATCAGAGACCTTTCAGCTTTATTTGATTTTAGCAAGATTATTCATTACAAACTGTGATCGAAGGATTGACTCAGTGGGTGAGGCAGCATCTATGGAGCGAGGGAAATAGGCGACGTTTCGGGTCAAGACCCGTCTTTGAAGAACCCAAAACGTTGCCTATTTCCTTCGCTCCAAAGATGCTGCCTCACCCGCTGAGTTCCTCCAGCATTTTTGTTTACCTTTGATTTTCCAGCATCTGCAGTTCCTCCTTAAACAAGTGATCGAATGATTGGTGTTTTTCAAAACCAATCTCTGCCATTGTATTATCACGTTCACTATTATCACGCAACACGATTCCCTGTGAAACTTTTTTTTTAAATATATATTTTTATTAGAAGCAAGTACATAATAAGAACATTTCATGTATATCAGTCATACATTACTAATATTATCAGTTATTTAATGACTGCTATTTAAAAAAAATTATAGATAGAAAATAATAAAGAGGGAGAAAAAAAAGCATTATAAAGAAGAATGGAATAATTTACTACTAATACAACATTGGAGATAGGTTCTAAAATTATTAAGTATAACTTTTCATCTAATCCTGAGTTCGAGCTTTAGTCAGTTTCTCGTGCCGAACCATTCTACCCTTTCAAATAGTCAATAAATGGAGACCATATCCTGACATAAAGTTCTTGTTTGTCCATTAAGACAAGTCTAGTGGACAAGTTTCCCTGTGAAACTTGATATGCAAAAACTCCTTTGTTATTTCGGCAAGTTTCTTCCTTGAATCACTTCTTACTCAAGTGTTGTAAATGCCTCAAACAAATCTATGGAATAATATGCATGGTTTATGTTTTACTGAGAAATGAAGTGGTAAAGTAATAAGAATTTTTTTTAATTTTGGAAATGAAAATACTGAATGAAGATAACAAGAAAAATAGGTAAATGTTCTGTGATTTAACCACTCACTGAAACCAGCATCAGGTTACCTAAGGAAAATGCCAATCCTCAAGGTGGATGAAAAATGTTAGGGTTCAATTCAGTGTGATCTACAAATAAAGTTCAATTTTGGCAATACTAATTTAAGTTGTCTAAAATAATTACCACAGAATTCTGAAGATTCAAGAAGTCTGCAAATGACAACAAATGCTGGAAATGTTCAGCAGGTATAGTTCAGTTTAAAGTTTCAGCATGGAAGCAGGCCCTTCGTTCCACCAAGTTCGCACTAACCAATGACCTTTTCCCACTGAGTCCTTGCCAATTAGTAATTCCCCATATACTCGTTCCATCCTACATGCTGGGCAAATTCTTTTTCCAGAAGCCAACTAACCCACAAACCTGTTTGTATTTGGAATGTGGGAGGAAACAAGAGAATCCGGTAAAACGCACGCGATCATAGGACGAACGTATAAACTCCATAAAGACAGCACCCGTAATCATGATCGAACACGGGTCTCTGGTGCTGCAAGGCAGCAACCCTATCGCTGCACCACTGTGCCTGCTAACTGTGGACAGAGAAACAGAGTTTACGTTTCAGGTTGTTGACTTTTCATGAGAACTGGGAAAAAAAGTCAACAGTAAACAAGAGGAAGGGGAGAAAAGATAAGATTGATACCGGGAGAGATTCCAAGACTGGACTTCAGAAGTGACTTGATGGGCCGAATGGGCTAATTCTGGTCCTATGTGTGATGATCTTATGGTGCAAGATAGAAGAGGATCTTTACAAAAATGTCTGAAATGTCATCACATCTGGCTCCGCCCTAGATTTTTCTTCGTCCAGTATCATGAACTATTATGCTTTAAGAAATTAACCCTTTACATTCCAAATGATTTTTACAAACAATATGGATAAAGTTATTAACTTCCTTTCATGGAATGTGAATGGCTTGAGCCATCCCATTAAGAGGACATTTTTAAAAAGTTCTTCGTAGACTAAATGCTCAGATTATTTTTGTTCAGGAAACTCATGTAAGGCAAGATGACAATCAACGATTTTTCAAGTTTTGAAGAGGTCAGCTGTTTCATTCAAATTCACAGGCTAAGGTGAAAGGAGTCTCTATTTTTATTGACTCCTCAATTCCGTTTGTTCATTATGAAACAATTTCTGATTCATATGGTAGATTTTTGGTGATTACTGGTGTTCTTTATAACCAAAAAGTTGCTATGGTGAATGTTTATGCACCAAATATTGATCACCCTGAGTTTTTTAAACAGTTAATTGCATCCTTTCCTAATTTAAATGAACACTTTTTAATAATGGGTGGAGATTTTAACTGTTGTTTGAACACCTCGATGGACAGATCTACACCTGATCATGTGCTTCCAAATAAATCAGCTAGTTTTATCAATTATTTTTTACTTGACTCTGGAAAGTTAGAAGTCTGGAGATTCTTACACCCAAATGATAAAGAATTTTCTTTTTTTTCCTCATGTATATATATATCATAGTTATTCTAGGATTGACTACTTTATAAAAGATTCTCGGCTAGTTTCATCGGTCACTGCATGTGAGTATGATGCAATTGCTATTTCTGATCATGCGCCATTGAAACTATTAATCAAACTACCTGATTCCAAGTTTAGTGCTAAACAATGGCGATTTAATGCTACTTTGCTTCAAGATTTAAATTTTGTTAATTTTATTAAAGATCAGATTGCTTTCTTCTTCTTATCAAACTCTACTGAAGAAATATCCAATGGTGTAGCCTGGGATGCTTTTAAGGCATATATTCGTAGACAAATTATTTCATACTCCACGGGTGCAAAAGCTACTAGTTTAGAGCTCTATAAGAATAGTTAAACTTCAATTGAGATATGATTTGTTATTAGTATCACCGATTGAGAACCAGCTACATAAAACCAAAAGTCAATTTTATATACATGGCGAAAAATCTAGTAAATTACTCGCTAATCAGTTGAAAGCGGTGTCGGCCAAACGTCAGATTACTAAAGTGAGCAAACGGGATGGCACACCAACTGTAGACCATGATGAAATTAATAAATTCTTTCAGGAATTTTATACCTCCCTATACCAATCAGAATTTCTTACTGATTCCAATATAAGCGTGAAGTTCCTAGGACTCCACCGGTCAGATGACCTGACGTCCACGACCAACACCACAGCACTGGTCAAGAGAGCCCAGCAGTGACTACACCCTCTCCGAAGACTACGGAAAGCAGGTCTCCCCACTACACACCTACGAACTTTTTATAGAGGGACAATCGAGAGCACATTAACCTACGGCATCACTTCCTGGTTCGGGAGCTGCAAGGCGTACGAACGGCACCAACTAGACAGGATTGTGAAGACCGCCAGCAGGATTATTGGTGCTGCACTCCCTTTCCTGCTGGACATATACAGGAAGAGATGTATCAGCAGAGCCATCTCCATCATCAAAGATTGGTCCAGAATTTATTTCTTGGATCAAGCTGATATATCATATACCTCAGGCTTCTGTACTTACTAATAATCAGAGATCCCCTTTTTTCAGGCTCTTTCGAGGTACTAGACAGGGCTGTCTATTAAGTCCTTTACTGTTTGATATTACTTTCGAACCTTTGGCCACCGCTATTAGGGAATCCCCTAATATTTTTGGTATTGTCCGCGGGAATAAGACACATAAGCTATCTCTTGATGCAGATGATCTGTTATTATTCATCTCTAACCCTGAGAAATCTATTCCGGCAATAGTAGCACTACTTAATCAATTTAGTAGTTTCTCTGGTTATAAATAAAATCTTAGTAAGAGTCAGCTTTTTCCATTAAACAATCTAGTTTCGAATTATGGACAGTTTTCATTTAGATTGACTACCGAAAGTTTTACTTATTTAGGTATTAAGATTACCAAGAAACACAAGGATTTATTTAAAGCTAATTTTACACCTTTAATTGAGCCATATCAAACAACAGTTTACTAAATGGTTACCAATGTCTTCATATCTTTAATCGGCCGAATCAATGCTATTAAAATGTTTATCTTACCTAAATGTTTGTATTTATTTCAGACGATACCAATTTTTATTGCTAAATCTTTCTTTGATATTATTGATTCCAAAATTTCTTCATATATATGGCAGAATAAAAATTCCAGACTAAGTAAAAAATACTTACAGAATTAAAAAAAGACGGTGGTTTGGCACTGCCGAACCTTAGATTCTACTATTGGGCAGTTAATGTTCGTTATTTACATTGGACAAAAGATTTAGAAGATACCCAATGCCCAGGATGGATAAATCTTGAACGTGATTCTTTCAAGGGCTATCACTGGCTTCTATTCTAGGGGCCTCGTTACCTTTTACAATTATGAGATTGAATAAATATACGACTAATCCAATAATAAGACATATACTTCGAATATGGTTTCAATTTCGTAAGTTTTTTGGATTGAATGATTTTATCTTCTCGAGTCCTATCATATCTAATTGTTTCTTCCAACCTTCTAGTACTGATCAAGCCTTTCTATTATAACCATATAACAATTACAGGAAGAGGAAGGGATTAGTAGCTTTTCGTGATTTGTTTTTGGATGGTTGTTTTATGTCTTTCGAACAACTCTCCAATAAATATCATTTACCTAATTCACACTTTTTTAGATATTTACAAATTAGACACTTTTTTTCTCTGTAACTTAGTTGCTGAAGGCTAGCTACTCTCTCTATTTTGTTGACATCCTTCCTATAATTTGGCGACCAAAATTGTTTTTTGGCCTCCGTTACCACATCAAACTGCAATGCTTTATGGAAAAAATTATTACATTTGAAACAACTTATCAGAAAGGCTTAATACACGAGATATTTATGAGTTGATACTTTTCAAACTGCAATCTTGGAAAAAAATTACATTTGAACCCTTATCAGAAAGGCTTAATAACGAGTATTTATGAGTTGATTTTGAAATTACAAATAGATATATTTGATAAAATTAAGAATGATTGGGAAAGAGAACTCCAAATTTCTCTATCTATAGAGAAATGGGAGAGGATTCTTCAATTAGTTAATACTTCCTCAATTTGTGCAAGACACGCTTTGATACAATTCAAGGTGGTTCACAGAGCTCATATGTCAAAAGATAAGTTCGCTCGTTTTTATGGTCATATAAATCCTACCTGTGACAGATGTAACTCTGAAGTGGCCTCACTGACCCATATGTTTTGGTCCTGCCCACTTTTGGAAAAATATTGGAAAGAAATCTTTGATACTATTTCTGTAGTTTTAGGTATTGATTTACAACCTCATCCTATTACTGCAATTTTTGGGCTACCAATGTTAGATTCTATTCATTTGTCCCGTTCAGCCCATCGGCTGATTGCTTTTACCACATTAATTGCCAGACGATCTATTTTATTTAAATGGAAAGACTCTAACACTCCATTGGTACTCTGAAACGATATCATGTTTAAATTTAGAAAAAATCAGGAGCGACATTGTTGAACCCTTGGTTAAATTTGATAAGACTTGGGGAAGATTTATTCAACATTTTCACACAACATAAATTGTCCCCTCTCCGACCATTATAAAAATGATTTTACCTTTATACGGTGGAACGGACTTGACAACAAACAGGGACTTAAATTGTTGAAATTCTTTGCAGCTCAGATTCTGTTTTGCTTTTTTTTCCCTAGTTTAGTTTAGTTTTTTTCCTTTTTTCTCTTTTTTTTCCCAATACATATAATTTTTCTATTAAACATTTAACTATATTTACATAGACAGGTCTATAGGAGGTCTATATTCAATGTGTATTTTGATACTGGACTCATATTTAGGTTATACCTGTTATTAATGTAATCCTGATCTCTATGTATCAATATCATTGTTATGTTTATCATTATTCTTTTTGTTTTGTTTTTGTTTTTGGAAAAAAAGCTAATAAAAAGATTTTAAAAGAAAGAAGAGGTTTTTGTCATTCTTTGCTATCGACTGGAAGTAATTCTACTGCTTCCACAAATACTCACAAGTGTTTTTGTAAAACTGTATGGACTTGTTTTGATGATTGCTATGCTTTGTTCTTAAATGAGTGTAATTTTGAAGGAGCCAGGCGCTGGTTGCTATATTTTACACTGTAAAACATGCACTGAGCTGAGGGAGTAGGGTTTGTTAGTTCATCTTTCGGAAGGAAAAAGCCATTCTCGATATATTCTTCATTCCACTTTCTTTTCTTGAGTTTTGAAGGGAGAGTACTAACATTTCTTCTTGAGATTACGTTTTTCTTTGCCCATATCACTAACAGAGTTATCATCTGTAACATATGTAACTGCATTTTTAAGTTTGTTATCCTCAATTTCCTTGTCACCCTTCACAAGTGACGTCTCTTAAACAGACCTCCTCTTGAGTCCTGTTCTACTTTCTTTCAGAAATGAACTACTTCCTTCTGCACACTCTTCCTCTAGAGGTGGTTTATTTAGGTACTTCAACAAAGACATAGTGTCTTAATTTGTAAGCAAAAAAAAAATCAGCAAATTCGAGTCTACATGAGCTGAACGAGTTCTACTACAGGTTCGATAAACAGAAACTTAGCCCTGGTACCCACCCCCTCCCCAACCAACACTTCACACCTACTTAAAGCCTGACTCCAGTCTGCAAAGACTGTGCCCTTTCCCACCCACCCCTCTATAATTACCACCTAACACCCACTTACAGCCTAACTGCAATAGAAAAAAAATATAAGTATCTGAATAAATTAAGTAATTCACCTTTCATTCACCCCTCTAGTTTAATTCACCCCAAAATAATTTTTATTCACCCTTGGGTGAACCATTCACCAGTTTAAGAAGCCACTGCCTTAGAGAACCAAAGTCAAGATCTAGAAACTTAGACATGAGTTATTTGGTACTATTTTGTTGAAGAAATTGTGGAGCAATTTCTAGGGTGAGTTCTAATATTGTTGAAGAGGAACCATAGAGTTTCTTGAGTATGGTTTCTAATGTATAAGCACACCGTCATTCTATAAATTTCAGACAACTGGACTGGAGTTGCTGAAAGGTAGCTAAGGTGCCTATTGTGGAGAGAACACCTAGGGGACGGGACGCCCATGAATGATGTGACATGGGTCTGTCCAATTTATGACATGATGGTGCTCTGCTGCAATGGTAAATGTAGCAATTGGTTAACTGTCAGTAACATGCTCACTGCATTTTCTGTTTTGCAATTAATTGACTGTAATAATTTGTGCTTGTATAACAATTTTAATGAGATCCCATGCCACTTCACAGACGTGCCAATAAACACCATTAACTACAGTATCATGTAAAGAAATATTGTGAAAATAAAAACGCTTGCTCAAAGAGTCAGATGGGTTTGAAAATTATTCTTAAAGATAGGGCTGACACGTTGGAAATGTATAGAGAGGGAATTTTCAAGCCAAGACTTTGGTAGTTAATAGCACAGCCACCGAGTGTGTTGCCTTTGGAGACACTCCAGAGGCCATTATTAGACAAGCACAGATAATACAACACAGAAAGAAGCAAAGATGAAGAAGAGTGAACCCATGGAAAGATCTGAAAAGGATCAGTGATATCTTAAAATAGACACAAAAAGCTGGAGTAACTCAGCATAGGTTCTCAATCCAAAATGTTGACCATTCCCTTGCCACCACAGAATCTGCTTGACTTGGTCAGTTCTTCCAACAGTTTGTTTCTTTACTAAATGGTGTAGTTATCTTTTTAATGCCAAAGTAATGGATTGTCACAAATAAATGCTGAGATATAGATCTTTAAGAGTAACCTTTTTTTATTATGCATTTATTTTCAAGACATGACTGTTGCTGTCAAAGCTTGCATACATTTATAACTACACTTGTGTCGATGGTGTTCTTCTGCCGTTTTGAATGTTCAATCAATTAATCAATCAGATTTATTCATCACATGCACAATAAAGTGCAGTGAAATGAACTTGCATCTGGATACAGTGATGATGGATGGACAGTTATATATTTACGTCGTGAAAGTGACTTGAATGGCTATCTGTAGATAGTAGATTTACAGAATTACCGTGACTCCATCTTCCATTTCTCGGCCCATTGGCCCATTTTAACAAAATCATATTATAATATTAGAGATAACATTGTTCACTGTTGTTGTCTGACTTGGTGGTATAGGTTGTGAGTTAATGAAGGCTGTTAGAAATGCTTGTATACCCACAGTCGCTGGTGGATGGGGATAATTTATTTTGTTGGAGCTGTTCTCAGACCAGTGGTGTATATTCCAATATACACAATGTATAGCTTGTCGAAGGGCATACAGTTTTAAAGCATTAGGAGGAAAGGCACTTACCAGAGGATATCCAACCTTTGATCAGTGAGAGTGTTTATGCGTCAAGTCTAGTTAAGTGTCTAGTCATTGAGGACACCCAGATTGTGATGATAGTGTAGATAGACACAAAATACTGGAATAACTTAGCGGGCCAGGCAGCATCTCTGGAGAAAAGCGATAGGTGATGTTTCGGGTCGAGACCCTCCTTCAGACTGAGAGTTAGGGGCGAGGGAAACCAGAGGTATGGAAAGGTACAGAACAAGTTAGAGCCAGCACTGATGACTCGGGAAAGGTGGAGTCCACAATGGTCCATTGTTGGCTGTGGAAGAGTTAATAATGAAGGGATACAAACAGTGAATCTAGCGAGACTAGGGTGGGGAAGGAATGGAGAGAGAGGGAATGCAAGGGTTAGATGGAGAAGGCTGTTGCCCAGGCCTCATGTAGCTACTTTTACTTGACTCTATCAGGCCATGTCTAAATGTTGCCAAGGTCTTGCTGCAAGATTTCATGGACTGCTTCATTTTCTAGAACATTGCGATTATGGAACTGACTCAAGGGGCTGGAAAACATATCTGGTGCCTAGATTCCTGACAGAGCAACTAAGAAAACAGGGCTAGTAATGTGCCTTGAACCCATTGCAGAGTTGTTGTAACATACTGTATGTAACTGGTTTATTAAACTCTCTAACGACAGTGTGCATGTATGCATATACAGCATGCATTTATATGCACTACACTGCTTCCTGTTTTAGTAAACAAACAGAGTGATTCATATATACACAAAGTTGTGGAGTAATCCAGAGAGTCAGAAAACATCCCTGGAGAACATGGATAGGTGACGTTTCGGGTCGGGATCCTACATCAGTCTAAAGAAGGGTCCCAACCTGAAATGTTGCCTATGTTCTCCAGGGATGCTGGCTGACCGGCTGAGTTACTCCAGCACATTGCATCTTTTTTTGTAAACAAGCACCTGCTGTTCCTTGTTTCTAGATTCATATAAAACATTTTTTTTTACAGATTTAGTTTACTTGCAAGTTTCTTGAGTCGGTTTGATTTCCTCAAAGGACCATGCCTTTGGCATTGTCTCAACTTCTTGCGAGGAAGAATTTCAATAGAATCTTGTGTCACTTCTTTTATAATCTCCAATAGATCAACTGAAAAATAATAGTAAAATTAAACGAGAACTTACCAGTTTGAAGTTTGATCTTGATTTTATGAGGAGTTACGATGAGCGATTACGTGAAGAAGGGCCGTCCGTCTGCGTGTGCGTCAATCTTCAAAGCAGCGGTGTTAAATCACAGATAAAAAGAAGACCTGAGAATAGTAAGATTGAAGAAACTAGAACTTCCATGTGACCTTGATAGTATGAGGGTGGGAGCGGTGGGCACGTAATCGCTCATCGTAACTCCTCATAAAATCAAGATCAAACTTCAAACTGGTAAGTTCTCGTTTAATCTTACTATTTTACTTCGGAGTCACGTGAGTGACTACGTGAAGATTTCAAAGCTCTGTGATTTTACGCCGGTTACGAATCCAGGCGTCACACACTGAATGGATTGACCATGGATGCGTGTAATCATTAAAGCATTCAGACATTACGTAGTTAAGTAAAGACACTGATGCTTTAAATGAAAGAAAAGTTTTTAAAACTTGTTCCCCCTCCCAACCTTGGGGGTAAACTAAGGGGCAGAACTTAAAATGGTACGTGCAAACACCCCCAGTCTGGTAATAGGTTTGTTATCAAACCGGTGGACCGTTATTTCATTCGTCCATCCTGCAGCCACTAGGATGTCGTCAAGAGGCATGTCCATAGCTCTTGCTGCCGACGTAGATGCAGCCCTGGTGGAGTGAGATTTAGCCATATGAATGTTCACTCTGTTACCGCCATTACCCCCTTTGACCATCTCGAGATGGTTTGTGTTAAAACCTCTGGTATGTTCTGAGCCTCTGTGGTTCTCCGTAACTCTCAGATAATGGTGTTAGTATGTTACCACACACACAACCGTAGGTCCTCTGGATATGCCAAGAACTGGATCTCCATCCCTGGCATTCCTGGCCTGCTATGTTTTATCAGATTCTTGATTACGAATGTTATGTTGTTCATATTGGTGGTGATGTGGTCCAACCGTAGCTTCTGCAGTGTCTGGACTCTTTGTCAGCATACCACCTTCAGGGTTAGTTATAGGCGGTCCCCACTGTCAAAGTAGGGTTAGTACCACGCTCACATCCCATGTGTCCGTGTACCTTAGTCTTAGAGGTATTAAATTGTAAATTCCCTTCATGAATTTTGTTGTAAAGGGGTGCGTTCCTATCGACACGTGCCCTGCTTCCAGCATCATATAGGAGAAGAGTGCGCCTCTGGCACTATAGATTGCACTATAACTTTGTTTATAGTTATAGTACAGAGTTGATAGGAAACTCCAAGACATCTGTTATCCGAACTGTGTTGTATTTGTTCGGACAGTCCTATGCCTTGAAATGGCCTCCTCAGAATCTGCAGACCAACAAGTTAATACGTTCGTGTAGTGGATGATTACTCCCTGTAACTGGGTTCACTAGGAGGTCCCTGCTCTTGGGTACAGCCATAACTGGCTGGACTATAGTTCCTAAAATATTTGGGAACCAGGCTTGAGTAGGCCAATCTGGCACTACCAATATGCCTGTGGCTTAGTCTTGCTTGATTTTGGTCAAGCATCGGTTTGTGAGACAAATTTGCGGAAAGCATACATAAACAATCCTCCCCAATTGAGGGAGAAAGCATCCACTGCCTTTGCTCCTGGATCCTGCTTGCAGGACACATATCTGGGTAACTGATGGTTTAGTCTAGATGCAAATAGATCAATATCTGGTATGCCAAATCGTGTATTTATTTCGTTAAATACTGCCTGATTCAACATCCATTCTGTGTTGTTATTAAACATTCGTGATCCAGCATCTGTCACCGTGTTATATCTACCTCGTAGATTTCCCAAATATTCCTCTTGATACACCAGTGCCAAATGAGGTTCGACAATCTGTCGTAAGATACAGATTTTACACCACCCTTGTTAATGGATATGTGCCACCACAGTGGTGTTATCAATCTGAATTTGAACAAGCACCGGTTGCATATTGCTACAGAAACCCTTGAGTCCAAATTGTGCCCCCAACAATTCTGGGTAATTGATTCCATATGTTGGGGAATTACAGACTCCTGCTCATTCCATCTGCCCCCACAGCTCTAGACTGTGTTAGTGGCTCCCCATCCTTAGCCGCTTGCATAGGTCTGAAGAACCCTCGATGGCTTTCAAGCAAATTTTACTTTTAGTTTCCTTACGTTCGTTATCCACCATAGTTATTCAACAATGGCCTCTGCTGGCAATCCATAGTTTTGCCAATTTGGCCTGCATGGAATCTGAGTGTTTGTTCCTTTGCTCGCTGAAAATTCTGGTAATGCAAAGGCCCGTACGTTCTGCTGGAAATGCAGCTACTATTTGCCAATTACACTCACTGTTTGCCTGATAGATGGCTAGTATTTGACTATCAGGTCATAGCAGGCTTGATCTATATAGCCGTTTGCCCCTAGGCAAAGTCACCAACATATTTACTGTTTTTGATAGTAAATTCTAGGTAATCAATTACCCTTGTAGGTGTCAATTTTGATTTAACTGGATGGATGAGGTAACCAATTCTATCAAACAGGGTTTTGGTTTGCTTTGACTGATGCTTCTGCCAATTCTTGGTGACTCCAAAATGAAATAGTCCAAATATGCCATTACTATGTGGTTCTGAGACCTTTGTAGGCCCAGAATTGGTTTCCGTAGTTTTGTCAATAGTCTAGGAGCTGATGTCAACCCATTTGGCAGATCCATACCATCCAGTTAAACTTCAAATATCTCCTGTTCTTAGTGAATAGACACCGAATAGTATGCATCTTTGAGGTCGATGCATGCCATGTGACCATTTTATAGGAAGCTCCTATAAAACAGTAGTTAGCCCGTAACAAAATTACTGTTTCTAAAAGTTTGTACTGCACAAATGAGTTAAACCTGGATGAAGTGACATCCTCCATCTGTCACATGTCCTGAATGGCAGTCCTGCCCAAAAATACTGGGCCTGCCTCGATGACAATTCCAGTCCAAGTTCCAAGTCTGCTTGGAACCTGTGTATGTTGTGCAGTAAAAATAATCACATGTTATTATCTGTTTTAAAACCAGTTCTGAAAATTCATGTTATTGTCATTTTGAACAAGAACACAAGAGTAAATTACCAACATGTAACTGGTCCACAATCCCTTGTTTCAGTAAACCCAGACCCACCTACCTTCATGGCTACCGGTGGTCTTGTGGTAAGCCCAAAGGCCCCTGATGCGGGTTCCTTTTCTCTCCTTGATTGGGAGTAGGACTGGTAAGGAAGTGTGGATCATGTTTCTCCTGACCTTTGCTTGGGTCTGGTCTGAACCTCATCATACTGAACCTGCCTTGTAGGACAATTCTGGCCATTATTTTGAGTCTGCCTTGAAAGACGACTCTGATCATATTTCCGTGCCCAGCTTTCAAGCTACCACCGGATTCAGTGAACCGCTTACCCCCTATGGAGGTGTGGGGTGTGTTGTCGCCTATGCGGATATTCTGCCAACTGCTGGCTCTTGAAGCCATATGCATGTTTCAGTATGTTCATACTTTAAATTCGAGATCAGTTACCTACTGATCATTCACACTCCCCTCCACTGAGAGTCAGGTTCGTAGGCAGCCCTGAAAACAGGTGCTGCCACAGGCCCCTGAGGATATCTGTGCTGACATGGCCCTTCCAGTGGACCTAAATGAGATTCTAGCTTTGGTCAGACTGAAATGGACCATGAATGTTCCTCTCCTCAGAGCAGGAGGCATTTGTGCAGCCCTGAAAACAGGTGCTGCTGCCTGCAGGTTCTCCATAATACCCGGGCTGTCAAGAGCTAGATTCCATCCAGGGAAGCACCCAGTGGAACCTGGATGATTGCAGAAGCACTTATTTTCTGTTTGTTTGTATGGAAGCTTATTATTCCTTTTATGTAAAGCATTTTGGTGTTGACTTAAACAGTGCAATATAAGTAAAACTTACTTACTTACTTCCTTTCTTCTGCTTGTCCCTGGGAAGGTTTCCCCCCCTCTTCTTTGTACTCTGATTCAGAGTGGTTTCTTCCACATGTAGTTCCCCCTCCAATGGGGAAGACATTGGGCTGCCCCATGTGCGAGGCTCCCGGCACCGGCACTCGTGCTGTACTGCTCCCTCCCTGGAGCAGATCATTGTTGGAGCAACTACTCCTGCCGATTTTGCTGTCGGCGCTAATGTCGGGAAGCGTTGCTCCATGTGGGAGAAGTCGTCCTCAGACGCTCTCCGTTGAGGGAGGGTATCCCTCTTTCCCGGACTCATCAGAGTCAACGGGTTTTTGATGGACTTGCGGGTGGTATTATGTCCCGCAGGACAACCACAGAGCTCCTGCTCCCGCGCAAAGTCTTCTGCCGATTCTGCTGTCGGCGCTAATGTCGGGAACAAGACCGTCGCCCGCTATTTGGAAAGCTGCGGTCTTCGGCAGCCGACATCCCCGCGGGCCGTCTCCTCGACATCTGGGCTCTGAAAAAAACTTCAAGCCCAAAAGAACGCAGGTAAGTGATTTCAACTTTCCTTACCTCCTCATCCCGACGGCTGGGAGGACACAGTGCCTGCCAGTCCGTCGCGCGTGTTGCGTTCAGACGTAATGACACGCACGCAGACGGACGGCCCTTCTTCACGTAGTCACGCACGTGACTCCGAAGTAAAATCATGATCACATAACACTGTAATATTCTCTCTCACTCTCCTGTTGCAATGAAATCATTTACATGCGCACTTAAAATGTAACCCCCCCCTTCCCCAGGCTTTCTTTGTACCGTGTCTCATTTCTGAACAACAGATTTACTGGGTGGTGTTCATGCACAAACATTCTCATCATTTGAATTGTTTTTTCTCCATGACTTGAGGGATAATTTCAATTTGCCTCAGTTATCTCTCTCCCACGCCCCCCATAGCAATTGGCTGAACTAAGCTCAGTCATGTCCTGGGTCTCCCATTAGTAATAAGGCAGGAGTATAATAGGCTGTAGAATTGATGTCTCTGGTAAAGTGACAATAAATGTAAACGTATCTAAATGTACAGTGATGGTACAGTGACAATAAATGTATACTTGAACTTGAACTTGTGTAGCTGTCACCTCAGTGCCGGAGACCCAGGTTCAATCCTGACCTAGGATACAGTCTGTGTGGAGCTTGCACATTCTTCCTGCAACACCATAGGTTTCCTCCCACATCCCAAAGACTTGCAGCTTAATTGGGCACTGTAAATTGCCTCTAGCGTAGGGTGCGATAAAACCTAAAGGAGGCTGATGCAAATATGGGGAGAATAAAATAAAGGTGGGGAATGGATTCATGTAGGATCTGTAAATGGTTGGTTGATAGTTGGTGCAGACTTGATGCACCAAAGGAAGTGTTTCCATGTTCCAGCTCTCTGCAACTCTATTATTTTGTACAGCCCCAGGATAACCCTTGTTCCTCTTATATTCTATGCTTCAGGCATTAAAATATACTACTGCATATACCTTCTTAGTAACTTAACTATCTGTCTTGCTACTTTCACTGATAACAGAACATAGGTTTGTAAATTCCACTATTCCTCTACACTACTTATTTGTGTTACCAAGTATTACAGAATCCCCTAGCTTAATTTATCTTATTTCAGCATTATAGCATTATATAAACTTGGGGAAGCTAGGTGGCTAATGTTAAAGATGGTCTAGTCTGAGCTCACTGTCTTTCCTCAACCTGATGAGGCTCAGGTTCCTCTCTCTCCTCTTTTTTCCCTCTCTCCCGACTCTCAGTCTGAAGAAGGGTCTCGACCTGAAACGCCACCTATTCCTTTTCTCCAGAGATGCTGCCTGACCCGCTGAGTTACTCCAGTAGACTGTGTCTATCTTCTTGTTACTCCATATTATTTCTTCGACTAATTAAATTCAGATCTATTTTCTTCTTGGCAGAATTGGAGTAGTTGCTCCTGGCTGTGACTGCTCTCTATAGAGAAGGAAGATGAAAGTCATTTAATTATTCATTCTCATACTGGGGAATGTGAAATATAGAGCAGTAGCGAATAAAAAAGAGAATGAGTGGAAGCTGTAAACATTCAACCTTCTAACCTGACCCTTTGATCTGTGCCAATCATCTCCTTTTACATGATAATTTTTTGACAGCAATAGGACCTGCAGGGAAACTTGAAAGTCATGTTGAATGATGTAGAACAAAGAGAATTACAGACAATTTTGAGGTTTGCCCTGAAGGATTACAGCATCATATGACAGGTACATTGGTAGTATAAATCCATTTTTTTCCAGCAGTATATTTTATAGAGCCACTTTCTTATCTCTGTCTAGGGTTAGAGAAGTGGTCAAATCTCTAAAAGTTGTTTATTTTCATATATAAAGGCAAGGGCTGTCATTTGAACAGAATTTCTCATTCTGGAGTTCCGATTTTCTTGTACAGTTAAATATAATAGCTCGTGTTATGGGCAAAACTGATAAACATTGTCTCATAAGATTGTTTAGAATAGGTAACAAAGAGATTGGATTAGACTCTGGCTACTGTTGTTTTCAGCTACAGAATGTAAGTGGCCTTCCGTTGATAGACAGCAGGGTAGATGATCAGTGAAGCCACTAAGGAAAACACATTTATACTGGTTTTCAGGACAAGTTATGGAAGTAAAATGATGAGGTTGCGGTTTCCTTTTTTTAATTTTCTAACCATTGCCATTTTCCATTTCCAATGAAATTGTGAATTTCTGCCATATTGGCCACAAGGTCAGTTGGGTAGTTTATTATAAAGATAGAACTCATTGGGCAAACTCAGCAGGTCAGGCAACATCTGAAAAAAGAGAAGCAGGCATGACCTTTCAGGAGAGACATTTAGTCAGAACTAGGCAGTTTATCATTTCCATGTGCAGCTGATGATTGTGGAATTCTACATTTGCTGTCATTTTGACTTCTTAAACTGGCAGATAATTGGGAAAAAAAAATTCAGAGGGAAAATGATATGTTTTGGGAGAAGAAAAAGTGAGAGTATGTACTCCACAGTATTGTAGGATGACAGGTAAACAATAAAATCCAGGGTTCATAGGCATGGGGTATAAATTGGACCACACTCGAAAGTATGGGCTGGGATTGTCTTGCACAATAAACTCATATTCATGTAATGATGCATACAAAATACATGCTACTTTCTCATTAACATGAATTCAGTGATAAACCAGCCGCTAGTCACATTATGGGGTGGGAGATTGCAACCTTCACGTGGTCTACCCTGTTTCGACTAATGCAATCAATCTGACGTGCACAAACAAATAGATCAAATAGAACAAGTTGACCTACAACTTTAGGCTGTGCACGCTATATGCAAGAAGAAGAAGTCACATTGTGACCAGTTTCATCACACGATCCTTGGAGTGATTAACATCTGATCAACCTAGCTGGTTGATTATACTCAGCCACACCCTCTTATAAAGGCAATTCATTATAGCTGGAACTAGTAGTCGAGCCATTCCCCAGCTCTTTGGAACTTACTGAAACTATGGGGGAATATAAGCAAGAGCCAAGCTTTGAGATATCCAAATGTAGTGGGGAATGGTTTGGTTGACAAGATCTAGGGGTGGTGAGTGGTCTTCCAAGTTCAAGGAGTCTGAAGTCCTTCAGCAAACAGTAACATGTTGATGGAATGAGGTAATCATCAAGGTTAATGTGAGAACTCAAGCATCGAGGACATGGAAGCAGTGCAGGTCAAAGCCTCAGAATATATCTTCCAATTCCATCTGCCAACAATTGTTCAACACATCAAGTCCATCACTAAGTTAACAATCATCATTCAGGACTTCCGGTGGCGCTATGGAGGAATACAGGTCCGCGCCAGCTAGCTCCACGCAAAATAGATTGAAAATGGGGAAAAAAAGAACAGGACTGACCTGCTGATAACGCACCGGCTGCTTGCAACGAGTGTGTGACGTCATCAGGCGCGCGACTCCGGCGGTATGTCTATGCAACATACCAAGACGAAAAGAGCCGTTAAGCCCAAGCAATCGGCGGAAGAAGTAGGCCCGACTGAAGCCTCGGGCTCAGTTTTAACGTCATCCCAGGAAGATGTTTCAAAGAAGACAAAGTCGAAAAAAACAGAAATAGAGGAACTTCGAAGTTTTCTCTCACAAGAAATTGCAAGTAAAAAGGAACAATTGAAAAGTTTTAAAGAAAAACTGAACTTTAAAGAAGAACTGAAATCCCTTAAAGAAGAAATTAAAGAAGAAATCATAGCCTCTGTTCACGAAGTATTGGAAGCCTGGAAGGCAACAATGGAAGAAAATCTTACTCAACAAATCGAAGAGGTAAATGTTAAAATGAATTCGATGGAATCCAGCTTTAATTCTAGGTTGGATCCCATCATCCAGACATTAAATCAACAAAATACAGCTATAACTCAATTAGAGGATATTGCTGAGACAAGTGCTCAAACTACAAAAAAGCTTCTCTCCGAGAACAAGCGTTTATCAGACTTATTGAGTAAAATAACTGAAAAATGTATTGACTTGGAGGGACGTCAGAGAGGCCAGAATTTAAGAATTGTGGGCGTCCAGGAAAGTAGAGAGGGGAACCGAGACCTCCGTGAATTTGCTGCAGACTTATTAAAAAAAGTCTTAAATCTTGATCAAAAACCTCTACTAGGTCGGGCACACAGAGCACTGGGACGCCGTACAAGGGCGGACGCTCCCGCAAGACAACTGATAGTGAAGGTGCAATATGACCATGTTTTGGATGATATGATGAAGAAAATGGTTCGCAGCAGAGATCTCCTATTTGAAGGAGACAAGATTAGTATATTTAGAGATTATCCTGTGGAGGTCACCAGGAAGAGAGTGCTGTTTACAGAGACAAGAAGAAAACTTAAGAATATACAAGATCTGAGATATGGACTGATGTATCCCGCAACACTGAGAGTTACCTACAAGTGGAAGGAATATTTCTTCACTGACCACAAGGAAGCACTTGATTTCGCCCAGGACATTGAGAATAAGACCGATGATTGAACAATACTTAATACCCACCTGACTTTACCGGACTTCGTTACCTCGCAGAGAACAAATGGAACTTTAAATCGTTATACTTAAGGACTAATGAAGGCTGATAATGATAGTCGAGCATGTTTTTTTGCTATTGATATATAACATTTATATTTTAGTACTAATTACTACTAATTATGATTACGAATTATTACTAATTATTATTAATTGGATCTACTTAGAATTAGTTAAAAATATGAACTATAAGTAAGGTTTGATTCAGGCAATTTATTAATAAAAATTTGGGTTTTTTAAAAAATACTTTTGACTAATTTTCGATTAATATTTATTTATATGTGACTAATATTTTATATGGAGAATAATAACTTTTTCACCAACAGATTATAAATACTTTGGACCTAAAACTGTTTCCCCCTTCCCTATAAATTGTTTTTATTGAAACTTTTTTTTTAACAAAAGTATGGAGCTAGTATTTTTTTTCAAAGGCTAAGGAAGTCTTTAGATGGCTAGCCACGTTAGTGTGGCTATCACTAACTACACCAATTATAGATGTAGTTTTTTCCTTTCTTTTACACTTTCTAACCATTTATCCTTTCACCTTCTTTATATTATACCATATTATAATTTTAATTTTGAATGGAATTATAAGTTTTAGTTAAGGAGATATGTTCGGGAGGAAGACCTACGAGATCTAAAATTCATCTATCTGATGTTCGGGTGCAATGTCGGGTTTGTGTGCGCTGAACCATCTGCTCTTTTATAGACCACCATAACCATAAGATGCAAGATGTTAGTATGAAAATTGGGGGTGAAGGAAATACATTTTGTAGTTGGAACATTAAGGGAATTAATGAACCAATCAAGAGAGGGAAAGTATTAGCACATTTAAAATCACTTAAAGCAGATATAATATTCCTTCAGGAAACTCATCTTAAAAAGGAAGCACAACATAGATTGAAAGCAAAATAGATTGCTAAAACGTATCACTCCTCATTCTTACATAAATCTAGAGGAGTTGCAATATTAATCCTTAAAGGTATACCTTTTAAACATACATCAACTATTGTGGATATCGACGGCAGATATATTGTATTAGTAGGTGAGTTATATTTTAAAAAAGTGATTCTTCTTAATGTTTATGGACCAAATTTTGATAGTCCCTTGTTTTTCAAGAAAACACTCAATACTATTCCGGAATTTACACAACATAACAATAATTGGTGGAGACTTAAATTGTACACTAGATTCTTAATTAGACAGATCATCAAGACAAAGAAAATTAAAATCCCAGTCAAGTGAATTTCTAAACTCATATATTAACACTACTAACATCAAGAATGACTGTAAAATTGAAAACCCATCCCGACGAGAATACTCATTTTACTCATCGGTACATAAAAAATATTCAAGAATAGACTATTTTTAGTAGACTCCAAACTCATCCCATTTAGCTACAACTCGAAATATCATAATATTATAATCTCGGACCATGCACTTTTTTTTAAACAAAAGAGCTAGTACTTATGATTAAACTAAACGGAATGGCCAAGAAACAGACATAATGGAGACTTAACTCACAAATTTTAAATGAAAAATTATGTCATGAATATCTTATTAAACAGATTAATATGTTTTTCGAGACTAATGACCACCCCTGAACTTCTGCCTCCCTTCTCTGGGAAACATTTAAAGCATTTGTACGAGGAGCGTTAATCTCCTCCCAAGCATTTCATAATAAAGAGAATCAGCTAAACAACAGATACTGGAAATGGAAATAAGGCAATTAGAAATAGAAAACGCGACTGCGCCATCTATGATAAAACACAATAAAATTGCAGTGATGAAATATAAGTTAAATAAAATATATTCAGACTAAGTTATAAAACTTTATCAGCATACTAAACAATTACATTTTGAATTCGGTGACAAACCACAAAAACTAAAAACGTAAAGGCCGCAGCCCTGATGGCCTAAGCTCTGAATTTTATTTTAAAAATTATGTTCTGATTTCCCCACGTTTAAGACACTGTATAAGTATGCCTTTACTCAACAGAAACTGCCAGAAACTTAAAAAAAAATCTACAATAACAGATAAGGATCTTGAAGACCCAGGTTCATATAGAGCAATAGCTCTCTTAAATATTGATCAGAAAATATTAACTAAAATTCTAACACATAGATTAAGTTTAGTGATTAATAAATTAATACACCCTAACAGGTTTTATTCCAAAATGTTACTCATCTTATAATTTGAGACGATTATTCAATATTATATATTCAAATAGAATTGCTAACGTAGACCTAGCAATCATTTCGTTAGATGCTGAAAAAGCATTTGATCAGGTGGAATGGCCCTATATATTTTCGGTGATGGAAAATTTTCAATTGGGCGAGAAGCACTGCACATGGGTTAAACTCTTATATACTAACCTAAAAGCTAGAATATTAACAAACCAAATGTTATCACCTAAATTTAACTTATCTAGAGGTTGTAGACAAGGATGCCCGCTATCTCCATTATTATTTGCTCTCGCTATTGAACCATTAGCAGAAAGTGTTAAAGCCCATCCAAATATACAGTTATAATACTAAAGACACATTGAATAACATTTATTTATATGCAGATGATGTATTAATATACATTACAAACCCAGAAACTAGCATTCCAAACCTATTAAATCTAATAACTCAATTTGGTTTGTTCTCGGGATATAGAATTAATTGTAATAAAAGCGAAATCATACCAATAACGGAACTCAATTTACATACATTGCAACAATCCCCCTTTAAAATAGTAAATGAAAAATTTAAATATCTAGGAATTTATGTGACTAAGACATATACTTTATTTAAATTAAACTTCCCACCTTTACTGAATAAACTACATAAGAATATTCAGTATTGGAAAACACTCCCTATTTCAATTTTGGTAGAATTAATGCTATAAAAATGATCTTTCTACCGCAATTATTGTAGCTCTTTCAATCATCCTGATATATCTCCCAAAATTAAAAAAAAAAAAAGTTGATTCCATTGTAACAAGCTTTATTTGGGATTATAAGAATCATAGAATAAGCAAAAAACATTGATGTAAATCAAAGACAAATAGAGGTTTAGCTTTACCAACTGTTTTGTTTTATTTCTGGGCAATAAATATTAAAAATATGAACTTCTGGTTGGAAGAAATGGAGTTTGGGAGGAAACTGGAGAACCTGCAGAAAACCCATGCAGTCACAGTGAGTATGTACAAACTCTGTACAGACAGCAGTCAGGATCGAACCCGGGTCTCAGGCACTGTAAGGCAGCTCTACCATGCTCTCCTTTATCGCACGTAATTCTGAATTACAAAGTGGGGGGCTGTGTGAACATCTACTTCAAACTTATCCCCTCTTCTTACCAAATATACCCCTTAATCGTTCTACCCTCCAAATAGCCAAGAAGTCCTACCTGGCCGGGTAGTGTCAGCTCTGCAACAAGAAATTGATGATGAAGGCTGCCCATTAATCTGCCATAATACAGCAGGTTAATCTCCTGAAATTTTATTGCAGCTAAGCTGTGGGAAAGAGCCCTGATGTCTGTTTTCTGGAAGATGAGACCATGAGTAAATCTTGCTGTAGAGAGCTCAGGTGAGGAATCTGATGGCACAGCCTAAGGCAGAAGACAATGAAATAATTAGTGCAACGACAGGTCTGTCAGGTGTAGGTTGTGTTTATAGTAGTTAATTGGCGCAGTAAATTGGTCCTGGTGTATAGGTGTGTGGTGGAGATTGTGGAATTAATGTAAGTGAGAGGTTGATGTTTAGTTCTTTTTTTTCTTTTTTTATTTTTTTTTTTTTCCTCTTGTTTGTTTTTCTTTTCCTTTTTTTTTTTCCTGTTTTTTGTTTATTTTATTAGAAGTTAATACAGCACAAAACAGTACAGTGGCACCTAATTTTAGGTGCCAACTATGTAATACCGTAATCCATTCTATGTACAACCTCTAGTTTTATGTTATAAGAAGGAAGTAAGCAGGACAAGAAAAAGAAAATAATAGAAAGGGGAAAAAATGGAAAAATAGATGGTAGAGAGTAGAAAAACGTGAAGTGTGTATATAAAAAATAAAAAAAAGGAAGAGAGAAAGTGGAAAGTAGAAATAGAAGAGAAGGCCCCTTAAAAGAGAATTTTTCAAATCTGTATTCGGAGATGTAGATCTATCCGCGTCATGAACTGAAATCAGCAATCCTTACGGTACCGCTGCATCACATGATTCCAAAAAGTCGATGAAAGGAGACCAACTCCTTAAGAATTGGTCATATTTATCTATTAGTCGGAGTCTCATTTCTTCAAGGCGTGCTATGTCCATCATATTCCTAATCCACATTTTAACAGTTGGTGTGGTTGTATTTTTCCAAAATTTAAGTATCAATTTCTTTCCAATTATTAACCCATAATTAAAAAAAAACATTTTGATCTTTATTTAAATTGGTATCTTCTCCTATTATTCCAAATATAATCCATTCCGTTTTGGGTTCTATTCTTGACTTGAAAATCTTTGTAAATATATCAAATATATCACTCCAAAATTTATTCAACTTTGTACATCCTACAAATGAGTGTGTTATATTAGCGTTTTGAAACAAACATTTATCGCATCTGGGAGAGACGTTTGGATAAAATTTATTCAACCTCGTTTTTGAATAATATAGTCTATGTAATAATTTGAATTGAATTAAATTATGTCTTGCATTGATAGAACAGTTATGTGTATTCATCAAATTCTTTTCCCATCTATCCTTCGAGATCTTTATCATTAGCTCTTGTTCCCAATCTTCCCTTAATGCTTCTGTTGAGGGTGATTCTCTATTTAATATATTATTATAAAAGTATGATATTAATTTTTGTGAATCAGCCTTAATATTCATTGCTTCTTCTAAAGGATCTAAAAATATAGTTTGAAATCTATGTGTATATTTCTTCATAAAGTCACATACCTGTATATATTTAAAATATTGATTATCCTTCAATTTAAATTTTAATTTTAATTGTTGAAATGATAACAGTTTGCCCACTTCATACATATCCCCTACTTTCCTAATCCCCAGTCTATCCCATTGTTGATATGTGTTGTCGATGAGAGAAGGTTTGAATGTGGGGTTGTTCAATAGTGGGGTTAGTACTGATAAATTATTTAATTTCAAGGATATTTTTATTTGTTTCCAAATTCTTATTATATTGTGAATAATTGGGTTCTTCTTATATATTATACTATTCAATTTTATCGGTGAGAGCAGGATCGTTCCTATGTCGTGCGGATAGCACTCCTCTTTCTCCATTCTTATCCACTCCAACTGCTGAGTGGAACTATCCAGCCAGTATATTATGTTCTTAATATGCACTGCCCAGTAGTAATATATAAAGTTAGGTAATGATAAACCCCCAACTTAGATTTGCCCAAATGCTTTCGTTGAATTCTATGTGTTCTGTAGTCCCATATAAAATTAGTGATAGTGGAATCTAATTTTTTGAAAAAATATTTTGGAATATATATTGGGATCGCTTGAAACAAATATATTAATTGTGGTAAGAAAGTCATTTTTATAGCGTTAATTCTACCTATCAATGAGAGCGGAAGCGTTTTCCAAAATTTAATCGTATCATTCAGTTTATTTAATAGTGGTATAAAATTGGCACTAAATAATGATTTGTGTCTTCTCGTAATTTGAATACCCAGGTACTTGAATTTTTCTGTTGCAATTTTAAAGGGATTTTTAGTAAGTGTCTCGAATCTTGTGGTTTTAAAGACATAATTTCGCTTTTATTCCAATTTATTCTATGTCCTGAAAAAGAGCCGAATTCCTCAGTTAGTGTTAATAAGGTGGGTATACTCGTTTGTGTATTAGTAATATATAAAAGGATATCATCAGCGTATAATGAAATTTTATTCTTTGAGTCCTTGCTGTTATATCCGTGAATATTCGGGTGATTTCTAATCCTTTCGGCCAGCGGTTCTATCATAAGGGCAAATAGCAATGGTGATAAGGCACACCCTTGCCTATTACCCCTTGATAAGTAAAATTTTGGAGATAGCGTATTGTTAGTTAATATTCTTGCCGTAGGTCTATCATAAAGTAGTTTAATCCATCTAATAAAATTCTCTCCCATATTGAATTTTTGGAGTACCTTGTATAAATACTGCCATTCTACTTGATCAAATGCCTTCTCTGCATCCAACGTGACCACTGAGATATCTTCATTGTCCTCCTTATGAGAGTACATTATATTAAAAAGCCTTCTCAAATTATTAAATGATTGTCTTTTGGGTATAAATCCCGTTTGATCCGTATTTATTAAATTGTTAATATAATTATTTAGCCTTCTAGCTAGAATCTTTGCTAAAATTTTCTGATCCGTATTTAGAAGTGATATAGCTCTATAAGAACCAGGTTCATCTAAATCTTTATCTTTTTTTGGTATAAGCGTTATTGTTGCTTCTGCTAGGGTTTCTGGTAGTTTATTTTCAGTATAAGCCTGCGTGTATAAATTAAATAATCTTGGTACAATTGACCTGAAATCTTTTATAAAATTCATTACTAAAGCCATCTGGTCCTGGGGTCTTCCCATTTTTCAAAGAGTTTATTATTTGTTTTATTTCTTCATTAGTAATCCGTGCTCCTAATTGCTCTTGATCTAAACTATCCAATTTTGGGAGCTTGCAATTATCTAAAAAATTTGTAATTTTACTTACATCTGTCTTTATTTTGGATGTGTATAAATTATGATAAAATTGGGCAAACCTCTTATTAATATCCTTAGGCAATGTTAGAAGCTCACCATTGTCCGATTTAATTTTTGTAATAGTTTTTTCCTTTTCTCGTTGCTTCAGTTGCCTCGCAAGCAGTTTATGTGGCTTATCCCCAAATTCGAAGTGTGCTTGTTTTGTAATTTGGAATAATCTTATTACTCTAGCCGATAGTATTCTATTGACTTTATATTTCAATAAAGTTATCTTATTATGTTTATTTATGGTTGGGTCAGTTGCATTGTCCAGTTCTAGTAATTTTATTTTCTGTTCTATCCGCTGAAGTTCTCTTTTATTTTCCTTATTTTGAAAACTTTGGTAAGAGATTATGACACCGCGAATATATGCCTTGAAGGTTTCCCATAATAGCGGTGCAGAAATACCCGGTGTGTCATTTATTTCGAAAAAAAGTTTTGTTTGTTCTTTTATATACTCATAACCCTGCGGGTTATTTAATATGTGTGCATTGAACCTCCAAAAAGGCTTTATATGTTTAGTTCTGAAGGGCCTGTTTCTATGCTCTATTAGTCTATTAGCCCAATCCTCGTGGGCATCAGATGGAAATTTTTTTCAGTTTCTATTGCTGCAATGTGGAAATGATCTCACATCTAAACATGAAGCAAGCTTGGCCTGCCTCCATCATGTGGACTTTGAATGTGTCGTGGTGGTACTCCGACAAACAAAATGATGAAGCAATGGGTAGGAGCTCCAGCTTTGCAGAGCAAGCAATGATTTGTCTCACATGTGTTTCCATCAATGGCACCACAAAAGTGTTGGCACTGTTGTTCTGTCTATCAGATAGCCTGCACCACTGACACTCATGGCAAAGCAATGCAATGCAGTCTGAAGCCAAAACTTGGCTCAAACAGCTGCACAGGATCAGCTTTCAAGGCCAGCTGCAGCGTTCTGCATTAAAATTACACATCAGCCTATAACAGAGATGTTATAGCTACTCGGAAAGCACAGGCAGCACGGTGGCTCAGCCGTAGAGTTGCTGCCTTACAGCGCTTGCAGCCAGGGGCGGATCTATTATGAAACTAATGAAGCTTAAGCTTCAGGCCCCTAATCCCGGAGGGGCCCCAGAAGCGACTTTAGTCCAGATATACTTCCGATGTAGATCGGAATTCTAATTTTTTAGTTTTCCTAGAAATTAATCTGATTTTTCATGTCAACTAAAGCCCTCGCCTCGACTAAATTTCACCTCACACTTAAACCTCAACTCACTAAACCTCGCCTTGACTTAACCTCCAACCTCACACCTAATCCACGCCTCAGCCAATCGCCGCCTCTCTCCTACTCTGCGGGGAGGGGCTGCAGCCGCCATTGACGGGGCGGGCGGGGTTTGGGCCCGACGTCAATGTCAGCGCCCATGCGCCTCTCCCCTCCCCTCCCACCAGTTCACTCGGGCAATGTGCCTGCGCTGCTCTCCGCGCTCTGCCCCGCCCCCTTGGTTGGAGCCGTTACATTCACCTGAGGCACCGCCAATGGCCGGGGAGGCTATAAATGGTGTGGTGAGGAGAAGTGGGTGTCTGCGCTCAGGAAGGGAGGCCGAGGTGCTGCTGAAGGAGACTAGACCATTGCCTTCTGTAGCAAAGAATTCCACAAATTGACAACTCAGGGTGAAAACGTTTTTTTCTCATCTCAGTGCTAGGCAAAGAGACATTTCAGGTAACATATTTTTTGTAAAGATATTTTTTAGCTGCATGAGGCCATTTATTGAAACATATAAGATTATGAAGGGTTTGGACACGCTAGAGGCAGGAAACATGTTTCCAATGCTGGGAGAGTCCAGAACCAGGGGCCAAAGTTTAAGAATAAGGGGTAGGCCATTTAGAACGTAGATGAGGAAATACTTTTTTCACACTGAGAGTTGTGAATCTGTGAAATTCCCTGCCTCAGAAGGCGGTGGAGGCCAATAAGCTGGAGGCTTTTAAGAGAGAGATAGATAGAGCCCTTAAAGATAGCAGAGTCAAGGGATATGGGGAGAAGGCAGAATGGGGTACTGATTGTGGTTGATCAGCCGTGATCACAGTGAATGGCGGTGCTGGCTCGAATGGCCGGGGAATGTCCATAGCGAGTTCGTAGGAGTCCGTAGATGTTTAGTAGCGGCTCGTAATGCCAGCCTTAGGAACTCGTGGCCTCAGGTAAGTTGGGATGTTTTTTCAACATGTTGAAAAATGTCCACGAGTTAAAAAAATAGCCCTGAGTACCTATGAACGGCTATTACCGTAATTCTCCGGGTTCAAATCAAGGGGAAAACTCGGGAGAGTTTGTGAGTAACTCAGGAAAGTGGGACAGGGCCTTTAGACAACAAATGTCACAATACAAAGATATGTGCCGCACATTGGAAGTAAATTACAAAGTTTTTTCCTAAACCCTGTGTGCGACATGATCCTTATTTCCTGAAAGAAACTCAAAGGTAAAAAATGCAAAGTATTTGGATTCATAAATAGAACTCACAAATGAGCAGGTAAATTGTGCAAAGTACTATTGTGACATGGTTATATTTCTATGTGTAGATTTTGGGCCCTGCACTTTATAAAGAGTATTAAAACCATAGAGCACATATGGCTGATGCCAGAACTAGTTTCTTGTCTAGAAACTAGGGCTTTTTCCACTGAAGCAGGGAAGACTAAGCAATTTAATTTATGTTTAAAAGTTTTTCTTTCATTATGTAATGGAGGCAACATCTCCTAGTCAAGCTCTTTTCAAAGACTTTTTAAATTCTTGGTTGAATCGAACACAAAGCGAAACATCATGTTTCCAATGCACCAGATCTCACTGGACCAGTGCCATACATTAAATTTATTTCCAGCAGGAAAGCAAGTATTCCTGCAGGAAATAAATCTTGCCTCTGAAAGGGGATGCAGTTTGCTTGTCAGACTTTGCAAAGTGTGTTTCATCACAAGTAAAGCATTATTTGGATTTCTTTACCCTTTGCTTTTGCACTGTGCTCTGGTACTGTATGAAATTACTAGTTTGTTTTATTCAGTGTTGCTAGTCCTAATGTGGAATTCACACATTTTATTTCTTGATTTTATCACTGTTGGCCATGCAGGACTCAAATATGTTATGCCTTTGTATTTGTGAGCTGACACCAGACTTGGTAACTGTTCCTATAGATTCCATAGGGTATTAAATGATCCACAATAACTGTATTTATCACTATCTAATAGAGCAAATTGCTTGGATACCGGAGGTGTTGCATCTGTCTTACTGGATGAGCTGTAAAGCTTTACCATGTGGAAGGCAATTCAGGCATTTGAATTTGTTCATTAATCATCTTGTCGTGACTATGGTTTTCTTCTTGGTTGATTTAATATCCTGTTCAGCTGTATTTTCCATTAAAAACAAAAAGATTTTTAAAAGAGCTATTGTTTTGTATTATATTACCCTTCCCCATTTCTGTTCTGCGAGGAGATTGGGGTAATTTTTAACCATCAATTCATCATACATTTTTAGTTAGCCACTTTTCAAAATACTGAGTTTTATTTTTTTTCTCTCTCGTTCTGTTATTCCCCATTGCCTATTCAACCTGATGAGACGGATGTGCATCCAAAGGCTGCCCCTGTTCAGCATGAAGGCTGATTGAGAATGACCAGGAATGATCACGTGGACTGGCACAGCAATAGTGGCAACTCGCCCTGGAACCTGATCAGAGACATTGCCTGAAAAAATATTAGAAGTTATTCACCTCATGTTGAGTAGGACTATTATGGAAGTTGCTTAACTTAATTTCACACTCAGCAACAACCGTTACTTGAACTCTAACAGCCATTCTTTGAATGTCTTTGAAAAAACAATTTTTTGACTTTTGCGAGCTAGGTGATATTTTATATACTCATTTTAACACAGCAGCAGTGTTCTGAGGAAGTTAAACATCAGTTACAGGAATCCAACTACAGAGGCTTATTAACCCAGCCCCACAGAGGTCTGCGTTACACCCAGGATACACCACTTGTGCATGTTGTTTCAATCTTCGCTGGCATGACAGCCTTTCATGTCAAAATATAAATTCGTCTGAAAATTGTTTTGTTCTTAGGCTGGAGCCATTTTCATTTTAATTGATTGTTGTTGTCAGACCACAGAACGCAGCATCAAATCTAACTGGAAGCAATGAATGAGACATGTATCTTTATTGGAAGTTTAACTATGCAGTTGTTTGTTTTGGCTCGAAGGTGAAGCTGAATACTGAAATAATCTTTGGCATATTAGAAGCCCAACATACACATACCTTTTTGTTCACAACATTCAAAGTTATAAATCTTTACCTATACAGCAACTACCACAACAACCTTTTCTATTGCAAAGTTCTTCCTTACATTTTCCTTTTAATATTTTATTCAAACATTTATTGGCAGCATTACTAATTTTATTTATATATCTTTTGTCCCTGTACATTCACTGTGGAGGATTCTCATTAATTGCTTCTAAAGAGAAAAAAAAAACACTTTGCTCTATACATCTTATATAATGTCACAAACACATAGGGACATTTGTTTTCCCTCATACTGAATGTATGCAGGGATTTGGGATAGTTTATATGAGAAGGAAATGTGACATATAGCGAATCAATGAATTTTGACCCATTTTGACCTTGACGAAGAAGCCTTTGTCTGACTGTTGCCAGACCAATGGATGTGAGCAAGTCGTATTTCTCTGCAAAACAAAATAGTGCTTGGCTGACATATTTAATTGTCAACATCAATCACACCAGATCTGTTTTAAGTACACCATTCCGGGACATCCCAACGTGGTTAGTTACTGATATAAGGTGGAATATGTTTGCAGTTGACAATGGCAGGAGAATGCAGCTATTCCCCAAAGAGTGCTGTGATATTTTCTGCATGTATTTGAGAGGCCAGGTAAAACCACAGTTTAATGTCTCATCTGAAAGATGGCACCTCTTACAATCCACTACACCCTCAGTATTGCACAGAATCCCCATTTTGGAATATGGTCTATAGTTTCAGGAGTGGGGCTTGAACCCACAATCTTCTTTCTCGGGTGTAAAAATGCTAAGGTCGTGCCAAAGCTGATAACTGAATTAGTAATTTTAATTACACTCCGCAACTGACCTTTTTCCATTCGTAGCAACCTTTTGTGTTTTGTGGGAAGAGTTCATTAAGATAATTACTCTCCATGCTCATCTTTGTGAGTTCAGCTTTGATGTGCTAAAAGATAATTGGCTGCAAGAATTATCTGTAAAATTAGTCCCTTGTGGATTTGTTGTCTAAACACTTTGAAGTCTGAATGCTATTGAAGCAGCAGGAAGTAATTATGCAATATCTTGGCAAATCAAGCATTCTGACTGTCCCAAGTTTGGATTTACTCGAGTTACTTTACCTCACATTCCATTTATTATCATAATCATAATTGTCTGAGGTACACTGAGCTTTATTGGCAATTTCTAACCTGGAATTCCTGCTTTGATATCACATTGTCATGGGTCGCAAGTTTTCTTTTGTTATTGTTGCACATTAGCACAGAGTATAAATAGAATTAATGATTAGAAGAGATGAGTAGTGAGAAACATCCACCTCCAAACAGCGGGAAACACTTTTGGGCTCATTGGTTCTTTTTTAAGAATCTTCCTATTCTTCATCTGTCTTTTATACTTTAATGACAGGAAGATAGAGAGGCGTAGATGGGTAAAAAGACAATAAAACATGGAACTATTGGGGTTGCCAACATTATTTAAAAGCATGCTAATAAACTACATGATAAAAATGTTTTCTGTAGACTGCCCTTGTGACTCGAGATTAAATAACTTGAATTGTTGACCAGTAGCATGAATTGAATATTTTGATCTAACCATAGACCGTGACTCTGCAAAGGTCCAGTTAAAAAGAAGAGATAATGTAGTTCTTGAAAGGTTTGATCCTTTGAACTTAGAATCAATGGAATGGATCATGGATAACTGAGCCTGGCCCTCATAGAGATCGCGGGGATACGGCCAAGAGGGACGGGGAGGAACAATGGAGGACCCGACATGGGGGGACCACCGTGAGGGAGGGGGATGAGGGGGAAGAACAATGGACAATGGAGGACCCGGAGTGGGGGAACCGCTGTGAGGAGGGGAAGGAGTGGGGGGGGGGATAACAAAAGAGGAACCGGAATAACTTGTAACTTTGCCAGTGCCGTAGGTGGCCGTTATTTGTTTACCTTGTTTATGCAAACACAGAATTTCAATGTGCCTTGTCACATGTGACAATAAAGTATTCCATTCCATATTTCCACATTTCCACCTGCTTCCCAAACCCTACCTCCATTAACCACTTCCTGATCCTATTGTGTGCAGGAATCGCTTAGAAATGCATGAATTTATTCAGGAGCAGTGACAAGCAAGAATGGATACTAAGGACCTCCCTTGCCCAACCACCTTGATGATGTTAGGCCACGTGATCTTATATCTAAATGTGGACATATTTAAAATATTTATAAAATCTATACAGATATTACAAAATAACTTTAATATCAACACATTGATTCATTAATTAAAACTAAGTATTTAAAAGAAAGGCAAAACCCAAACCACCTACCATTTCCCTCATGGTCTGTGACCTTTTCTAAACAATAATGGGAATAGCCCACTCCTCTGCAAAATGTTTTGATGTATTCTTTATGTCCACATAAGAAGTCAGACAAGAGTCTACACATTCGCTCAATGAGTTGAATGAACAACTCATTCAAACGTTTTCTCTAAAACACTGAAGTACCGACCCAGAAATGAATGCATTCAGCCAATGTTGGTGCAAGAATATAAAAATATTTGGATTCAATCCCTGAGCCAAACAACCCTCGGTACTCGGTCAGCACTTAATCCAAACATTTTTCTCCCCTAATTGCTTGATTATTGATAAAGGAATTTATGCTTTCAATGGCTTAAATCAGGGGGCGGTAACCTACAGCCCACAACACGAAATCATCCGGCCCACAGGCGTATTTTGTTCTGATATCTACTCTTCTATTGACTGTTTAATACTGCTGACCAGTGCCATAAAGACTTGTTTTAATTCTCCTAGCAATCCTGTTTGCTGACACAAAAAATCGGAACTGATATGTTAAAGGAAAAACAGTAGCAAAGTCAAATGTGGGTCCCTTGAAGGCAGACACGGGTGAAATTATTATGGGCAACAAGGAAATGGCAGAGGAGTTGAATAGGTACTTTGGATCTGTCTTCACTAAGGAAGACACAAACAATCTCCCAGATGTACTGGAGGACAGAGGATCTAACGGGGTAGAGGAACTGAAATAAATTTTCATTAGGCGAGAAATAGTATTGGGTAGGCTAATGGGACGGAAGGATGATAAATCCCTTGGGCCTAATGGTCTGCATCCCAGGGTCCTCAGGGAGGTGGCTCTAGAAATAGTGGATGCATTGGTGATTATTTTCCAATGTTCAATAGATTCAGGATCAATCCCTGTGGATTGGAGGATAGCTAATGTTATCCCCCTTTTCTAGAAAGGTGCGAGAGAGAAAACGGGGAATTACAGACCAGTTAGCCTGACTTCGGTGGTGGGAAAGATGCTGGTCAATTATTAAATAGGTAATAATGGGGCATTTGGATAGCAGTAAAAGGATTAGTCCAAGTCAACATGGATTTATGAAAGGGAAATCATGCTTGACTAATCTTCTGGAATTTTTTGAGGATGTGACAAGTAAAATGAATGAGGGGGTGCCAGTGGATGTAGTGTATCTAGACTTTCAGAAAGCCTTTGATAAGGTCCCGCACGGGAGACTGGTGACTAAAATCAGAGCACATGGTATTGGGGGTAGGGTGTTGACATGGATAGAAAATTGGTTGGCAGACTGGAAGCAAAGAGTAGGAGTGAACGGGTCCTTTTCAGAATGGTAGGCAGTGGTGAGTGGAGTGCCGCAAGGCTCGGTGTTGGGGCCGCAACTGTTTACCATATATATTAATGATTTGGAAGAGAGAATTAGGAGCAACACTAGCAAGTTTGCGGATAACACAAAGCTGGGAGGCATGGTGAACTGTGAAGCGGATGTTAAAGGTTGCAGGGTGACCTGGACAGGTTGAGTGAGTGGGCAGATGCGTGGCAGATGAAGTATAGTGTAGATAAATGTGAGGTTATCCACTTTGGCAGCAAAAACAAGGGGGCAGATTATTATCTCAACGG
This sequence comes from Leucoraja erinaceus, assembly GCF_028641065.1. NCBI lineage: Eukaryota > Metazoa > Chordata > Chondrichthyes > Rajiformes > Rajidae > Leucoraja > Leucoraja erinaceus. The sequence goes on from NC_073386.1 coordinate 23,175,514, forward strand.
GGTTAGGTTAGGTAAGGGGGAGGTGCAGCGAGACCTGGGTATCCTTGTACACCGGTCACTGAAAGTTGGCGTGCAGGTACAACAGGCAGTGAAGAAAGCTAATGGAATGTTGGCCTTCATAACAAGAGGATTTCAGTATAGGAGTAGAGAGGTTCTTCTGCAGTTGTATAGGGCTCTGGTGAGACCACATCTGGAGTATTGTGTACAGTTTTGGTCTCCTAATTTGAGGAAGGATATCCTTGTGATTGAGGCAGTGCAGCGTAGGTTCACGAGATTGATCCCTGGGATGGCGGGACTGTCATATGAGAAAAGATTGAAAAGACTAGGCTTGTATTCACTGGAGTTTAGAAGGATGAGGGGGATCTTATAGAAACATATACAATTATAAATGGACTGGACAAGCTAGATGCAGGAAAAATGTTCCCAATGTTGGGTGAGTCCAGAATCAGGGGCCACAGGCGTAGAATAAAGGGGAGGTCATTTAAGACTGAGGTGAGAAAAAACGTCTTCACCCAGAGAGTTGTGAATTTATGGAATTCCCTGCCACAGAGGGCAGTGGAGGCCAAATCACTGGATGGATTTAAGAGTGAGATAGATAGAGCTCTAGGGACTAGTGGAGTCAAGGGATATGGGGAGAAGGCAGGCACAGGTTATTGATAGGGGACGATCAGCCATGATCACAATGAATGGCGGTGCTGGCTCGAAGGGCCGAATGGCCTCTTCCTGCACCTATTTTCTATGTTTCTATGGTTATCAACAACTACAATGGGATATTGAGCATCAGGGGAAATGGGCTGAGGAATGGCAAATGTAATGTGACTTATTCAAATAAGTGTGAGGCGTTGCATTTTGAGAAGTCAAACCAGAGTAGAATAATCACAATGAATGGCAGGGCCCTGGAGAGTGTTGTAGACCAGAGGGATGCAGGAGTACAAGTACATAGTTCCCTGAAAATGGCATTGCAGGTAGATAGGATGGTGGAGAAGGCACGGTGACTTAAATCCATCATGAAATTGAGTATAGATATTGGGACATTATGTTACAGTTGTTAAAGACTTTGGTAAATCCGCACTTGGAGTATTATGTTCAGTTTTATTCACCCTGCTATAGGAAAGAATGCCATTAAGTGGAGTAGAGCGCCGATAAGACAGGAGCATGTTGCCAGGATCAGAGGGCCTGAGCTAAAGGGAGAGGCTGGGCAGGTGAGGACTTTATTCCTTGGAGCACAGAAGACTAAGGGGTGATCTTATAGTCATGAGGGGCATACCGAGTGAATGCCAGACGTTTTGCCAGAGGTGAGAGGGAAAGAATGTGAGGAGCAACGTCTTCACAGAGAGTAGTGGGTATATGGAACGAGCTGCCAGAGGAAATAGTCGAGGCAGGTACAATACAAACATTTAAAAGTTGTTTGGATAGATACAGGGATAGGGAAGGTTTCAAGGGATATGGGCCATACATTGGATATTGTATTAGCTTAAATGTAATATATTGGTCGGCATGGACAAGCAGAGATGAAGGACCTGTTTAACTTGCTGCATGACTCCATGACTGAGTCTGGCTGTAGGAAATGCTGCTGGATTTACATGGAAAATCCCTTGTGGTGTGTGTATAGTGTGGTGGTGGATCATGGTACTATTCCCAAGGTTTTTGTATGGATTTTGGCCAGAAGGAAATCTTCGGAAAATGCTCTTCTCTATACTTGCCTATTATAGCAGCAGCTGTGAGGTCAGTTTCCTATCTAAAGAGCATTTATTGAAATGCCCATGGTCTCAGTTTGTAGAGATCTAGGAAGATGGCCACTAGCACCTTTTGCATCACAGTTCTGAAACGAAAAGCATCTAAAAGAAATATCCTGATGGATAGTTTCAGCTTCTCCAGATTGGTGGATAGCCAATTTTGAGTGAAGCATAACTTGCCATTCTTTTGAAATGCCTTTCAAAAATTTTAATCACATGTTCCATTGGAGACATATTATTTGGATATTTCTTTAATCCCCACTATTGACAGCTTCTCCTGCAGCTTTTGCAGTTATCCTTTGCCGTTACAGTGTCTTCTTAAGCCCTACTTTCTCTCCAACTTTATTTTGAAGGTCCTCTTTGTTCAACTTTGTTATTAATGAAGCTTTGCATGACTCTCACAAGTCTAAAGGTATTATCAGTGTTGGTGTGGAATTAGAAGAGCAGCTATTACAGGGGGAAAACATGGTTAAATGCTCTGACGGTAAACAGCTCTGGCGTAATGCAATGGTTATATTCCATATATAAATTAATGTAAAGTAAGGAAGTAGGTAAGCTCCAACAAAAAGTATTATGAATGGGAACCTTTTAGTTTTTAGTTTTCTTTAGAGATATAGAGCAGAAACAGGCCCTTCAGCTCACTGAGTCCACACCGACCAGTGATCCCTGTACACTGACACCACACTACACACTAGGAACAATTTATAATTTTTACCAAAGGCAATTAACCGATAAACCTGTATGTCTTTGGAATGTGGTAGGAAACCGGAGCTCCTGGAGAATTCCCACGTGGTCATGGGGAGAACGTACAAATGTCATATAACCCAACCCGGGTCTCTGTCACAGTCAGGCAGCAACTCTACCACTGTGCCACCGTGCCATCCTGTACTCCCATTGTGGGGCCTTGCCAGTCTGGACTTAACAAATAAAGTAAATGGGCAGAAAGTCATAGGGATGGGAAAACAACACACATTTAAATCCTAATATGTGCACCTCAGAAGTGTGTCAGCATGCCAAGGGTTCAACCTCTGAAAAGTCCCCTCTTTTATCCAAATTTACTGATGCTTTTTAGGCTTAACCATTGAATTACCTGGCGTCTGCTGACTCAGTAATGAGGCAAGTGTAACTGGGTCATGGATTTTGCATTTTGTGAAAGTAAAATTTGATAACTCTCAGCATGTTCACAGGGCTTGCTCAGCAGATATAAATTCCGTCTCGTATTTCTGTTTAATTCAGCCGTCATCTTGTGAAAAATTATTACTTGCACCTTACTGAATGAAACAAAGCCCTGTTATGGACGGCAGCATCACTATATTAGGACTCTTGACAGATAAAGGGCTGAAGCACTGGGGCATGATGAGCAAAATTCACAGTTGATGTAAAGATCTCATTCCTGAAGTCCCCATTGCATGCAGTCAGACTGTATATACTGTATATATTTGTTGCTTTGCACTTTTTGAGAGGTTCACAATAAAAATATTATTTCTTCTGTTCCTACTTTAAGCATCATTGACCTTTCCAAGTGAAGTTAATAGAATCTTGCTTGAATAATGACATGATGGTCCCAATTACTTATTCTCAATCTCGAAAGGCATTATTCACTGCCTTCATGCAAGAAAACGTCCTCTCAACTGAATTTCCAGTACCAAATAAGTAATTGAACTTTGTGGTGTTAACAAAACCTCATGCCTAGAAATGTAATTGTCCATAAAATCAGAGCCTAAGATTGCGCTAACTCTCAACAGATAACTATTCATAAACTCTATTCATAAACAATCTTAATTGTCTTTTCATTATTGTAATTGTACCTGCTTTACAGCTTCCTCTGACAGCTCGTTCCCTATACCCATTACTCTCACTGTGGAACATATGTCCCTCAGGCCCTTTTAAATCTGTCCTCTCTCAACATATCTATGCCCTCCGTTTCAGGATGGTACCCTTTGTGGTTTTATATTCCTCTATTAGGTCACTCCTCAGTTTCCCACACTCCAGGGTAAAAAGTCTCAAGCTATTCAACCTCTCCTTATAACTCAAGTCCTTCAGTCCTAGTTGAAAACCATATGCAACTTTTCTCCATCCTTTCAAGCTTAATGACACCCTTCCTATTGCTGGGTGACCACAACTGCGCACAAAGGTCTGAGTGTAGTCTTACTCTCATATACACCATGTCCCATGTCCTGTACTCAATGTCTGAACCGGTGAAGGCAAATGCCTCAACCAGCACTCTATCAGAGTCATTGTTTTCAGGGAACTATGTACTTACATCCCTAGGTCTCTCTGTTTACAACACTCCCCAGAGCCCCTTCATGTATTATGTAAGCTCTGGTTTAACTTACCACAATGCAACATGTTACACTTTTCTAAGTTAAATTGCATCTGCCATTCCTTGGCCCACCTCTCCAATTCATTTGGAACCTGATGTAATTTTAGATAACCTTCTTCATTATCGACCATGCTACCAGTTTGAATGTGATTAACAAGCTTACAAAGCAAGTTGACATCACTGTCCTTCGAATTATTAATATAGATGACAAACAACAGTGGACCCACTACTGATCCCTGCCGTATACCATTGGTCGCAGGCTTCCTAGTTGAATAAAAACCCTTCACTACCACAATCTGCTGCTTCCACCAAGTTAATTTTATATCCAATTGAAGACACAAAGTGCTGGAGTAACCCAGTGGGCCAGGCAGCTTCTCTGGAGAACGTAGATATCTGATGTTTCAGGTCGGCACCTTTCCTTCTCTTCTGATTGTGGTGAGGTGGGGAGAAAGCTGGGAGAGAGGTGGGGGCAGGACAAAGCCTGACGAGTGATAGGTCGATAAAGGTGAGTGAGGAAGGTTTGATTAGCAGATTGTTGGACAAAGGCCAGAGATGAAAATGTCAAAAGTGTGAGATAAGGAAAGAAAAGATGTGAACTGTGAAGCCAGAGGAATGACTGTAGATGGAAGGGGTCAGGGAGAGGAAGAAGGAGAGAGATGAGTGCAAATCCAAATTGGACACATGGAAGAGAGGGTGAAGGAAAAATAAATACCTAAAATCAGAGAATTCAATGTCCATATGTTGGGTTGTAAGCTACCCAAATGGAATATGCTCCCCAACTGACACTTCAGGGACATGCCCAGCTTCAGTTCCCAAATGGAAGTCGAGTGTTTTCCGTTCTCTGGTAGAGCCATCTCCATACTCTTTGAGTAAACTTTCCTGGACATATCTAACACATTCCGTCCCTTGAGAAGGGGACAAATAACAAATTCTGTACCGTTCCATTGACAACCGGTTGACGATGTTGACAATGGGGTAGATGTTTGTGAGCCTAGACTAAAATGGCCCAGGTTTGGATTGAAATGGCCAAAGAGATCAATGCCCAAAGTAATGTTCTGATACCAGAATACATTTAATAGCATCCCCCATCAGGTTTGTCTGTGGAAAAGGCAATAAATCCAATCTAATTGCTAAACTCGCATGGTTATTTCTAATCCATGGAAATCTAATGCAAAACCCGGTAGTGCGCCATGCACACAAGCATTCTTCCATTTACCAAGCAGAGAATATACCCTGCTTATGCCACTTGCTGTATCCACAGGGTGAACCATCTAAACGATTAGATTCTGGAGATTAAAGGCTCAGTCATTATACAGCCAGCGACCAGTGAAGTGTCAGAGATTCTTGCCACCATGTACATTTCAGGTGTTTTAAAAATGTCACTCACCTTTCTCTCACCAACAATTAACGAGCTCTTTTATATTTTGCATTTTGGAGATTCATGGAATAACACCAATTTAAAAATCTACGACAAAATGGAGCAGCAGCACAGTTACAGAACATCCAGCGATTTATTGTATTGTTGCAGTGAAGATTCAGCTGCACATTTTATTTAATTTCAAAATATACTTTATTGATAAAAACTTAATATGCACAATAAAGGACATTTGAGTCACCATTTTCATTGCAAGTCACGTTTTTCCAATTAGTTTAATGTGAGCATATCTTCAGCCGTAAGTTATAAACAACCCTTGAGCAAATAGTTCATGGGGTTTTAACTCAGATTCCAGCTAATTAGTTCTCTGTGGTGGGAGGTTCCTTCTCTGGAGAGCCTTTGCAGTAACTCTGCCTGGCTTTGGTGCATCCCCTAACATGTGCTCCTGGGCTTGCAACCCTTGGTTGAGAATGAGCATTGTTGCGAGAATGCCATTTTTGTTCATATTTATTTACCCACTGCTCTCAGTGCAGGTGCTGCCTTCTATAAACCGTGCTCTTAGCATATCCACATAATTGGTTCTGATGATGAAAGGAACAAAGAATCAGTCAGATCAATTTATTTTTGTTTAGTTGAGAGATACAGCGTGGAAATAGGCCCTTCGGCCCACCAAGTCCGTGCCGACCAGCAATCCCCGCACATTAACGCTACCCTACGCTCACTGGGGGCAACTTTACACTTATACCAAGCCAATTAACCGACAAACGTGCATGTCTTTGGAGTGTGGGAGGAACCGAAGATCTTGGAGAAAACTCACGGGCAGAACGTACAAACTTCGTACAGACAGCACCCATAGTCAGGATTGAACCCGGGTCTTCGGCGCTGCAAGCGCTGTAACGGGTCTGTCCCACTTACGCGACTTTTTGCCAACTGCCGGCACCCGTCATAGGTCATTGCAGGTCGCCGAAAATTTTCAATATGCTGAAAATCCAGTGGTGACCAGAACAGAGAACGACTTTTTGGGTGACTACTCACGACCGTACAGGCTTCACCTTGCGACATGTCGCCAGTATGTCGCCAGTATGGTCGTGAGTAGTCTCCTTAGTCGCCCAAAGAGTTGTAGTGTCTTTCTGGTCGCCGTTGGATTTTTAACATGTTGAAAATTTTCGGCGACCTGCAACGACTTATGCAAGGTGCCGAAAAAGTTGCGTTAGCGGGACAGGCCCATAAGGCAGCAACTCTACAGCTGCACCACCATGCCACACCTGCCATAATCAGCTGATAGAAAAACAAGCAACACCTGGAATCATGAGCAAAATGCAAAGTACTGGAGTGATCCCACCTTCCACCTGCCTGGCCCTTGCCCATCCCCTTCCACCTGTATCCCTCCATCTGGTTTTACATTTTACTCTTCTCTCCTTATTTAGTTTAGTTTAGTTTGGAGATATAGTGTCTTTAGCTGAAAAATATCACAAACCCCCTGCTGGACTCTCTGCAGTTTGCATATCGGGCCAATAGATCTGTGGATGATGCAGTCAACCTGGGCCTGCACTTCATCCTACAGCATCTAGACCGCCAGGGGACCTATGCGAGGATCCTGTTTGTTGATTTTAGCTCTGCATTCAACATCGTTGTGCCAGAGCTATGACACTCCAAACTTTCCGAGTTGACTGTGCCTGAACCCCTGTGCCTGTCGGTGGATCACCAGCTTCCTGACAGACAGGAAGCAGCATGTGAGGCTGGGAAAGCACATCTCGAACCCGCAAATGCTCAGCATAGGAGCATCGCAAGGCTGCGTACTCTCTCCTCTCCTCTACTCTCGCTACAACAATGACTGCACCTCCACAGACACCTCTGTCAAGCTTCTCAAGTTTGCGGATAACACAACCTGATTGGACTGATCCAGGATGGGGAGGAGTTTGCCTACAGACAGGAAGTGTCACAGCTGGCGTCCTGGTGCCATCGCAACAACTTAGAGCTCAATGTTCTTAAGGCAGTGGAATTGATTGTAGACTTTAGGAGAGCTCCCCCTCCCCTCACACCACTAACCATCAACAACACCACAGTTACATCTGTGGAGTCTTTTAAGTTCCTGGGAACCATCATCTCCAAGGACCTTAAGTGGGGGGCTACCATCGACTCCACAGTCAAAAAGGCACAACAGAGGATGTACTTCCTACGGCAGCTGAGGAAGCACAACCTGCCACAGGCAATGATGGTCCAATTCTACACGGCCATCGTAGAGTCTGTTCTCACCTTCTCCATCATGGTCTGGTTTGGCTCAGCCACCAAGTACGACACCTGGAGGCTGCAGCAAATTGTCCGATCAGCAGAGAAGGTTATTGGCTGCAACCTTCCCTCCATTGATGAACTGTACACGGCAAGGGCCAGGAAGCGAGCGGGCAAGATCATCTCTGACCCCTCTCACCCTGGCCACAAACTCTTTGAATCACTTCCCTCTGGAAGGCAACTCCGGATTGTCAAAGCCGCCGCAGCCAGACATAAAAACAGTTTTTATCCATGAGTAGTTGTTCAACTCTGTAGCCAAAAATCTGTAGCCTCCCTTTGATCTGGTGTTTTGTTGGTTCACATGCTTGATCAATGGTGTTTTATCATTAATGTTTTATTATTATTAATGTGTAGTGTTTTCTGAGTCATTTGTAACTGTCACTGTATGTCATGTTGTTACTTGTGGGCGGAGCACCAAGGCAAATTCCTTGTATGTGAATACTTGGCCAATAAACGTACTTACTTACTTACTTACTTACTTACTTAGCCAGGGCTCGAAATTAGCGGTTCCCCGGTTGCCAATGGCATCCCACAGTCCCACCAGGCAACCTAAAAGCCATGCCATTTTGCCTGGCTTGGCAAGCACCCGGGACACTTGAGCGGGCGGCCCCCTCTCTATATTTCTCTCGCTATCTTTCTCTTTCTCTCCGTCTCCGCCCGCTGTCCGTGACAAGAGTCTCTGCCCGTTCCTCGTCCGATGGCACGGCCGACCGCCTTACACATGCGCACAACCACAGCCAACACCAAAGATCCTATAGCGAGGTCTTTGGCCAGCACATCATCAGCCGTGGTTGTGCCGTGCGCATGTGCCGCCTTGCATATGCGCACTGCCACTGCAACTGGTCGGCATGCTGTCCACTCGCCGCGACCGCTGTAAACCAACGCAGAATCACATGTTCAAACTGGAATAACTCCCTGGAGTAACTCGTGCATCTTGGTTTCCTGGTCCTCCAAAAATATTCGAAATGAAATTTAAATAGAATTTAAACACCACCACCAAACTTTGAAAAATACCAGCCTATTGCATTTTATCTGTTTATTTTATTGTGTATATATATATATATATATATATATATATATATGGTCTATGGTATATAGACACAGTGAACTTTTATCTCCTGTTCTGTTTTATGTTTACATATTCTGTTGTGCTGCAGCAAGCAAGAATTTCATTGTCCTATCTGGGACACATGACAATAAAACTCTCTTGACTCATGACTTGGACTTAAACAAAAAAGGGTTCTTGGGGAAAAAAAGAGCTAACCTTAAATTTAATTTGTTGGGTACCTATAGTAGGGTGAAGACTATTCCATGCTTTAATTGTGCGGCAGAACTCCATGGAGCAGTCAACATCTCTGGATAGAAGAAATTGGGTGATATTTCGGGTAGAGACCCTTCTTTAGATTTCCTCTTGTCCAAGCAAAATATGAGGTGCTGCTCTTCCAATTTACGGTGGGCCTCACTCTGGCCATGGAGGAGGCCCAGGACAGAAAGGTCGGATTCAGAATGGAAGGGTGAGTTGAAGTGCTGAGCCACCGGGAGATCAGGTTGGTTATTGCGAACTGAGTGTAGGTGTTGTGCGAACCGATCGCCAAGCCTGCACTTGGTCTCACTGAGGTTGATCACACGCTGAATAATCCAACCAGAATTTTGTTTGGAAGTGGAAAGAAATAATAGAAATTGCATTCATTGCAACGTGTAAAAGGAGATGAGATACTGTCTTGTAATTTTGCTGCGTCATTGTGGTATATATCATGTCTTGATTGGTGAATATGTTTAGTTTGTGACTTTATTTGAAGCAGAAATAATATGTGAATTCTTCATTGATCATAATTCTGACTGGTAACTACGCACTTCGTCCGAGCACATTATCGCACGTGTCATGCAAGCCGTCTTAAATGACCACCTAAACTGTCAGTTGGCAACTTAAAAAGCTGCCTAGGTTGCCCGGCTGGCAACAGGGAAAAAAATTTAAGCAAGAGCCCTGTTAGCCCATTGTGTCAACCAATGATCCCTGTACACTGGTTCTATACTACTGATTAGGGACATTTACAGAAGCCAATTAATCTGCAAACCTGCACGTCTTTGGGATGTGGGAGGAAACCGGAATGCAAACAGGCCCTCTCTCATCCATTCCCTACCCACCTGTGCAATTTACAGAGGCAATTTTACCTTCACATTTTTGGGATGTGGGAGGAAACCAGGGCACCTGAAGGGAACCCACCAAGTCACAGGGAGAACTTGCAAACTCCACACAGACAGCAGCCGAGGACAGGATCAAACACGGGTCTTTGGCGCTTTGAGTCGGCATCTCTACCAGATGTGCCACTGTGCTGCCACTTATGGTAGAATATAATTGGTGTAACTTAATTCTGCTACTGTTTCCAACCCATAATTATTTTTAAGGCAGAGATAGATAGATTCTTGATTATTATAGGTGTCAGAGGTTATGGGGAGAAGGCAGGAGAATACGGTTAAGTAGAGATAGATCAGCCATGATTGAACGGCGTAGTAGACTTGATGGGCCGAATGGCCTAATTCTACTCCTATTCCTTATGACCTTATGACAATATCTTAGTGATACACTGTTTTGAACCAGACCATTGATTGAAAGATCTAAATATATCAGGTATTGGTTGAGCAGTGTGCAGCTCATCTCTTTAGGCTCAAGTTTCCAAGCGTCCATTTGAAGTGTTGACAAGGCTGCCTGTGCAAGGAAGTGTCTGATTCTAGCATCTGTGTATATGCATTGCCTAAAGACAGCATTACATTTATCTATGATAGTCCCACAGTGAAAGGGCCTGCTGATGTGCATATTGACATGTGCGTACTTGGTTGAGATATATCATAGGGTGCTGATACCCAAGGAACTGTACTCAAGGAATGGGGTGAAGAAGTAAAGAATTTTAAAAAAACAACGAGTATCGTAATTGACCAAAAGCAAGAAAAAGTATCATGCTAATGATATAATTGGCTTTTGATGCCCACAGCATCTTACGCTAGCTCCTAAATATAGCTTCATTCTCCATTATTAAATTAGTAGCAGGAGAAAAAAATCCAATGCTTTGTGGTTGCTAAGTGCCATGTAACTTTTACAAAATTATAATGAGTATGCATTACAGCAAGCTATAACTTATTCATAAGCACTCTTGGGACCTGGTAGCTCAGCAAAAAAGCTGGGAAAGGTAAACCTCATTAAGAAATCAGCTGTATAAAAGCCCAAGTGACCACAAATTCATTATAGCACCTAACAGCAGCTGCATCTTTCAATACTGTGGGGAACACGTTCATAATAGCAGAGGAATAACATAGTATTCTAGTCGTTCCAAGACATTACCTATTATGTATCAAGCTCATTAGACATGATAGAGCCCTTTATCCTGCTGTTTTTTCCTGATTCAGGTTATATTTAACCCTTTGAGCATTGACTATATTTCTTGCATTAACACGACACACTTCAGTGAACACTTTGGGTAAGTAAATGGAAACTGAAGAACTATTGACTGTGTGGAGATAAAACAAAAATCATAACAAAATTCCAAAGTAAAATAGAAAAGAGGCTTATATTTAATTTGAAATGATTAGCATTAAATGGACTCTGGTGGATAAATGACATAGGGTACTTTTCTGGGTAGGACATAGAAACATAGAAATATAGAAACATGTGGCAGTGTGAACTGCGAAGAGGATGTTAGGAGGTTGCAGGGTGACCTGGACAGGTTGAGTGAGTGGGCAGATGCATGGCAGATGCAATATAATATAGATAAATGTGAGGTTACCACTTTGGCGGCAAAAACAAGGGGGCAGATTATTATCTCAATGGGGTTAGGTTAGGATAGGGGGAGGAACAGCGAGACCTGGGTGTCCTTGTACACCAGTCACTGAAAGTTGGTGTGCAGATACAGCAGGTAGTGAAGAAAGCTAATGGAATGTTGGCCTCCATAACAAGAGGATTTCAGTAGAGGAGTAAAGAGGTTATTATGCAGTTGTATAGGGCTCTGGTGAGACCACATCTGGAGTATTGTGTACAGTTTTGGTCTCCTAATTTGAGGAACGACATCCTTGTGATTGAAGCAATGCAGCGTAGATTCATGAGATTGATCCCTGGGATGAGGGAACGGTCTTATAGAAACATATAAAATTATAACAGGACTGGGCAAGCTAGATCCAGGAAAAATGTTCCCAATGTTGGGTGAGTCCAGAACCAGGGGCCACAGTCTTAGAATAAAGGGGAGGTCATTTAAGACTAAGGTGAGAAAAACTTTTTTCTACCAGAGAGTTGTGAATTTATGGAATTCCCTGCCACAGAGGGCAGTGGAGGCCAGGTCAATGGATGAATTTAAGAGAGAGTTAGATAGAGCTCTAGGGGCTAGTGGAGTCAAGGGATATGGGGAGAAGGCAGGCACGGGCTACTGATAGTGGACGATCAGCCATGATCACAATGAATGCCGGTGCTGGCTCGAAGGGCTGAATGACCTCCTCCTGCACCTATTTCCTATGTTTCTATGTTTCTATGAAGCAGTAACAACCTCCATTTAAAATTTCCACCCCTGCATGGGAGAGTGGGGGCTGTCCCGAGGGATGCGCACCTTCGGCCACTTACAACTTGGTGCTTGGGTTCAGATTGCCCAGTCACCTATGGCTTGTGTGGGAACATGACTCTCACCCTCCCGTCACCCCCTTCTCTCTCCCCTTTTCTCTCGCACCCCCTCTTCTCTCGCTCCGTTCTCTCTCTCCCTTCTCTCTCCCTTCTCTCTCTCCCCCTCTCCCTCTGTCTCCCTTCTCTCTCTCCCCTTTCTCTCTCTCCTCCTCTCTCTCCCCTCCTCTCTCTCTCTCCCTCTCTCTCTCTCCCTTCTCTCTCTCCCCTTCTCTCTCTCCCCTTCTCTCTCTTACTCTCTCTCCCCCTTCTCTCTCTCTCCTCCGTCTCCACCGGCGGGAGGGTGGGGGTCATTTTCCCACACAATCCATAGGTGACTAGGCAATCTGAACCCAAGCACCAAGTTCTAAGCAGCCGAAGGTGCGCATCCTTCGGGACAGCCCCCACTCTCCCACGGCCACCCTCCGCCTCGTATCCGCACTTTGATGGACTGCAAGTCGGCAGTGCACACACATACACGGGGCCGGGTGGAACAGGTGTGGGACAGGCTGGTCCCTCCACCCACCCAGAGTCACTGACCACGATGCACCGCCATCGGATCCCAACCCCAAACCAGGTGAACCCCCCCCCCCCCGGCCCCCCAGACCCTGATACTCACCCCCAACCCGGCCGCTGGGACAGACGGCTCGAGGCATAGTAAATTGCTTTTAAAACGTGGAAGGTGGACACACATTCCCTGGCAGGCCGATGACAAGTGTGCATGACAATGAACAACTTTATCTCCCCCCACTCCCCCCCCCCCAGCCAAGAAGCACGTTTTATTTATTACCGTTCGGTTGCTTGCGGAACGCAGCCAAGCTCCCTCACACAAAACACCAGTTCATCTGTAAACTGTTTTAACCGAAGATGGATACGAAAAGCTGGAGTAACTCAGCGGAACAGGCAACATCTTTGGTGAGAGGAATGGGTGACGTTTCGTGTCAAGACCATTCTTCAGACCTGAAGACTGAGTCTGAAGTGTCTCGACCTGGAAAGAAAGAGAGAATTGGGAGAGAGAGAAGGGAGAGAGAGGGGAGGGGAGAGGGAGAGAGAGAAGGGAGAGAGAAAAGGGAAGGAGAGAAGGGAGAAGGGAGAGAGAGGAGGGGGAGAGAGAAGGGGGAGACGGGAGGGTGGGGTCATTTTCCCATGCAAGCCATAGGTGATTGGGCAATCTGAACCCAAGCACCAAGTTGTAAGCGGCTGAAGGTGCGCATCCCTCAGGACAGCCCACTCTCCCACAGCCACCCTCCGCGGGCTGTGGGTCAGGTGGAGCGGAGGTGTGGGACAATGTTCATCCCTCCACAGTGATGTGATGGACGTGGGGGTCTGGACCAATCGCTGACAAGTTCCGCCCCCCGGCCTTTCGGGTAGATGGCGTTTCAGCAGAGCGGCCATTCGGTGAGTTTGCTTTTAGGCAACGCAACCTTTCGGTTAGTTTGCATTTCGGCATCCCACCCTTTTGGTTAGTTGCCGTTTCGGCTTTGTTTCCATTCGGTTATTTGGCTTCCACTTCTTTGCTTCAGCCTCTTGTCCGCGGGCACCACGTATGCACACGCTTTTAACATAGCAATATGCCCCAAGGTATTTTGCATGAGTTTTATCCAATGATGTTTAACTCGGAGCAGCAGGAGGAGATATTAGGTTGAGTAAAATTGGTAATTTTTCAAGGTTGATTTAAAAGCGAAGTTGAGAGCAAGAGCTCTGGCATTTACCATCCTAATACATTTTTGGAAAATATAGCCTGAGATTTATAAGAGATCTCGGCTGCCAATATCCACTAAGACAAGTGCAAAGGAAGTGCTTCTGGGCCAGAAGAGCTGGAAAGATTGAATTGCTGTTTCCACAATGAGAAATATTTTTGGGAGTTATTTATGTCTGATCCTCCTGCTCAAAGCCAACCAAAGATAGCGTTGGTCTTCTGCGGATCAGGTTTCAGCCCGTGGGCTGTGAAGATGTGGCCAAGATAGGGTACCTCAGCTACATGGAACTTTCACTTTGACGGGTTAAGTTTTAAGTTGATCTGGCGAGCGCGGTCTAGAATCCGTCGGAGGTTGTGGTCGTGCTCAGCAGCATCTTTCCCATAAACCAGGATGTCATCCACGATAATGGCACACGGCAGGCCAGCAAACAGTTGCTCCATGGAGCGTTGAAACACTTCGCTAACAGAGTTGATGCCGAACGGCATCCACAAAAATTTGAATCTTCCGAAGGGGGTGCCAAAAGTGGTTAAGTCTGAGGAGTGTTTGTCTAGAGGTATTTGCCAGAATGAGCTCCTGGCATCAAGGACAGAGAACACCGAGGCCTGACCGACCTGGGCAGCAACATCTTCTACAGTCCTCATGGGGTAATGAGGACGTCTTATTGCCAGATTTAAGTCTTTGGGGTTGATGCACACCCGTATCTCGCTCTTACCCTTATTCATGGTGGCGACCATGGTGGAGACCCACTCGGTGGGTTCGCTGACAGCTTCAAGCACTCCCATGTCAACCATGTTCTTCAGCATGGCTTCGACCTTGCCCTTCATGGCAAATGACACCCTGTGTGGAGCACGGACCACTGGTACAACCGACGGGTCAGTTGCGATCTTGTATACAAGGGACAGCTTACCCAGTTCATCATCGAATAGGTCAGGGTACTCGGAGAGTGGATTCAGCATCACCCGCACTTCGTGGACAGTACGGTCAAAGGACACCAGCCCGAGATCCTGACACGCCTGATTGCTCAACAGAGTCACACAGTCACAGTCAAGAATGAAAAACGACAGGTCACGCGAAGATTTCTTCAGCACACAGTGGAAGGTGGCCCTCCCCACAGGTTTTAGCTCCTCTCCCCCATAAGCACGCAATATGGAGCGATCAGCAGTTAACAGCTCATTATTCCTTATCTTCCTGAACAGGGATGTTGACATAACATTCACCTTCGCCCCCATGTCCAGCTTAGCAGTGAAGGATTTGTTGTTGACAGTGACAAGCACAGAAGGATCGGGGAGGCGAGATTGATTATGAAGGAGAGAATAAACACTGGCATCTCCCATGGAAATACTGGGCTCAGAGTCGAGGGCAGTGTCGACAGAAGACTGGGAACTGAATTTGTTATCAACTTGTTGAAGGTTGTTTAAAACTTGTCTGGGAGCTGGAGGAACGTTCCCACGGGAGCGACAGGCAGCTGAGAAATGGTTCATCTTCTTACAGAAATTACAAGCTTTACCAAATGCTGGGCACTGCGACTGCATAGAGTGGACATAATTGCAGTTGGGGCACTTCTTGACAAGCGGGACCCGAGCGGCATAAGTCAGCCGCGGTGCAGGGCGAACGTTGTCTTGCTTGCGACGGGGCATAGCAACACCAGTCAGATTAATAGCCCGATTGTCAGATCCCCTCTGCCCATGTAGCGGGGCAACCACCTCAGCTATTCGGCATGCATGCATAGCCTCAGTCAGGGTGAGATCTGGTCTTCGCAGCAGCTCCGCTCGTAGCTTCTGATCTAGCATGCCGGTGACCAAAATATCTCTGGTGAGCTGATCACGCATGTTCTTGTAACGGCACCGCTGAGCAAGGCAGCGCAGGTCTGCAATAAAACATTCAACAGGTTCATCAGGCTGCTGTTTCCTTGTAAAGAATCTAGCCCGCTCCAATATACGGTTGGAGGGCAAGTCACAAATCTCCGCAAACTTGCGTAAGAGACATACCGGGTCGTTGGCAGATTCCGCCGGCTCGACGACCTGGTCGTTGTCATCCAGGACCGCTGGATTGTAAGTGAAAGCCTGAGCATGCTTCATAGCATCGGGACCGGCGAGGTTCAGCAGGAGTGAGGCTTTGACCGCATCAGGGTCGTTTCGGTGCACGATGTTGATGAAGTGGTTGTAGTCCATCACAAAAGTAGCCCATCGCTCCGCAATGTCAGCGTCAGAGACAAGGGGAGAGGGCTTGCGGCACGAGAATGCCATGGTAAATAGGGAATTAAACACTAGTAAAACTAGGAGCAAATAAAACCCGATAAACAGGAGGCGCGCGTTTAACTTACTGACACCATGTAAAGGAGTTAAGTCTGACACACTGTAACTTTACTGAGTCTTTAATAAAGGCACATGTCAAACACGTCCCAGTACTGACTGCATCTAGTCTTCAGGCATACTGGAACCAAGGGAGGAGCAAGGGGAAGATATCACAGTTATAACCATATAACCATATAACCATATAACAATTACAGCACGGAAACAGGCCATCTCGACCCTTCTAGTCCATGCCGAACACATAATCTCCCCTAGTCCCATATACCTGCGCTCAGACCATAACCCTCCATTCCCTTCCCATCCATATAACTATCCAATTTATTTTTAAATGATAAAAACGAACCTGCCTCCACCACCTTCACTGGAAGCTCATTCCACACAGCTACCACTCTCTGAGTAAAGAAGTTCCCCCTCATGTTACCCCTAAACTTCAGTCCCTTAATTCTCATGTCATGTCACCTTGTTTGAATCTTCCCTACTCTCAGTGGGAAAAGCTTTTCCACGTCAACTCTGTCTATCCCTCTCATCATTTTAAAAACCTCTATCAAGTTAACCTTCTGCGCTTATACTGAGATGACTGGGCGTGGATAGTGGTATTGAGGTAGCTACATTATAGGTTGCATGCATAAACCATCTACACATCTGTTTCTAACAGGGCCAGATCATTGAATGATTTTAGTCCAGCATGAAGGAAATTGAGGAGGGTGGCTCTTACAAGATGGAGTCAAGATTCAAGAGTGTTTAATTGTCATATGTACCAACAGAACAATGAAATTATTATTTACTGCAGCATAATTGGCCCATTATGGCAACAACGCACAGATATATATGTATATAATAATCAATAACACAAAAAATTAACAACCGGTATTAGACAACCATAGTAGTCCAAAATCATATTCCATAGTGCAGTCAAAGACACAGACTATTGATAATTATAGTTGCTGAGGTAATTTAGTTTAGTTTAGATTTTATTCAGTTTATTAATGCCATGTCTACTAAGGTACATTGAAAGGCTTTTGTTACATGCTATCCAGTCAAAGAAAAGACTGTACTTGATTATAATCAAGCTGCCCATAGTGTACAGATAAAGGGTACAATATTTAGTGCAAGATAAAGTCTGATTAAAGGTAGTTCAAAGGTCTCCGATGAGGTAGATGGAAGGTCAGGACCGCACTCTTCGTGATGAGAGGACCGATTACAGCTGGGAAGAAACTGGCCCTGAATCTGCAGGTATGTGTTTTTATTCTGTGACTCTTGCCTGATTAGAGAGGGGAGAAGAGGGAGTGACCGGTGTGAGACTGGTCCTTAATTATGCTGCTGGCCTTGCCAAGGCAGTGTGAAGTGTAGATGGAATCAAAAGAAGGTAGGTTGCTTTGTGTGATGGTTTGGGCTACGTCCACAATTCTCTGCAATTTTTTTGCAGTCTTTGATGGAATTGCTCCCAAACTAGGCTGTGAGGGTTAGCAAGTAACTGCAGATGCTGTTTTGCACAAAAAGACACAGAGTGCTGGAGTAACTAGGTGGGTCAGGCAGCATCTTTGGAGAACATGAATCGGTGATGTTTTAGGTTTGGTTCGTGTTGTGCTGTGTTCAAAAGACTTATGGCTGCTGTTTTTGAACCTGGTGTTCACAGTTTTCAGGCTCCTGTAGCAAGGCGGAGCAGAGGCAGAAGAGGGACAGGTAGCAACTAAGGAGAATGATCTAAATTAGATGCCACCAAGTTCCCCAATCCCCTTCAATGAACATACTAGATGCACATGTCTAGAGTCATTGAGCCATACATCACGTATACAGGCCAACCGGCCCACTTTGTGCATGTCAACCAGGATGTATATCTAATCTAATCCTATTTGTCCACATTTAGCCGATCTCTCACTGAACCTTTCCTATCCAAGTGCCTGTCCAAATGCCTTTTAAAATGTTGTTATTGTATCTGCCTCAGCTAATGGGAACCTTTGGGATGTAATGTACACAGAAATAATAGTTTTACTACAGAGGCAATACTGTATAAAAGCACTGCTACTTACTACAAGGGACCCTCTGGCCATAGTCATCTGCCTGCAATGGAATTTTTATGTTGCAGTGGAAGGTGACAATAGCACTTAGGAACAGAAGGATTTCAGGCAACCATGGAAAATCTATTTAATATCAACTAGATTGTACCTTGGGCACCCATTCATTATGTGACCAACAAAGTTTACAGAGGAATTGAGAAATTCATCATTTTTGACAAATTTATAGCAATGAAATAGGTCTATTCATTTTACAAGATTTCTGGCTAGCTTACACTCGAGGGCACTGTTGATAGTATCTATGTTGTTATGCAAGCTTTTCTACGACATTCCATCATCCACCTTAACAGGAAAGGCCCCCGCCTGTTATGGTTGTACAGTTTTTGAGATTTTGTTTCGTACACTACATGCTAACACTCAATATGTTGGAAATTGTAACAATGACTTCTTACTACAATCAATCCTCCCTGAACTCTTCTTGGATGAAAATGACATCAGCAGCCAACACCTGGGTGATAAAACTATTCAGTCTGCTCTCATTTATAATAATCATGAACAATGGAGAAGCTCTACAACAGGGCACTGGTTCCACCAGAAAAAAAGACACTAAGTGCTGAAGAACATGGGTAGACGATGTTTCAGATCAGGCCCCTTCTTCAGACATGAGCCCTGATGTGAAAAATGCCTCAATAATGTTCTCTACAATACACACTTCACGTTCTTCTACTCTCTACCATCTATTTTTCCACTTTTTCCTCTTTCTATTGTTTTCGTTTTCTTGTCTTGCTTACTTCCTTCTCATAACATAAAACTAGAGGTTGTACATAGAATGGATTACGGTATTACATAGTTGGCACCTAAAATTAGGTTCCACTGTACTGTTTTGTGCTGTATTAACTTCTAATAAAATAAACAAAAAAAAATAAAAAAAAATAATGTTCTCTACACATGTAGACAAAAAGAACTGCAGATGCTGGCTTACAAAGAAAAATACACAAAGTGCTGGAGTAACTCAGTGGGTCAGGCAGCATCTGTGGAGAACATGAGTCGGTGATGTTTTGGGTCGGGCCCTTCTTCGGGCTGATTGTGGTGGGAGGGGTAGAGAGTTGGAAGAGAAGTTGGACAAAGCCTGGCAAATGAGAGGTAGATATAGGTAAGGAGGGGGTTTTATTGGCAGATGGTTGGACAAAGGCCAGAGATGAAAGGACAAAAAGACAGATAGCGAGAAGTGTGATCAGCTTTGGCCGAACAACTTCTAATCTTGTGTGTGGACTTGATAAGCAGAATAATTTAATTTACCACAGGTGGACATCAATCAAGTTGTAGAAACTCAAGGATAATCAATGGAACAGAATGAACCTAAGCTCAATTTTGAGTGTCATAGCAAAGTGTCTGATACTGATGTAAATGTGATATTTCAAGTATTTATTTTTAATTATTTTGCAAAAATTTCTAAACACCTGTTTGCGCTTCTTCATTCTGGGGTATTGTGTGCAGATTGATGATTAAAAAAAGTTTTTAATCCATTAAAAAAAAAGGCTGTAACGTAACAAAATGTGGAAAAAGTGAAGGGGTCTGAATACTTTCTGAATGCCCTGTAGATTGGGTCCCATAAGATCACTGTACTCCCAGTGGGGCTGGCTGAAGTTGCTGGGATTTGAGACTTAGCTACTCTTTACCTTCCAAGTGGCATAAATTATATTCCTGTCAAGTTACTTCAGTTTCTTTGGGGAGGTCTGTCATAACATTTTTGTTCATTTATAGTGCCATTATACTGCGCTTGTTAAGCTTATTTAGTTGCTCATTTAGCTTATTTAGCTGCTTGGCCAAGAATTTCATGGCAACCATGAGAACAAGATTGAGCTATGCTTGAAATTAAGTGAGAATAAAATGAGTGAGCCAGGCACTGCTTCATCATTACATGGATGCCAATGGATAACCTAAACTTACTCTTATGCCTTTACAACAACATCCATAGGTTTGGACTCTCTAGTATAGCGACTTGCATTCACTTTACATGGGATTTAAGCTAATGACTATTCTAATATTCTAATGAACTACCTGGAACACCCTGGTATTAATAAAGTTCTTGTCAACTGTGGACACAAAGCTTTTTCACCAGCGCATCTCACCATTTGGAAAATCCTCTGTTTTTTTTGCTCATTCACAGAGGAATAGTATAGTAAAACATGACTGCTCACAATTGATTTCTTTGTTGACTGAATTATTTTGCACAAAGTGCAAAAGTTTCTATGACTGAGAGTCATAAAGCCATACAGCATGGAAACAGTCCTCTGCGTCCAACTTGTCCATGCCAACTGAGATGTCCCATCTAAGCTCAACACCATTTGCCCACATTTAGCCCATATTCCTTTAAACCTTTCCTATCCATGTACCTATCCAAGTTCAAGTTCAAGTGAGTTTATTGTCATGTGTCCCTGATAGGACAATGAAATTCTTGCTTTGCTTCAGCACACAGGACATAGTAGGCATTTACTACAAAACAGATCAATGTGACCATATACTATAATATAAATATATACACACATGAATAAATACAATGATAAAGTGCAAATAACAGATAATTGGTTATTAATAATTAAAGTTTTGTCCGAGCCAGGTTTAATAGCCTGACGGCTGGGGAAGTAGCTATTCCTGAACCTGGTTGTTGCGGTCTTCAGGCTCCTGTACCTTTTACCTGAAGGTGACGGGGAGATGAGTGTGTGGCCAGGATGGTGTGGGTCCTTGATGATGCTGCCAGCCTTTTTGAGGCAGCGACTGCGATAAATCCCCTCGATGGAAGGAAGGTCAGAGTCGATGATGGACTGCGCAGTGTTTACTACTTTTTGTAGTCTTTTCCTTTCCAGGGCGCTCAAGTTGCCGAACCAAGCCACGATGCAACTGTGCATGTGTCTTTTAAATGCTGTTATAGTATCTGCCTCAACTATCTCCTCTGACAGCTCGTTCCATACACCCACCACCCTCTGAATGAAAATGTTGCCCCTCAGATTCCTATTAAATGGGACTTTGAATCATTTATTTCAAATATTATCATTGCAGCTTTCAGAATTACTATGACAATGAACAGTCACCACACACAATGAACAGACACCAAACGTGAATAGGTGGATTGTTTGTTGAACTTTATTGAATTAATTTAATATATATTTTAGCATGCTAGAAAATAAACTGAACAGTTCTTAGTGAAGCAATTGGCTGTAAAGGAACTGAGAAGATCACGCACCATAATTGGTGAAAGACAATTCTGATTAATTCACCTGATGGTTCTTGGACTATTTGCCATACATAACTACCCAGCATTTACCAACCGAGCAACAAAATGAGTAACACAGTGGTGCACCTGGTGGAGTTGCTGCCTCACTGCTCCTGTGACTTGGGTTCAGTTCTGACTCTATTACTGATTGTGCGAAGTTCAAGTTGAATGTTCTCCCGGCGACCGCTTGTCCCCCAGTTTCCTCCCACAGCCAAAGAGGATTAAAAAGTTAATTTGCCATTGTATATTGCCTCTAGCGCGTAGATAGGTGGTAGAAGGTGGGGGTAATTGATGAGAATGGTGGGAGAGAATACAATTTATTAAGATGAGTGGTTATGATGAATAGAGTAGAATGAGTGCAAATTAAGTGCACTTGACTGTCAGGCCAGACTTAGTGGGCTAGTGAGGTTGTTTCCATTTTCCATTTCTCTATGACTCTATGTGAATCGATACATGGAAGAAAAGATGTCCCTATGCCTCAGCCTTATAACTGAGCACAGTAGTGTGTTTGCTGCAGTACATAGCTACAATTGAAACATGAAATCAATCCTTTTCAGGTGGTGTTGTTTTCTAGGACCAGGATCAGGAATGGTCTGGTCTGAAAACCTACTGCATTGGCAACTCTACTGGATACCCCAGTGGCTTTGTGTTTCAGCATTTACCAATTTTGCTGAAATGTTATTTTCCAGTGTGCACTTGGTTATTTTTAAAATTAGTTTTAAGAGGATTTTTTTAGATCTTATTATTGAGATTAATTGGTGATATTTTTAAATCTGTGTGATGACCCGCATTGAAACAATAAGAAAATCCTCATTATATCCAGGTTCTGAAAACTTTGATCTCTGTTCAGCCTAAGCTTGTTGGCCAGCTGCTTGGGAATTTTTGCCAAGGAAAACTCACTTTGAGTGAAATCTACCATTTTAAGTTATAATATACTTAAAAAAAAAGTTTTTTTAGGCATTTGAACCTGGAGAAAACAATCAAGTCAATATTGGTTTTGTCTTTTCACTCCTCCATAAGTTTTATGTCTGATGAATCTCCTGAGACTAACTGACGGGCACTTCATGAGTTATACTAGCTGGCAAAAGATTTTTCTTAAAACCTGAAATTGGATTTCTAGCTCTGCCACAAACTGGCAACTTGGCTAAGGTTTTGAGCTGCTGCTGGATGATAAATTGTCCTCACATGCGGTTGGTGGTGGGTATGTCTGAAATGAAGGCAGCTTTTTAAAACAGTGAGCTAACTGTTGAGGTTTCAAGTTACTGATTACTAATGATCAAAATTTACAGATTGGTTGCTTTCCTGCCAATCTTGGTCATTTGTTATTCCATCTGGTAAGTACCTCTGTCTATCCTCAAAACAATAGTAAAACAGTTGACAAGAATAAGCACCAGCTTATATTCAAAATATGCTATTTTCTTGCCAGCACCCTACTTTCAGTTAAATATGCGTGTACAAATGGTTTTAACAATCTGATTCCATTTGATCCAACCACAATTAGACACAAGGCACTAAAGCAATGCCTGCACTGGGCCTTTACTGTACAATTCTTGGTCTGGTGATGATGAGGTAATTTATATACATATGATCATTTTTCATGTATTTGGTAATTGGAAAAATTATCATCCAGGCTTCAAAAGTAAGCATACCTTATATCAATGGTTTTCTGAGACAAGTCCAGAGGCATTTAGATTCAACATTTGCCACATTCAGTTTCATCTTTACCCTCTTCTTTAGTTTAGTTAAGTTTAGTTTAAACGTGAAGGCACTCACCATCATATGTGCAGCCGATTATTTTATAATTTGCTTAGTGATCATTTGTTTATGGCCTCATTTCACCACATTGGATAAAACATGAACTTTTCTTAGGAAGGAACTGCAGATGTTGGTTCATGAGAGACCTCTTCCACCCCTGCAACGGACTGTTCCAGCTGCTACGGTCAGGCAAACGCCTCCGTTGCCATGCAGTGAGAACGGAGAGGTTGAGAAGGAGTTTCTTCCCAGAGGCAATTCGGACTGTAAACGCCTTTCTCACCAGGGACTAACTGTACAGAACGTTTCTCCTTCTATTATTTATTATGTAAAATAATATGTGTGTTATGATTGTGTTTATAATTTGTTTGGTTGTTTTGTTGTTCCGCGAGCATTGCCACTTTCATTTCACTGCACATCTCGTATGTGTATGTGACAAATAAACTTGACTTGACTTGACTTGACTTGACTTGACTTTATACCAAAGATAGACACAAAATGCTGGACTAACTCAGCAGGTCAGGCAGCATCTCTGGAGAAAGGAATTAGTGATGTTTTGGATGGAAAGACAATTCTGAAGATAGAGGGGGGGAGAAGACAGGGGTGGGTGGGGGGGGGTGGGGGGGGGGGGGGGTGGGGGGGGGGGGGGGGGGGGGGGGGGGGGGGGGGAGATTGCAACCACCACTTCAAATAGAACAGGAATGGATTAACATTTTCTTTCAAGTCAGCATTTCCTTATGTCACAGGAAAGTGATTTTTTTTACTGCAGTGGCAGTTGTTAATGACTTGCCTAAAGTTAGAACTGAATATTAGGAGTACTTAACACAGATGAATTGACTTCAGTTATATTTCCTTAAGAAACCATGTATTTTCAGAATTTTAGTCCCTATGCGATTTAAAAGGCAGGCTATGATAGTAAGAGGTTCTGAATCATCTTCAGCACTGAGTTGCTTTGTTAATATTTGTTTAATTAACATGTGTTTAACTGTTAAAATGCAAAAATAAAATTTAGATATATGAGTATTTACAGCACACTGACAATGTATCATTCAAGTTCTACATGGTAGAAATTCCCATCAGACAAGAGTTGTACTATTAAAACAAATAGCACATAGAACAATTCAGCACAGATACAGGTATTTATGGCCCAAATTCTCCATACTGCCAAATAAACATCCCATATGCTTGTACAGGTACATGAACTATATCTTCCCATTCCCTGCCTGTTCATATACATGACCAAATGTCTCGTAAATATCACTATCACATCTTCTTCCACCATCTTCAAGTCAAGTCAAGAGTGTTTTATTGTCATATGTCCTGGACAGGACAATGAAATTCATATTTGCTGCAGCACAACAGAATATGTGAATATTTAAACATTGTATATAACAGGGAAAAAAAGAAAAAGTTTAATAAATAACAAATACAGTGCAAATAGAAAATAATAATATATATAGTCTCATG
The DNA here is from genome assembly GCF_028641065.1 of Leucoraja erinaceus. Taxonomy (NCBI): domain Eukaryota; kingdom Metazoa; phylum Chordata; class Chondrichthyes; order Rajiformes; family Rajidae; genus Leucoraja; species Leucoraja erinaceus. Next base: position 23,200,393 of record NC_073386.1, read on the forward strand.
CAGTTCAGAGCTCATAGCCTATTCGTTCTGTTTAATAGCCTGATGTCTGTGGGGAAGTAGCTGTTCCTGAACCTGGATGTTACAGTCTTCAGACACCTGTACATTCTTCCTGATGGCAGTGGTGAGATAAGTGTATTGCCAGGATGGTGTGGGTCCTTGATGATTTTGGCTGCCTTTTTGAGGCCGCGACTACGATAGATCTCTTCGACGGTGGGGAGGTCAAAGCTGGTGATGGACTGGGCAGTGGTCACAACTTTTTGTAGTCTTTTTACTCCTGGACGTTCAAGTGCTTCCTGTCTCACTGAGTTACTCCAGCATTTTGTGTCTACCTTCATTGTACTTACTACTTTCCGTGTAAAAGAACCCACCTTACAGATCTCCTTTCTCTCTCTCACATTACAGCTACGCCCTCGGGTATTTGACATTTTTACCCTGGGAGAAAGAGACTGATTATCGACCTTATCTATGCCTCATAATGTTATATATTTATTTGTCTTTGTTAATGTAATCCAGGAATTTTTTGATGATCCTCTTAAGGGCTTAGGTTACCTCAGGTGAATGCCCATGATCAAACACAGCCTGTCATTGATACATGATGTTCCACTATCACTCACATGTATCTACAGTGCCTGATAACATCTAATATTTGCACTACTGCTATTTTTTAGGTTTTGTTCGAGCAATCTCTTGGGGCCTTGCATAAGCCCTTCTTCAGACTGGTTAGGGATAAGTGAAATAAGAGATATAGACGGCGATGTGGAGAACGGACTGTTCCAGCTGCTATGTTCAGGCAAACGCCTCCATTGCCATGCTGTAAGAACGGAGAGGTTGAGAAGGAGTTTCTTCCCAGAGGCCATTAGGACTGTAAACTCCTATCTCACCAGGGACTAACTTTACTGTACCACTCTACTACTTTTTTTTTTTTAATTGCTGTTTTTTTCCCTTTTTCCTTCCGCCAACAATATTTAATATGTAAAATAATATGTGATTGTTCTATTCTGTTTGTAGTTTGTTTGGTTGTTTGTTTGTTTTTCACACAAAGTCCGCGAGCATTGCCACTTTTCATTTCACTGCACATCTCGTATGTGTATGTGACGAATAAACTTGACTTGACTTGACTAAAGAACAATGATTGAAAGAAGTGCAAAAAAGTAATGACAATAAAGGAAACAGGCCATTGTTAGCTGTTTGTAGGGTGAAAACGAGAAGCTAGTGCGACTTGGGTGGGGGAGGGATAGAGAGAGGGACTGCCGGGGCTACCTGAAGTGAGAGAAATCAATATCCATGCGTTTATGGATTTTGGGGAGAAGGTAAAACCGGGCTGTGCGAGGCTGAGGAACGATAAGGTTGGAGGCTGTGGAAGGCAGACAGCCAAAAGTGATGAAATCAGTAATAGAGTTTGAGATTAAGACCTGGTGCTCATCTGTGGGACCATGGTCCTAGGATAAGTAGGAGGAGGTGCCTGAGAGTTGTCGCCTGGTCTCAGCCCGGTAGAAGTCAGCGCGCCAGATTAGTACGGCACTTCCCTTGTCGGTGGGTTGGATCATAATGTTGGGGTTGCTGCAGAATAAGCGGAGGGCTATATGTTCAGAGGGGGTGAGGTTAGAGTAGGAAAGGTTGAGACAGTTGATGGTAGGAAGGGGAGTGGAAAGGTTGAGACGGTTGATGTCACGCCGACAGTTAGAAATAAAGTCTATAGAAGGTAGAAGGCTGTTCTGGGAAATCCAAAAACAGGGGGACTGGTAGAGACGGGAGAAGGGGTCAACACTGAGTGGTGAGGACTCCTTCCAATATAAAAAGGCGCTCGGGCGGGAGCGACAGAAGAAAAGCTCTACATCATGGTGGACACAGAACTCATTGAGGTGGGGGCGGAGGGGAACGAAGGTGAGGCCTCTGTTCAGGACAGACTGTCCCGTATCAGAAAGGGGGAGGTCAGGGAGGATGGTAAAGACACGACAAGGGTGGCGGTTGTGGTCAGCGGAGGGCGGGGAGTGGAGGCGATATCTGGTGGGAGGATGGTGGGTATTTAGAGAGGAGGGGGGCGTGGAGACTATTGTATGGGTGGGACGTGGTTGGGGTAATCTGGATAACTATTGTATGGGTTGGGTGTGGTCGGGGTAACCTGGTTAAACTTTCCAAGGTTTATTTAAATGCCCTACTAATGTATCACTGAACATTTACTGCACCTACTGACATGTACTCATGCTAAAGTTGCAATGCGCTGTTTCTTTGTTCTTTGACGGGAAGGCAGGCTGAAAGGAATAATGAAAGCCTTGAAGGATAATCAAGTGTTTTTAACAAAAATACCTGTATGTATTAGTCACTTCTCACAGGCCATATTTTTCCATGGCATGAATGATAAAAGAAGGAACTTTACTGATAAGAGCAATTGGAAGAACATGCATAATGACCTGTTTTATTTTCATTGGCTCAAGCATCCCTTGGGAACTATTGTATCAGAATGGAATGGAATGCTTGTGGTTGGTTAATGGCCCAAAATTGGTTGTAAAGATACCATTGAAAGAGTGGTGCACACTCTTGTAAAATGTACACAGTGGCCAATCACTTGTTATGAGTCGGTGAGACCCAGTAACTGGGAGATTTACTTTTGCTTTGGTATTAGTTTTATGAACATCCCATCTGAGCCTTTGAGCTTCATGAAGTTACTACATGTTTTATTAATAAGAGGTTAAATTAACTGTCTGAAGGCAGGTCCAATATTTAATAGCCTAGATATGCCTTTAACAATGTGGTTGTAGATAAAATCAGCCAATCAATTTCTCTTGACCTTACAGCGAAGTATGGATTTTCTCATCTTTACAGTGTTTAAAAATATGGTAAAATTGATTTTTTTACTGTTCTGCATTTTAAACTCTCTCTTGATCCATTCTTTCCTTTTTTTTACTTTGCTTTATGTGCCCTGTTTGTGCTAACATTTATCATCTCCAATTCTCCCTTCTCAAATCTTCCAGCGTTCGTTTCTCAAAATTTGAAAAACTTTTTTGATATAAGATGTAGCCTATTTGTCCCCATGAACCCCCGATAATCCAGATGTGCTCTTGCCCTTGAGGTGTTATTATCAGTTTCCGTACCCAGCAACTTGTGGCAACCAGTCAGCCGAAGGATACCTTAACAAGGTATGTTACAAAAATATCTGACAATCTCTTCATTGTTTCCTAATTATCATTCACAATTACAATAGCAAGCAGTCTATATTTCTTATCTAAAGAATGAAGGCTCAACACAATTGTTACTGGTGCCATTATTATGGAAAACATCTATACAGAGGCAAATCACAGGTTACTGCAACTATCTTCTTAAAATGAGAAATTCTACTCTATTGATCTCTACTGAGACACCGGCCCTCATGAGTTTTTCTTTTATTTAAATTGATTTTTACAGTGTTTATTTTCATTATTATTGTTGCCAGTCAGCTTCAAAAAGACTTGAAATCCCTATCTAGGGAATTCTATATAGAGTAGCTCATGCATCCTTGATTTTCTATTGCCAATCCTATGGGATAATTAAAGGCCTATTTTATTCGTGTTATTTAAAAAGAACTTTATGTTGCGTTCACTCTTTATAAATCTCAACTTTCGGAAACTGCGAAGGTTTCCATTCTCCACAGTACTTTTAATACAGCTGGAAGACATCATTCCAAAAGGTTTAAACTTGCAATTATGTCAGTTGTTGAGGGCAGACATGATTAACCTAAAACAAACTGCATTGATTGCCATTAAAAAAATCACTGAAGAATGTATGGGGAAGAAATAGTCATTCAACTACATGGGGCCCAGTTACTCAATTGACTGAGCAAAATAACTCACTGCAGGTAAAAAGATAATTCTTCAACAAATTAAAATTGGGATCAAGTACAATTATGGAAACTTTAAAGGATCAGTCCTATGAGTCAGGGTAAATCTTTATCGTGGGCAGAGAAAAAGATTCAGGGATTTTTTCAAAGTCTTCCTGACTCCACCAACTCCTGGGAATCTCCGACTATGGAACATTGGGATAACACTAACAACCTAAAGTCTATGCATCAGGACCGCACAGAAGCCCACCGTAAACCATGGAATGACTACAGAATCTTACAAATTATCCACCCATCCCCTCAGGCACTTATGCCCATCCGGAAAAGTCTGGGGTTCCAACATTGGCCTCATTAACCACATTAAAACCCACGAAACTGGATAGGAATCAATACATCCCTCAATCATGAGGCCGTGCCAATAACGAAATGTATAAAGCAATGATTTCATCAAGTGAGAAGTCCTTTGGGACATGTTGAGATTGTGGAAGAACTTCTATATAACTAAAAGTCTCATCAGACCACTTCCTGTTTGCGATGTATATTGACTTTAGCAAAAAAAGCTATCGTATATTGCTATGATTTTTGGCCATCACAGTCCTCCTCCGCAGAGGCAGCCCTGAGGATTTTTTCCCATCGATGAAAAATAGTTCTGAATGTTTAAAAAAACGTGAGATCAGCTGATTGGTCCTCTTGCCTGTCAATCACCATGATGAAGGTAACGCCCCTTATGGAGGTGGGGCAGGACTATAAAACCCCGGGAGCCAGGATGTGAGTCCGTCACTCTGGAAGATCATGAGGTAGAGTCCACAACTCTGAATCTAAGCTGTGAGTCAAGTGAATAGTGAATCTTGCAATAAATGATTTCTTAGCCCTTAATGAAAATAAAATGAGTTTATTTGGCCTGCCTTGTGCGTAAAATTGAAATGGCAATGGAAATGAAAGGAAATGAAAATGAGATGAGTTGTTTGGCCTGCCTTGTGCTTGAAACTGAAATGACAATGGAAATGAAATGAAAATGAGTTGAGTTGTTTGGCCTGCCCTGCGCTTGAAACTGAAATGGCAATGGAAATGAAATGAAATGGAAATGAGATGAGTTGTTTGGCCGGCCCTGTGCTTCAAACTGAAATGGCAATGTAAATTAAAATGAAATAAAAATGAGATGAGTTGTTTGGCCTGCCTTGTGCTTGAAACTGGAGTGGCAATGGAAATGAAAATAAAATGAAAATGAGATGAGTTATTTGGTCTGCCCTCTGCTTGAAACTGAAATGGCAATGGAAATGAAATGAAATGAAATTGAGTTGTTTGGCCTCCCCTGTGCTTGAAACTGAAATGGCAATGGAAATGAAATGAAATTAAAATGAACTGAGTTGTTTGGCCTGCCCTGTACTTGAAACTGAAATGGCCATGGAAATGAAATGAAATGAAAATGAGATGAGATGTTGTTTGGCCTGCCCTGTGCTTGAAGCTGAAATGGCAATGGAAATGAAATGAAATGATTTGTTTGGCCTGGCTGAAACCACTCATTTAGGTCCACATGGCCCCTAGTAGCCGTGAAACCAGTCCCTTTTGCCCCAACCCCCCTTTTAGCCCAGGGAGAGCATTTGGGCCCAAAAGGCCCGTGCAAGGCCAGGAAAAGTCCAGAAAAAGTGCCTTTCTCTGAGATTTCACTCCATTTAAAAAAAAAAAAAAGAATTTCTTCAGCCCATCAGGACTGTACTAGGCCTGGAGGAGTCCCTTCGGTCCATCAGTATGTATTCCCGCTGCAAGTTTTAAACCTCACCCCAGTGCTTTCTCCCTCCCTTCAATGGCTCCCTCTCAGATCCAGGCCAGGATAAAATTTCCTCCTTCATTGCTGTGATCTGCAGAAATAGATGAAAAACATATAGAATCGATTCTCCACCCTCTCCCCCTTCTCGCTCACAGAATCTCTCACCTGTTTTGGGCAGAATTTCTGGCAGTTTCTGAGCTGCCAGCCTACCAGGCCTGAGTGACTGAGCTGCTAGCCCACAAGCCCCGAGTGACTGAGCTGCCAGCCCACTAGGCCTGAGTGACTGACCTGACTGGCCAGCCCACCAGGCCTGAGTGACTGAGCTGCCAGCCCACCAGGCATGAGTGACTGATCTGCCAGCCCACCAGGCCTGAGTGACTGAGCTGCCAGCCCACCAGGCATGAGTGACTGAGCTGCCAGCCCACCAGGCAGTGAGAGCTGCCAGCCCACCAGGCATGAGTGTCTGAGCTGCCAGTCCATGAATGCATTTGGCCCACAATGTCCATACTAGCCCTCTGGAAACCAGTCCCATTGGCCAACAACACCCATACTGGCACTCCAGAAAGCCCCCTCCCCACTGGCCACTAATATTGGAATTGGTGGAGAGGTGGAATATTACGTTGGGAGACCAACCCTCCCATGTGAACATGGGACCCAACAGGTCCCACTTATGGTATTCTCTTCCCCCAAAGAAGGAAAGTTTTTTTTTATAATTTTAATTTCGATATAGACTTTATTCAGGCAATAAATATACATGAACTGTGCAAAAAATTCATCTGACATTTTCGGAGGCTATACAAATTGTTCAACACAGTCTACATACATTACTCAAATTTCACAAATTTATCCCCCACCCTTGCTACTCATGTGGCTTACTGGCGTGGGATCGCTTCCCTTATTTTGAGGGGCGTCTCCACCACACCCTGCCCCCCATGTCCAGCAGCGGAAGGACCCTAGACTGTGGTCCCCCACCGAGCCTTGGCGTTGACTGCACCGAGCATCAGTGCGTCCCTCAGCACGTAATCCTGCAGTCTGCAGCGGGCCAGTTGGCAACGTTCCCCAAAGAAGGAAAGGTTTGTATTTATGCAGTGCCTTTCATGACTGAAGGGCATTTAGCAAAGTGTTTCAGATAGTTCAGTATATCCTGAAGCATAGCCACTGTTGTGCCAGGCATAGCTCCCATGCTCTTATTTGAAATAGAGTCATTGGATGTTTTTACATCGCTTGATAGAGCAGTTTTGCATAAAGTCTTCTATGAAGCCAGCACTTCAGACAGTGCAGCATTCTCTCAATGCATACAAGGGAATCAGATTGTATTTTGAGCTTGTCCCTGGAGTATGACTTGACTCCAATAGATTGCGACACAGAAGTCACAGACCCGGTGACTGAGCAACAACTTTTTTTTTTTGTCAGGACCTACCATGTGGTTGTTTGGTAAATGAAGGGTTAATGGCTATACTGCACATGCGTACATTCATTCATTTATTAAAGTGACAATTGCATATTTAAAAAAAATCTGTTCACTACAATTGTGCTATGAAACATGCCCTGTAATTCCTGCTGAGCCATGATTTGATTTATCTATTCAAGATGAAGTACCCAGATATTTTTTAAAGCTGTCCTTCATGTACCTTACAGCCCACAGACTAATTCCCCTTCCTTTTCATTGCAGAGAGAGAGGCAAAAATACAAAAATCACAAAACATCTTCAGATAGACCATTTTATTATCCTTCTCAACACCTTGGTGAGAATCTTGATCTTGGTTTTCTTAACAAGTGAGGAACTAGGAAATAATACAAATGACAAAAGAGGTTGCACGAGGAGCTGAATCCAGTTTTGAAACATCAGGGGACCAATGTATGATTGAACACTACTGAGAAGCAAATTCATTTAAAATGTTTTTTTTTTAATGATCTTTCAATTCCAGACCCTATGCGATGAAATCCAACTCATGATTTTGTCAATGCTATGTTAAGAGACACTGAGGGAACATTTTCCAAGAGGGAGAAGAATAAATTGAACTCAGCTGCTCATGTCCATTTCCCTAGTCAGCTCCGATGTATCATCACATGTCATGTGGATAGGGGCCTGCTTCACATTTGCCTTTTTGGCTGGGAAGTTGAATACTGTATTGGGAAATCAAAAAGAAAGATAAACCAATCATAGCTATTCATTGAATCGGGCAATAAAACATTCTATCAGCAATTATATGTTAAAAGTAGATTAAATTATATAGATGCTGACTAAAATAACTTTGCCCTAATACGGGTAAAAACACCTTAAGCAATCATATTATGATATGGATATATGTTTGCGTGATTTTAAGGTGGATTATAAAAACAGATAATTGCTCTATAGAATTAAAACATTTTGAAACTTCTATTTCTCTAGTTATTGACAATAACCTGAATGCTTTTCCTAAAATTGTTTGAAACTTTCAAATATTTTCAGGGAGAGTTCTTTTATTAATAGGTTAACATGATTGTGAAAAGATATATCAAAATATTGACTTACTTTGTGTGGAAAATGATGAAACCATCCCAAATCTATCAACATAGAAAAAAATACTATGAATGCATTCACAATATTTAACATATTGTAAATGGAAGCTTCTTTTTTCATCTTAATACTGTACTTTACCAGTTCAGGCAAAGGAATGACTGGTCCAGTGTAGAGAATGTTACACAAAGAGATCAAAGACACATTAGCCACAATTTTGGCTGTGCAAATATTCATTTTGTGTGTTGTTTCGTGGAAAGGAGGAAGCTCCATGTTCTTCCTGATTTGACATTTAGATTTACATGTGATCACTCCGATTACTCAAACCATGCCTGGTGACTGTTAACTCTCTGGGTTTTGACTTATCGCCTGTGTCCCTTTCGATGTGTTCAGTCTAAATAGGCAAAATATCAGATTCATTTGACCTTGTGTTCTGTTTGTTATTTTGTAGACAGTCCTTTCATTGAAGTAAATTCTTTCCATTGTTTGTGCTTTCCTTGTGGTGATTGTATTTACAAGGAAATAAAATATCTTAAAGTTTCCAGATAGTTGACATACTATTGGCAGATTTTTGTTTTATCTTTCACTGCAAAATGTTTACTTAAATGATAATTAATTATCCTGCAGTGTAAATTGTGCATGGAAAAAAAAGGATGTTAAATAAATCCAGTCACATTGGTCTTCCTGAGAAAGAAAAGGTAACTGAAGCAAATATGGTTAGTAGAAGTGACACCGACCAAGCATGGCTCCTCACTGGGAGCAGGATTTGTTATTGGTTTACTCTTGTTCTGTGTACCGAGATACAGTGGAAAACATTATTTGCAAGTTATCCAATACAATCATATATAGATAAGTACAACCAAGCTATACACGTACAATGGACAGGGTATAGAGAAAAATACAAGATTACATAATATAATGATATAATGTTAAAGTTGAAGAGAAAGTTCAGGTAAGAAAAGGTGCAGGGGCTGCAATGAGGTAGTTTAGGAGTGATAGCTACTCCCTAAGCTTGTGAGAGGACTGTTCAGTAGTCCAATAACAGCCATTCTAAATCTGGTGGTATGTCCTTTCAATCTTTTGTATGTTCTTCCCAACAGAAGAGGAAAGAGAAGAGGGAATGACTGTTCCTTGATTATGTTGGCTGCTTTCCAAGGCAGTTTGAAGTGCCACCCTTACCTTTAATCTTTTTTCCGGTCTGATGATCTCAGGGTTTCTAGTATCATACCAGATCCATGGACAGAATGCTGGACATGAACCATATAACCATATAACCATATAACCATATAACAATTACCGCACGGAAACAGGCCATCTCGGCCCTACAAGTCCATGCCGAACAAATTTTTTTCCCCTTAGTCCCACCTGCCTGCACTCGTACCATAACCCTCCATTCCCTTCTCATCCATATGCCTATCCAATTTATTTTTAAATGATACCAATGAACCTGCCTCCACCACTTCCACTGGGAGCTCATTCCACACCGCCACCACTCTCTGCGTAAAGAAGTTCCCCCTCATATTACCCCTAAACTTCTGTCCCTTAATTCTGAAGTCATGTCCTCTTGTTTGAATCTTCCCTATTCTCAAAGGGAAAAGCTTGTCCGCATCAACTCTGTCTATCCCTCTCATCATTTTAAAGACCTCTATCAGGTCCCCCCTTAACCTTCTGCTGAACAGATCTGTCCAGAGAGGTCTACCAGGACCAACATCCCTGCGGCCTAACAGCCTTCTGAAGCTTCCACCTGACATAATGCCATCCTCCCAGATCACCTGACCGACTGAGAGTAGGCCTCGACCTCCCGTGGGGGTTGACTATGCGAACCAGTGAGACCTGACTGCCAGCATTGTATTTACTGTTTATTACTACAGAAGGGAGCAGTTGCTCACTAACCTTTTGAAGACCCATCATATATAATGACAGCACTCGGCAGAAGTGGCTGACGTTGCAACTCTCTCCCAAGTCCCGACTGAACAAATGGCACTCCTTCATGGGGCACCCAATGCCGCACCCTACATCAGGGCCCAAGCAGACATACAGAACAACCCTTTTGAGTGCCCAACATGACAATCCGACCCTACCCAAACCCACTTATCTCCTGGTACAACTAATTCTACTCTCCGATTCCAGACCTGATGTGTAGTACGAGGGGAATGCACTGCTCTGCAGGTGAGACTGAAACAAACTGTTTTCAAGTCTGCTGTCCGTAACATACTCCTAGCCAATGTCTATGCTATTGAAAACAAGCTGGATTGATTTAAAGCTTACCTCGGGGAATTGAAAGACTGTTGTGTGCTCCGTTTTACCCCTGCTTCTCCTGACTGTGCCATACACACTCAAGTCTTCTCACTTCACTAGGTGGAATACATGACATCAATGGACAATAGACAATAGGTGCAGGAGTAGGTCATTTGGCCCTTCGAGCCAGCACTGCCATTCAATGATCATCCACAATCAATACCCTGTTCCTCCCTTCTCCCCATATCCCTTGACTCCGCTATCTTTAAGAGCTCTGTCTAGCTCTCTCTTGAAAGCATCCAGAGAGCCAGCCTCCACCACCCACTGAGGCAGAGAATTCCACAGACTCACAACTCTCTGTGTGAAAAAGTTTTTCCTCATCTCCGTTCTAAATGGCTTACCCTTATTCTTAAACTGTGGTCCTGGGTTCTGTCTCCCCCAACATCGGGAACATGTTTCCTGGCTCTAGCGTGTCCAAACCCTTAATAATCTTTTATATTTCAATAAGGTTCCCTCCTAAATTCCAGAATATACAAGCCCAGCCGCTGCATTCTATCAACATATGACAGTCCCGCCATCCCGGGAATTAATCGGGTGAAACTACGCTGCACCCTCTCAATCGCAGGCAGCATTAGGGGTGTAAATCCTCAGACAGCATTAGGAGTGTAAATATATGCTTAATAATCAAATCCTTATGATGCTCAGATGTGGCTTTTCTGGTGAGCTCCTGCTGTCTGGACCTGACCTTTCATGATCTTGGCATGGCCAATGCAGAGAGTTGCTGACTCAGCACAGTCCTTCACAAGCACAGTCTTCCTCTCCATTGACAGCATCCGCACAAGGTGCTGCCTTAAGTAGGCAGCATATGTCGAAAAAGATCCCCAGTACATTAAAAGTCTATTTAACGTGGAGTTGAAAAAGTACTGTACAATTATCCATTACTTTTTGATGTAGAATCAGGCTCGCTTGTGGATGTGGACAAGGGGATTAACACCCTCCTGTAACTTCCTAGCAATACATATGTCAACACACTCCTGGGAGGACAAGAGCATGTACAATTTTAGATCAGCTGCCTGTATCCCTGCTGGGAATTGTCTGTGCTTGTGCATGAAGAATATCCATCCTGAAGAGACACAGGAGGATTGCTGATGCCTGTGAATCCCTTCCCCAGCACACTTAAAGAGGAAGGAATCAAAATGTGTAATTTGATTTTTTTCACATGTGCACATTTACTGTTAACCTATATGTGAATACAGAAACACTTTTTCACAACATACCCCAGGTAAATGCTAACTGATAAGGGATATGGGTGTCTAACTATCACTCTGATTTAAGGTCAAATTTGACATGTTTTTATTGTTTTAATTTTAGCTAAGTCGTTTAGGTAACATGCAGAAGAATATAGGTCATCAACCCTGTGGGTACAAAGGAATAACTTCTACGACTGGAGATCATGTGGGTCTTAATGATTACAATTACATTTGGTCTCTAGATATTTGTCATGGAAGATAAAAGAGTGAATATGATCTGAATTTAAACAGCTGAATTGAGATTAGATTATACACAGTAATTGGTTACGAAGCAAAGTCACTTTTGTTGTATTTTGAAGGATAATATAAATGTTCAGAATTTGACAAGTAACGGATATTAGGTCAAGTCTTAGTCAGCTTCTGCTATTACCCCTATACAACCAGCAGCTTGTGAGCAGAAGAGGTTTGTGGAAGGGTGGCTAATCCCTCCTCTCAGTTCCTCGGGTTACTGGGAGAAGATAGGAGAATGGGGTTGCAAGGGAAAGATAGATCAGCCATGATTGGATGGTAGAGTAGACTTGATGGGCCAAATGGCCTAACTCTGCTCCGAGAACATATGAACTTATGAACTCATGTTAGCCTGCCATAACTCAAACCAATTGCTGACAATTCATGTGAAAGTACGAAATGTCCATGTAATGAATCGTACTTATGTTGCAATGTTCTTGCTGGGTGTACTAACCTGCTCCCGAAATAATTCCCAATTAATGGAAACGCTAAATGGTGAATAGAATAAAAATCACACAGCTCTGAGGGAGGTAATTTAAACTATAAATTAAATCATAAACCCCTTTATTTTCCATGACAAATATCTAGAGACCAATTTTAATTGTAATCATTAAGACCCACGTGATCTCCAGTCACAAAAGTTATTCTGATGACCTATATTCTTCTGCATGGCACCTAAATGCTATCAAAAAGCCAAAATATTGCAGATGCTGGAAATCTGTAAATAAAAGGGAGAGAATGCTAGAAATGCGCAGGACCAAACCCTAATTCTTTTTCCCTGCACAGATGCTGTCTGGTCTGTTGAGTATTACTAGCATTTTCTGTTTTAATTTGATCCAGTTTGTTTGTTCTGGCTCTCTGAGGAAATGTTCAATTAGTTGTACTTGTCTAAACTTTCCCCACAGCCTTGTAAAATGTCTCCGTTTTAAGCATGCTGGTGCCTGTTTACAGCCACTGAGATGTTGGTATTTAAAAAACCAACAACAGCAATAAGATCATGTCTCACTTGCCCCCCATGTGTATCTAGGTGGGAATATTGACCTGTTCACCAGATCAAAATCGTTGTCACCTCAATTAGTGATTTGGAAAAGGAAGACAAGGTAATTTCAGAGACATCTTCAGTCAGTGTTCAAAAGGAGGGCGATAGCCTGTCAGTAACCAATGTACCATGGGTCCTGGATGTGCAACTATGAATATTTCCCATGAAAGGCTGCAAGCACAACTGATGTGGGCTGTTTATCAGAAAGATAATGATACAGCACTTGTGCTTCTGATGGGTCTGACTGGAAATGAAATCCTGGTGATAAATTTGTCCCTTGGGGTAGGAACATCTCCTCCTGTCCATCCATCAGAAATATAGCAGGACCTCTTGCAGCCACTGTGGACAACATGTCTGTGTTTGCTTGATCACTGTTACAGGCTTGTGAGAACTTACAGGATTTTGCTAGAGTGTGAAACATTTTGCCTCGGCAAGCCACTGGAGACAAAAATGGTTAAAACATGTTTTAACAACAGAGTCTTTAAGTGAGTGTTGCCATTGATGAAACCAAGTCCATCAATCAGGCACAACGCCTCACTTCAGCCTGTGTCTGCAAGTGGTTTCTACTCCTTTAACACTCTAATATAGGTGACCTCTCCTTTTTCTGCCCTTCATGTTTTTAAATCTTCATTCGCACACATTCATTTCCATACTTCACCCTAGTCTGGGTCTGTGCTTCAATGGTACTTCTCAATACAATACAATCTGTTTTATTCGTCACATTGCACATAAAGTGCAAGTGAAATGAATTTGCCAGCAGCGGTACAATGAAAAAGAACACACAAAAACACACTAAAAATGTAACACAAACATCCACCACAGCATTCATCTGGTGGAAGGCACAAAAATTGGCCAGTCCTCCTCCATTTCCCCCCCGTGGTCGGGACCTCAACCCTCCGCAGCCGTCGCTGCGGGCGTCCAGATGTACAGACAGGTAAAAAGTCCAGTTAAGTCCTGAAACGGTGCCTCCCCCACCAGAGACCGCGGCTTCAAGTTGGTGTAGGGTGCAGGCCGGCGGTCGGATATTTAAAGTTTGCGTCGCAGCCAGAAGCTCCACAGATTGCAGGACCGGCAGTTAAAGCTCCCCTCCAGGGGTCCCCGGCAAGGTAAGTCCGCGCCCGCGGTAGAAGTTGGCTGCGGGCCGGCATTCGGAACTTCTTCTCCCGGGTCCCCAACGAGGGATCCCAGGCTGCGAATGCCGCGCAGTGGTGCTTATATTGTTCTAATGTTCACCTTCCAGTCAACTTGGTACGTCCCTTCTTCCTCACCTCAGCTGATATGCTGGCATGCTCTGCCTGTTCAATTCATAGTGGTGTTCACCTTCTTAGTCCAAGACCAGAGGAATTTCTGCCAGTGACCCAGAAACACCAGATTCTAGTGAGAAAGTCGATCCATTATTATCACTTGCTCTTTCCATCCTGGCATGTTATTTCCGTCACTTTCTACATTATTTTCCTTTTAAATTCCTCCATTTTCCCCACACAACCCTCCTCCCATCCCATCCCTTCATGTGTTCTGTAAATCTATCTTAATGTTGTTTTTGCAGCTACAATAATGTGATTGAACCAGGTACAATCCATGGGCATTGAAACCAACATACCCCACCCTCTCTGATTCTCCTGATAAATGGTATAAAGGGTCTGTCCCACTTGCGCGACTTTTCAGCAACTGTCTTCCACCTTCAAGCTCGGGGGCACTCGCCTGAAAAACTGCGAGCTGGATCGACCGTCAGCGCGCAAGCATGCACGCGCACACACACCCCGCAAAGGCGAGGGCCAGGGAAAGCGGGGAGCACTGTCTGAAATTCACACCCGCGATGAACAGGAAGGTAAAATACAGCTGGCACAGTGTACCATGTCCTTTAAAAGGGAGGGGGGGGGTTAGAAGGGGGGGAGAGGAGACACTTTTAAGAAGCTAGACAACTTTTAATAAAGTTTATCATGCATTTAAAATTACCGGTAGGTTTTCTTTGGTTCTGAAAATTTTTCCTCGACCAAAATGAGGCCGCTAGTATGTGGGAACCTCTCTCGAGCATGAAGGAGAGTTACAGTGACCTCCTAGGACCACGTGTTGACCATGCTGCGAGTTTTTGGCGAGCGCAAACTCTTCTAAACTCGCAAATTAGGTCGCCATAGTGGGACAGGCCCCTTACTGTCCTCACTGCTTTTCTCTTGTCTCTACACTTGTTTTGGATTCTTTAGATCATTCGTTCATATGAACTCATCGGTGATCTTCAAACAATCCCATTGCACTATAACTATGCCTGAACTGAACAGCGTAAGGCGAGCAAATAGGAAGTGTAAAGCCCCTGTCCCACAAGCGATTTTTTTGGCGACTACAGGTGACTAGCCTGTCCCACATGGTCGTGTGGTGATGCCTGTATGGTCGTGAGTAATCTCCTCCAGTCACCTAAAGAGTCGTAATGCTTTTCTGGTCTCTGCTGGATTTTGAAATGTTCAAAACTTTTCGGCGACTGTGGGCTTGACGTAGCTTGTCTTCTCCTATCGTAGGTTGTCGCCAGGATGACGCAGGTTGTTGCCAGGTCACGTTGGTTGTTGCCGGGTGCTGACTTCTGTGAATTCCATTGGCGACGACCTACGTCAACCGGCGACAGGTACCGGCGACTGAATTGTTTTCAGTTGTCGCCGACAGGGTCGTTGCTTGTCGTAACGTGTCGCGGGTGGACGTAGGTTGACTTTGGTTGTCGTAGGTTGTCACCTGTGTGGTCGTAAGTGTGGTCGTAGGTGGACGTCCTAATGGGATGCCGGTTGTCGGTAGCTTGCCGTAGCTTGACGCTGACTAGGTGGTAGGTTGTCGTAGACATTGTGGTAGGGGGATCCAGTCGCTGGTTTTTCGACGACCTGCTACGACTGTGACATTCGCTGAAAAAAATCGCCTGGGTGGGACAGGCCCTGTTCTCAGGACTAATTTTTCTGCCTCCTGGTATACAAAGTAAAATTACCCCTTGTGAATTTAAAAGTAGAACCGAGTTTTGTATTGTACCCAAAATACTGGAGTAAGTCAGCGGGACAAGCAGCAGCTCTGGAGAGAAGGAATAGGTGCAGTTTCGGGTCGAAACGCTTCTTCATCCGAAACATCACCCATTCCTGCTCTCCAGCAATGTTGCCTGCCCCACTGAGTTACTCCAGCATTTGTGTCTTTTTGTGTCTTTTCCTTCCTACACGTTTGTAACAGATGTGTATGTCTTGTACGGCACGATTATCTGCAGTTTCGCTTAAATTATTCCTACACATTTGCATTCTATTGTGCACAGATGTGTAGTTTTGAGTAGCATTTGAGTTTCTGATGGGTTCATCAACGATAAACAGAATTAAAGGGGTCTTTGCAAATTTTACAAAATTTTGAGATTTAAAAAATCAAGTCTGCAAAATTGCATTCCATTTTTAATTGCAGCCAAAGTTAGTTTCATGAGTTTTAGCAAAAGTTTGACCATTTTCATACTCGGAAATTAGCATCTTGTTCCCTATTGATTTTCAATATAAACAGAAGCTAATGCAAAGTGGGTGGTTTTTAAATCAATCTTATTCACAAATAACTGCTTGTACTGGACTTGACTCTTTTACATTAGGATTTATACTATTTGTTTTTTTGACATAATGGGCCTGTCCCACTTAGGCCATTTTTTTTCTAGCGGACTGTGGAACGCGCAGGCGACTGTTGACAGCGGGGATGTGGGCAAGGGGAGCACTGCTACTCGCTATAGAAAATAAAACATGCCCCATTTAATGAAAAATAAGGTACATACCTTTAATTGTTTGCTTTATAAAACCCTGGGGCTGCAGAGCTTGCGAACTGAACGAGAGCTTTTAAATTTATTATATCTACTATTCGAGGCCTATAAAACTAATAATAGCTTTTGGGACCGGGTCTTGCAGCGATTCTCCGTTAATGATTTACTAGGCTGATCTGCGATTGGAACAGCCTAGTAAAAATCGGGTTTTAAACCCGCCCCCTCCAAACAGCTCCAAAATCACACACAAGGGGTGGGGCAGATGCTCAGCCACGATTCAGGTAGGTTTTGTAACATACCTAAATCAATCTATTGACTGCTTGTACTGGACTTGACTCTTTGGGATTTATACTATTTGTTTTTGACAATAATGGGCCTGTCCCACTTAGGCGATTTTTCAGCGGACTGCCGGCGACTGTCAAGGGGGATGGGGCAAGGGGAGCACTGTCTAAAAAATTGACAAGGTGCAAAGCCAAGGTGAAACAGACACACACCATGATGAACAGGAAGGTTGGCTCTGTAAAAAGATGGCTTGTCCTTTAAAAGGACTTCCCGGACAAACCCAGGCACGGACCACAGAAACTGCCGCAGCTGCTGACTCTCACCGCCTCCCTGGGGTCACCGCCGTTGTCACCGACTCTCACCACCTCCCTGGGGTCACCACCGCCGACCTTCACTGTCTCCCCAGGACCACTGATGCTGCTGCCTCCAACCCGTATCTCTACTCCATCCCCCCCCATGGGCCTCCACCAGTGACTCCGCCAACCCTCACCTCTCCACCGGCTACCAGCAGGCCGGAGGCATCACCTCACCAGAGTTCCAGGCTCAGCACCAGGCCCACAACCTCCACGATGCAGACAGCACGTGGTTTGATTCTGCTGGGTCCTACTGCTCCCCGCCCTCCTACAGGGAACCTCAGCAGTGATGGGTCTTCCCCCCCCCACCCCCTCTTTTAACCAGGTTACCCTGACTAGTTAAAATTCCCCGCTGTTTATTTCGGCTTTTTTTTTACGGAGATGTCGGAGCTGCACTCCGGTGAGCTCCTGCAGCACTGCACCCCATGTTTAGCAGTGAATTTCAGTTTGGTTTGGGTAATCTAATCATTATTCCAATGTTGCTCTAAAAATCTAACCCATTAATTTCTCCAGCTATAATCGTTTGTTATAACTTTTGAATTTTGAAGCTCATTTGTAACTTTATTTTTTTAGTTACTTTCTTGCAGAGGGTCGAAAACAAGTTGAAGAGAATAGCTGAGGTCAGCTGGCTTAGATACATTAAACTCCAGCAGAAAATCCAGGGCTTTACTGTAGCTTAGTAACTAAACACTGCTGCTTGCCCAAGGCATAGCATTGGACAGGAATGTCAAAGCTTACTACTGTGGGCTTGTGAGCAAGCCAGATTGTCCTAGATTCAACTTGTATATCCATAAAGGATAAGCTCACTAAAATGAAATATGAAAAGCCAATTGCGCAAATATTACATTTTAATCAGCCATAGGGAAAACGTACGAGGTGAACCATCTCAGAAAAAATGCGTTAATTGTGCCATGGTCAATGTTTAAAGTAAATTTCTGTAAGAAGCGAAATGAATGTACTCAAAGAGGATCATTATTTTATATCCTCGACCTCTTGTTTATCTTCATGGTAGATGAGTGATTATTTCTGGTCTGGCAATCTGGTCGCCTCCACTATTGGTGCCAACTATTGGTGGCATTCAGTTTAGGTTGAAGGGAAGGAATGTTTCTTGGAAGGTGTAGGAATTCCTTTAAGTCAGTATATAGCAGCCATCAGCCTCACAGTCACCGTACATTGGCACAATAGAGTGCAGATGCTGGAATCTGGAGCAAATATAGGACAGCTGTTGAAGGAACTCACAGTTAGGCGGCATCCGTGGTGGAAAATGGGCAGTCGGCATTTCAGGTTGAGACCCTTCACCTACACTGAGGAGTAAAGGGGAAATAGTTAGTATAAAGAGATGGGGGACAGGGATGGGGCAGGAGCCGGCATGAAATAAGTGGATACAGGTGAGGAGGAACGTCAATGGAAGTTAAAAGTGAGGGTAGAGGTTGGAAGGATGGTGATTCCAACAGAAGCTGGGAGATGATATGTGGAGAACAAAAGGCAGTAGATTCTGGAATCTGACATGAAAGGGTGGAATCGAATGAACAGTGTTTGTGGCAGATGGGAACAATTGAAGTAGCAGTGATGGGGAGGACATACAGTGGGACCAGTGTGTAAGTGATGGACATATAGGGTATCTGGGAGAGAGGAAAATAACAGGGTGATAGGGGACTGGGGTATATTATAGGAAGAAGGTCATGTGTGAGAGGACCAAGTAGCTGGAGAGAGAAAGGGACTGCGGGAATGTGCGTTTCCTGAAATTTAAGACTTTAATGTTTATGCTGTTGGGGTGTAGGCTACCCAGGCAGAACATGAGGTAATGTTCCACTAGTTTGAGTGTTGGCCTCACCCTGGCAGTGGAGGTGGCAGAGGACAGAAAGTCGGTGTGGGAATGGGGAGGGTAATTAAAATTACTAGCAACTGAGAGATGCACATGGTCATAGTGGATAGAGTGCAGGAGCTCAGCAAAGTGTAGAAACAAGGAATTGCTGGTTTACAATAAAATACTCAAAATGGAGAACATGGGTAGATGACATCTGCAAAAGACGCTTGTAGCTCTGTCCATGTCAAAGTATTAACTGCCTACTATCCAAAGATAAGTTAAAACCAATGACCTGTCATAGTATACAAGATGAAAGGGGTTCTTTGGTCTATTGTGTTTAGACCTACCCCTGACTATAGCTTTTTAAAATCAATATTGATCCCCACCATTCTCAACGTGGCCTTTTAACTACACTTTGACCTGGTCTATTGAAGTGTTTAACAATTACGGAAACCCCTGACTATAGCCGAACTTTAGTCCCATAAAATTCCCTTCCCATCCACATATAATTTATTTTTAAATGATAAAAACCCACCATTCTCAAGCTCATGCTACCACTTCTGAGTAAAGAAGTTCCCCCTCATGATACCCCTAAACTTCAGTCCCTTAATTCTCATGTCATGTCCCCTTGTTTGAATCTTCCCTACTCTCAGTGGGAAAAGCTTTTCCACGTCAACTCTGTATAACAAAATACTTGAAGCATAATGCAGCATGCTGCTTTTCTATGCCCTTTTTGTATTGGGAGCCTAGGAGAAAGTCTTCCTTTTATGATTTTAATTTCATTAAAAATTCTGTTCAGATTAAAAATATGAGTCATACCTGCAGAGAAAAGGCTGATAGATGTGACAAATGTTTGCTCTGCGCTGTCAGATGGATCAAGGTTTTATAAGGTGAAATTGTGGTGAGGATTAAGTAGTCTGGTGGGTCAGTTTGATATCATCCATGACAGGAATGAATCACATCTGGCAGTGTTCTAGCTATTTAAAGGGAAATGTTAAACTTTGAGAGTTTAGTCAAGTTGTCTTGCTAGCCTAGCTTCTCAACAGCTGATATCTGAATGAAAATTATTCGTTTCGGACATATTCTATGCATTTCAAATTGGTCTCCCTATAAATATGTAATTAGCTTTATGTACTACATTTCTGGCAATTATCTTTGTTGCTTCATATTCCAGTATCTAAAGTCTCTTGTGTCTCACTAGGTTTCAAAGTTGTTGTTTGAATTGAATCTTTATGAATGTCATTGGTAATCACAACCATTCAACAGCACACAAGCGACTTTTGGAAATTTAATTACGGTCAAAAAATTAATACTGTGAAAGCAAAAAGGCACTTCTAATTCACTGGATGACATTAACTGAACTAAATCAAATAAACATGAAATTAACTTCTAATTAGTTTTCTGCGGATATGGTGTCTTCCGGTGGATTTCAATGGAGCCATTGAACTTAATGCCAGGTGCAATCTGGCATCTGCTGACTACCGTCACTGCTGGAAAACCTGGGGAAAGTTATGCTGCCCGAATAGTGTATTGTGGGTGTTACGAAATTTGAACTTGCACAAGTGGAACGTTGCAACCAGTAACTTCAAGATTCGGTCCAGTTACGTGGGTAACAGATCCTGTGGGTCTGATGGTTTTTCAGCAGGAGATTAGTGCTATTTTGTTTTGTAATTGGCCATCATATTTTGAATGGCTCAATGAATCTTTGGAAGGGCTTTGGGATTTTGAGAGTTGAAATAGTTATTTTTAAAAGGAACATGTCATCTTAAAGGATGGAATTTAAGGACTATTTTAGGCCTCTGCTTTGGTCTCAAAATAGTGCACGTCGAGTACTGTGCCTCCTCAGTTTGTCCCACTGCTAAATAATGTGAATGCTAGGCAGTTCAGTTGGTACATCTGCATTGTCAAATCGCACTGTAATTCAAGTAAGTGTCATTGCCCAGCTAACATGCTGGGTAGTGAAGAGCATTAAAACAATTACCTTCCTTGGCAGGGAGGCAGATGGAGTCACAGTGCTCCACTGGGTAAGGCACTGATTACAGGTGGTTTCATCTGAACTCTGGAGATTCAGCTTTAAGTATCATATTATGACATAATGAATTCTCATTTTAGTCTTCAGCTGCACAACTATACTGAAAGGACACGGGCTCTGTATTAGATTGATGGGATGTGTGTGAGAGAAACAAAATAAACAAATAAATGCAAGCAGTCATCTACTTGTGTTCAATCATGTGTCACCTGAATATTGCATATTCTATCACTAAATCTCATGCACAACTGCTCACTGTAAATCAGTTGATGACTTGCTTTATCAGGACAGAAGTATGGTGATATTGTTATATGCTACATGTTGCATATGGCTCTGCAATCTGGGAATTAATTCTGATATCAATTACAGGTCATGTTGTAGATAACAGGATCAGGATGTGACTGGAAATTACAATATATAGACAACATGCTCGAGTAACTCAGCGGGTCAGGCAGTATCTCTGGAGAAAAAGAATAGGTAACATTTCGGGACAGTACAAGGGACTGCAGATGCTGGTTTGGACCCAAAACATCATCTATTATTTTTCTACAGAGATGCTGCCTGACCCAGCATTTTGTGTCTGCCTTCAGTATAAACATCTACAGTTCTGTATCAATCTGATACAGTTCCTTCCTACACAATGTAGAGACGATATGGATTTTGTTTGAACATAGAACAGCAAAGCACAATAACAGGCTGTTTAAAGATAAAGACCTTTATCTTTCCACTTGGCCTTCCTATACCATTTCATATTTAGCTTCCATCTTTGCTCATACTGCAGCAAGTCCCTGTAATGGGAAGTACATTGCATCTGTTTGCACCTATTAGTGCAGTTTTTGGTCCAACTTTTTGCAAATGCTTCATGCATCTTGAGATTTATTATTTTTACATTTTTAGATATATTGACAGTTTTCATTTTGGGCATCAGCCCTCTTTGCCATTGTCTTTTATTCTTGCCTGGACCTATTTGGCAATGAATGCTTTTTTTTAATGCATTCTGTCCTTTTCTGGCACAATCTCTTTATAGGTATGTTGCAAAACCTACCTGAATCGTCGTTGAGAATCTGCCCCAGGCCGTGTGCGCGATTTTGGCGCTGTTTAGAGGGGGCGGGTTTAAAACGCGATTTTTACTAGGCTGTTGCAATCGAAAATGTTCAGCCTAGTAAATCATTAACGAAAAATCGCTGAAAGACCCCGTCGCAAAAGGTATTATTAGTTTTTATGGCCTTGTATAATAGTTATAGTAGTTTAAAAATCACTCTCTAAACCCGCGACCTCTCGCAGCCCCAGGGTTTTATAAAGCAAACAATTAAAGGTATTTACCTTATTTTTACATTAAAAGGGGCTTCTTAAGAACCCTGTATATAAAGTTTTCTATAGCGAATAGCTTATTTTGGGCTCTTCATATCCTGCAGTATTTTTCTGGGCATTTGCGGGCACAAATCCAGCGCAATGTGAACGTTCTAAACCAGCACGTTCACAGGATCCCACTAGAAAGCCGATTTAAAATGGACTTTAATTTACAGCAATTGAACACTAAATTCCTTCCATTTGGCCTATAAATTGATGTAAATGAGATTTAAAAATCATGTTTTATTGTGAATTATTTGTGAATATTATTTGGACACTTAGGCTATTTAAAAATGTTAATCATTTATTAAGAAATGGATAGATGTT
Source organism: Leucoraja erinaceus (assembly GCF_028641065.1). NCBI lineage: Eukaryota > Metazoa > Chordata > Chondrichthyes > Rajiformes > Rajidae > Leucoraja > Leucoraja erinaceus. Next base: position 23,223,189 of record NC_073386.1, read on the forward strand.
TAGATCTAGTAATTGAAGTTTGAAATTAGCTACAATTGGGTAACTAACTAATTATATGCTTTAATTTCGGGTCATCCAAGTAAGATTATTTTATATTTGTTTCAGAATGGTTCAATCTATGATAACTGAAAATTTCATTCAGTTCTCTTAATTTTTAAGAAGGTTATGGGCTTTTGACTGTCCATGATCACAGCTTTTTTGTTATGTCCATAGAAAATCAATAGGGAACAAGATGCTAATTTCCGAGTATGAAAATGGCCATAACTTTTTTATTACTTGAGATATGAAAGTGAATTAGGTGTCAAATTAAACTTATTTTTATGCTTTATCTGATGGGATAAATTGCAGACTTGATTTTTAAAATCTCAAATTTTTGTAACATTGCTACTCTTTATCCTTATCCCAATCCATTTCCAGCTCTTCTCCCTTGTTGTTCCTTCTTAGCATTCCAGACCACTCTCTATCACCACAATTTCCATCAGTCCTCTACTTATTTACTTTAAAGCCTTATTCACCTTTCCAATTGTACAATTAGCTGGAACTTTGTCCCAGTGTGTTTCAGGTATAGTCCACTCTAATGAAGCAGCTCTCTCGTTCCCAGTATAGTGCATCAGAAATGGGAACCCATATCTACCTTTGGGCTAGGAAACCAGACATTATAGGACTGTGCTGACAAATGTCGTGAGTAGGCAGTATAATATAATGTATACAAGGAACTGCAGATGCTGGTTTTCAAAAAAAAAGTCACAAAGTGCTGGAGTAACTCAGCAGGCCAGACAATTTCCTGATCCTAATAACACACTACCAATTTACACACTGCCAAATTATGGGTATCCATAAATTATTACCTTTGAGGTTCTACATCTCTATTTAGCTCCTGGATGCTTAAACTGCATTGGCAGAACTTATTTCTTAGTCATATGTCATTGGTACATTGGAGCACCATGGCAATTAGAGCATTCCCCTCCATTTCCTAATTCTTCTCTAGACCTGAGGGGCTGTGCCGTATCCTGGCATTGAATAGGGAGTACAGAAACGTTGGGTACCTTTTTCCTAGTTCCAGAACACAGTGACTATTCCCTGAAATATGTTGATCTGCCAAGCCATGATTCTCTCATAAGATGTGGGTTATTGTATTAAGTTTTGGTCACCCTTTTATAGGAAGGATGTTGTTAAGCTGGAAAGAGTGCAGGGAAGATTTACGAGGATGTTGCAAGAACTTGAAGAACTGAATTACAGGGAGAGGCTGAGCAGGCTAGCACTTTACTCTTTGGGGCGCAGGAGGATGAGGGGATGATCTTAGTGCTGTATAAGACGGCGAGGGGAATAGATTGGGTAGATGCAAATAGTCTTTTACTCAGATAAGGGGAATCAAGCACCAGAGGTCAAAGGTTAAGATAAGAGGGGAAAGATTTAATAGGAGCCTGAGGGGCAACCTTTTCGCACAGAGGGTGATAGAGAACAAGCTGCCAGAGGAGATGGTTGAGGCAGATACTATAGCAACTTTTACAAGACATTTGGACAGGTACATGGATACATAGAGGGATATGGACCAAACACGGGCAGGTGATACTAGAGTAGATGGGGCATTTTGGTCGGCATGGGCAAGTTGTCTAAAGGGTTGTCTAATGTTTCCATGTTGTATGACTGTATAACTATGACTCTATGAGAAATCATGGCATAGGTAACTATACTAATCTTGTTTTGACCACAATGGATTGAAGAATATAACTTATATTTTGATGTTTGCAAAGATGATCTCATACGAGGTATGACCAGCAATGAATTGTTGGAATCTCGTTGCCTAGCATTGTGTTTTAACAAGCAAAGTTATTTTCTGAAATACTGTACGAAATTCCGTAAAGTAAGTTTAGTTCTGTTTTATTTGGGTGATGTTTATATATTTATCTTGTGCTTTGTTGCAAGACCTCTCTCTACTGTTTACATTCAGCTAAATTCTTAGAAGCAGTCGTAGAAGTTGCCACGGTTACAGTCAATGCTTGTTCACGGTGAGAGCAGTGACACGATTATCTGGCTTATTTAAAATTCCTGATGGTCATGGCAAAGTAGTTCTGGGCATGTTGCTATCTTGGGCACCTTGTTTTCTGTTTTATTCTGGTCAACATGAATATTAAATAGTTTTTAACCAAGCTTTCTATTTGCTTTTAACCATTATATGGTGAGCTAGTTGAGTATTGTAAATGAGATGGATAATAAACCAGAGAGCAAACAAAAATTGCATCACTTGCATCACTTTATCCTGTCGAGAGCTTGCTTTTTATAAGCAAGACCACTATGCTATTAATAAAACACTAGAAAAGATCCCAGAAACTCTTCAGTTAATTGATCTACAATTGTTGGTTTGTAAGTAAATTATTCATTTTATGCATTATCGGTTTAATAACTCATTAGATTAAAAGTAATAGCATCATTGCTTGAAGCATTTTGACTGTAATGTTCAGGGCTGTCAGTTCACAGCCAACAAAACTCACAACATTAACAATAATGGAGGCTTCACTCCAACCTTGATCTATTCTGTAGAACTTCACTATTTGCACTATTTCTATTTTCATGCCTGGAATCTATCATTGTAGCTTGGAAGCAGGATGGAGAGCTGTATATGGCCTCTTGACATTCCAAGCATTGATTCCCATTGGGGTCCCTTGCATGAGACTCATTGTGCCATTATCAACGGGTCCAGGAGTCAGAAATACTTTGACTTTGAGCTTAGCCTACGTGGGTGCTGGGAATTTTGGACCTTGTATCTTACTGCACGATTTAATGTCCTGAAGCAGTTTAAAGATTCAGAAATCATTACACTTATATGACTTTGAAGTAAACTTCTTGAAGGATAACACAGCAGGATTGGAAGTCAGAGACAGAGAGCAGCAATTTTAGCCCTGAAATTTCTTCCAGAAGAAGTGAAGTACACTAGAGGAGATCCACTTGGCATGGATATATGCATACCTCCAGGGAGAGTTGCTTGTGGCAAATAAGAGGAGGTTTGCTGTCTCTGTCTCTTATCTGTCAGCCAAAGATGGAATTGGATGGCGGGTGGTGGGGTGAGGAGGGGGTTGGTGGAGGGGTGCAGAGGGAAGCTACCTGAACCCTCCAATAACAGAGATAGAGTTGCTGCCTTACAGCGCCAGAGACCCGGGTCAGGTAGCCTCCCTGACTACAGGTGCTGTCTGTAGGGAGTCTGTACCTTCTCCCTGTGACCGTGTGGGTTTTCCCCGGGTGCTCTGGCTTCCTCCAACACTCCAAAGGCAGAGATTTTTTGGTTAATTGGCTTTGGCAAACATTGTAAATTGTCCCTGGTGTGCAGGATGGCGCTTGCATTTTGTGATTGCTGGTCTGTGCAGATTTGGTGGGCCTAAGGGCCTGATTCTATGTTGTATCTCTAAACTAATAAACTAATATACTGTTATCTGAGATTGTCTGCCCGTGGCAATTAACTTCCATACTTTTGTCAAATTATAAGTAAATATCCATCTTTATTTCCTCTGGCTTTGCTTTCACTTGGAAATGTTGCTTCATGTACATAATTTATAATTTTGCTTCATTTATAATCTATTGAGCACACATGAATCTCATATGTCCCCATTATCTCCATGCAGTGGAATGGCTTCATCCATGCATCTTGAAAAAAACATTGATAGTAAATTGCAAGCTGACCCTATGTAATGCATACAATCATTGTTCCTTGCTATTGCTAACCTGCTCCTTCTCACATATGAAAATAAAGTCCAGAAGTCCTAGCAAGGGAATTTATCATAAATGCCAGGTAAGCAAAAACTGAGAGCCATCACAAAACCATTCCCAGGGGGAAATTGTCTATCACCTATTTTCACCCTTTCATCCTTTCATTAAATGTCAGTAAAGGATATAATGAAGTTGTCTGCTGAGGTAGAATGGTAATCGAGTGAAAGGAAACACAAACACAGATATCAGTCAGCAGTTGCTGCCAATTACCTGTTCACTGGTGTGGAGTATAGGTGAGAGGTGACACAGGGAGAGGAGTACAGCAATGGTCCATTCGACTGGCCTAAATGTAGATAAAGCTGCATGTACAGATAAATAGGCAGCTGCTACTGAGACAAGGGCAGAATGGACATTCTTTTAAGGCTTATAGATGATCTCTCATGCAAAGCAATAGTTGTTAGTTGCTGCATGATTGAAATGGATTTAGCAAATGGTTCAACAGGCAGAAGCAGGGAAATATCCACGTCTCGGCTGTTCACACAATGATGAAAGTGTAATCAACCTCCACAAGGTGAACATCGAGATGCAGTTTCAACCCCCATCACCCTCCTGTTCTCCAGCTAAAGTTAAAACTTCTCTACGACACTTTCAATTTATTACTGTGCCCCGTATGTTTTAAAGGTCATATACTAGGGTCAGGAATATTATGAAATGTTTGGCAATAGCAAAAAAAATTGCCGCACAGGCACATTGAATTACTATATAATTCTTCACAAAAGCTGACTCACACCTGGTGTATGCGTTTCATGTTGTATCTATTTCCAGATGTTTGTAACAGATTCAAATGTGAAAAGATCTTAGCAAATAGGTTGGAAAACTGTTTGGTTGGAAAACTGTGTAGGAATTTGAGCCCAGAAGCAAGGATCCTGAATAATTGTTGCCCTGATAAACTTAAATTATATGAAATATCGCCTAAATGCAAACCCCCTTAATTATTTTCATATGTATTTTCTTCCCCATGCCCCACCTTTCTTCCAGCTTTTTCCCCTCCCCCACCACAACCAGTCTGAAGAAAGGTCCAGACCCAAAATATTCACTATTCATGTTCTGCAGAGAAGCTGCCTAACCCACTGAGTTACTCCAGTGCTTTGCGTCATTTTTGTAAGTCAGCGTTGTTTGTTCCCCTTCAGGGATAAGGGCTCGAGGATATTTTTATATACGATGTGCAGGAAGGAACTTATTCAGTGAGAGCATTAACATTCAATTTGGAAAAAGACTACAATATTTTTGAAATCTTGTTGAATGTATTTGATGGCTTTGAATAATAGGCTGTAAAGTTGTTTAAAGAATACTTTTATTGCTATTGCCTATTTGCAAGGGATATAAAATGTCTCTACTTAATTGATAATTTTAAGCTCCATTATATTCTGGTGTGCCAGAGGAAGATGTCAGATGATATAAAAGGCTATTGCTTAACAACAGTACAATCAGAATTAAGATGGATTGTAAATGTAGGTCGCTCTGTGTAGTGCTGTTTAAAAAGGTTACATCATAGTTAGAGGAATTTTTAAAGTGGTATTCAATGGGTTCTGTGGGAGACAGGGAATTACAAGAAATAAACAACAAGCTGGTGAGTGCCAAAGAAAGATGATCCTATATATTCACCCTGGAGAAATTGTAAGGGTGATGCCAAACATGAAACACAGAGTGCAGTTTAAAGGGATACTAAACTAAGTGGGACCCATTGGGTTCCTGTCACAGGGGAGGCTTGGTTCCCAACGCAATATTCCACCACTCACCCATAGCCCCCAACTGTAGCTCATTTCCCCTCATCCCTAACACTCTCTCCCGTCTTCTTCACCCTCCCTCTTCTTTCCCTTCTTTCCCACCTCCTCCTCCCCTCCCTCAATCCTTGCTCACCTCTCTCTCCCTCTCCTTTCCCCTACCCTCAGTCAGTCCCTCCCGCCCTCCATAACTCCTCTCCCCTCCGTACCCCCTCCTATCCCTCTATCCCCCACCTTCCGCACTCCTCGTCTGCCCTATCCCCCCCCACTATCCCTCCTCACCTCCCCCACTGCCCTTCTATCCCTCTATTCCCTACTCCCCTCTCCTCTCCCTCTATCCCCCCTCCTCCCCCTCTTCCTCCTCACCTCCTCTCTCTTCTTTTCTCTCTCCTCCTACCCTTCCCCATCCCTCCCTCACCTCTACTTTTCCCTACCCTCAGTCACTCCCTCCCTTCCTCCCTCCATAACTTATCTCCCTTCCCTACTCCCTCCCTCTCCCTCTATCACCTCTCCTGCCCCAAGAGCCAGCGAGGGGGACCAGAGGGGAAGGGGTTGGAGCTGCGGGGCGTTGCGATGGCAGTACGTTTGGGACTCACAGCGGACGCTGGATGCTCTCCTCTGCCGGGATCAGATTATCGGCTTTCTGTTTGGCAACATCTCCGACTCTGCGCCGGGCTGCTTCCGGTCACTCCGAAAATTGTGTCTGATTGGAAACCTCCACCAGCCACCCGCAGTGTCCCTCAGCTCCAGTAAAGACACGATGGTGCAGGAAGGGGTGGACCATCCCAGGGAGTGACAGGAGAAGAGACCAATCCGTGCAGCGCTGACTGGCAGGAGAGGGGATCGATCTGCGCACGCACGTTTTTTACGATTTTTTTAACCTTGTTAACTTTTACAATACACAACTGATCGGAACAAAACTTGGTACACTCGCAGCACAAGAGAACGGTGAGTGAGTTGATGAAAAATCGTAGCGCTATCGCATATCATTTTTGCGCATATAGAAAAACCGCGCAAACCAGAAGAGCACAAGATCAGAGGTTTTGTGATAGATAGATAGATAGATAGATAGATGGATAGATAGATAATACTTCACTTGCAATTCTTTGATTTGGAGATCATTTTGTCTGTGGTGTGGATGTTGGTTATTTGAAATCGTTTTCCCATTGGACTCAGTGCCCTGCTATTTTACTATATCCTGTTTTTTTTTTTCCTTCAGATATATTAAACAGTTCCTGTAATTGAAGAAGAATCTCAGAATATGTAGTTTTCATACAAATTAAATCAATTAAAAGGAATATCATTAATATTAATAACAAGAGTTTTAGCATGTTCAGTCTACATGTTCAGCACACAAAACTATGCCAAAGCTGTAAAGCAACTGTTCAAGAATTGTGTCTGGCTACAATAGCTGATGCAATACTGCACAAAAAAATGTGTTCTCTTGTTAAACCCCAGAAGGTGTGGCTGGCAGAGCAATGAAACAATGAAAAGATTGCAAATAACATGTTTCCAGTAAAAAGAACCAAAACCTAATACAAGATATAGAACACTTTAGCACAGGACAGGTTCTTTGGCCCATAATGTCTGTGATGTACTTGATGCTGAGTTAAATTAATCTCTTCCTCCTGCACGTGCTCCAGATCACACCATTCCCAGCACATCCATGTGCCTATTCACAAGGCTTTTAAATGCCACGATTATCTGCCTCCACCAACACCCCTGGCAGTGCATTCCTGGCATCCACCACTCACTGGGTAAAAGACATGCCCCACACATCTCCTTTAAACTTTTCTTCTTTCATCATAAAGCTATGTCCTTTAGTCTGTGACATTCACACCCTGAAGAAAAGGTTCTGACTATCTACCTTATCCATGCCTCTCATCATTTTACAAACCCTCAGCTTCTGACGCTCCCGAGAAAACCATCCAAGTTTGTCCAAATTCTCCTTAAGGCTAATACCTTCTAATCCAAGCACAATTATGGCAAATGTCTTCTGCACCCTCTCGAAAGCCTCCACATCCTTCCTGTAATGGAGCAACCAGAGATGTAGTCAATACTCCATAGGCAGCCTAATCAAAGTCCTATAAAGCTGCAGCATAACTTCCTGACTCATACTTAATGACCCCACTGGGGAAGACAAACATATAAGCCTTCTATTCTATTAGTGTTGATACTTTCTGGGAGCTTTGGACCTGGACCCTGGCGGTGCTGGCTCGAGGGGCCGAATGGCCGACTCCTGCACCTATTTTCTATGTTTATCGCTCTGTACATCAATGGTGTTAAGGGTCTTGCCATTATCTATATACTTTCCCCTTGCATTCAACATCCCAAATCACAGGTGCTCGGATTAAACTCCTTCTACCGTTTCTTCACCCATTTCTGTAGCTGATCTATATCCCGTTGCATATTTTGATGACTGTCCTCACTGTCCGCAACTCCACCAATTTTATTGTTGTCTGCAAACTTACTACAAACTTAGAACATAATTATAAGGCCTCCCATTTGGAGTAACTATTTGAAATATTCTATCCATATTTGGTGCTATCCTAAGAACAGCAAATCTTCACAGCAATTAAATAGTGGTCGTTTATCATGTTAACATATATTTGTATCCCATTCATATTATGCAATCCATTTGTATCTTGAGCTAATTCCTACAATGACAATAAAGACCTTGTATCGAAGGATTTAATTAATAGCAACCAATAGCAACATTAATTAATAGCAACCAATAGCAACATTAGTTTTAAAATGCATTCAAATTTGCTCTGTAATCAATTATAACCATATAACCATATAACAATTACAGCACGGAAACAGGCCATCTCGGCCCTACAAGTCCGTGCCGAACAATTATTTTCCCTTAGTCCCACCTGCCTGCACTCACACCATAACCCTCCATTCCCTTCTCATCCATATGCCTATCCAATTTATTTTTAAATGATACCAAGGAACCTGCCTCAACCACTTCCACTGGAAGCTCATTCCACACCGCTACCACTCTCTGAGTAAAGAAGTTCCCCCTCATGTTACCCCTAAACTTCTGTCCCTTAATTCTGAAGTGATGTCCTCTTGTTTGAATCTTCCCTATTCTCAAAGGGAAAAGACTATCAATCATTTTAAAGTCCCCCCTTAACCTTCTGCGCTCCAGAGAATAAAGACCTAACTTATTCAACCTTTCTCTGTAACTTAGTTGTTGAAACCCAGGCAACATTCTAGTAAATCTCCTCTGTACTCTCTCTATTTTGTTGACATCCTTCCTATAATTGGGTGACCAAAATTGTACACCATACTCCAGATTTGGTCTCACCAATGCCTTGTACAATTTTAACATTACATCCCAGCTTCTATACTCAATGCTCTGATTTATAAAGGCTAGCATACCAAAAGCTTTCTTTACCACCTTATCTATATGAGATTCCACCTTCAAGGAACTATGCACGGTTATTCCCAGATCCCTCTGTTCAACTGCATTCTTCAATTCCCTCCCATTTACCATGTACGTCCTATTTTGATTTGTCCTGCCAAGGTGTAACACCTCACATTTATCAGCATTAAACTCCATCTGCCATCTTTCAGCCCATTCTTCCAAATGGCCTAAATCACTCTGTAGACTTATGACAATGAATGAGACTGTGAGAGAGAAGGGGGGTGGAAAATCAATTATAGGCATTTTTCATCTTTTCTGCAGATCACAGCAATGAAGCAGGAAAGTCTATCTTGGCCTGGATCTCACGGGGAGCAAATGAAGGGAGGGTGAAAAATACTGGGGTGAGGTTTAATACTTGCAGGGTGAATACTTACTGATGGGCCGAAGGGACACCTGGGCTGAAGAAGCTCTTTAAAAAAAAATCCAGCTCGTTGCATTTTCACTTCATTTCCATTTCCATTGCACTTTCAAGCACACGGCAGGCTCAAGCCAAACAGCTGGTTGCATTTTCACTTAATTTCCATTGCCATTGCACTTTCAAGCACAGGGTAGGCTGAACCCAAACAACTCATTGCATTTTCACTACATTTCCATTGTCATTGCAGTTTCAAGCACATGGCAGGCTCAAGCCAAACAACTGATTGTATTTTCACTTCTTTCCATTGCCTTTGCACTTTCAAGCATAGGGCAGGCTCAAGCCAAACAACTCATTGCATTGGCATTACATTTCCATTGCCATTGCAGTTTCAACACATGGCAGGCTCAAGCCAAACAACTCATTTCATTTTCATTAAGGGCTAACAATCAGTTATTCATGTACATTGCATACTCAGTGTGTTCTGTAGTTTCCCAGCTCAGACAGAGAGTCGTGACCTCTCCTTCGCCATCTTGCAGACAGACTGAGCCATGCCCACACTTCTGGATTTTATAGACCCTCTCCCCTCCCACTGGAAGGGGCGTGGCCTTCATGGCTGTAATTGACAGGAGAGAGAATCTCAAGATTTTTTAAACACTAATAAGCCTTTTATTTTTCATCGACGGGAAAAATCCTCAGAGCCTGCACAGCAGAGGAGAACTCTGATTAAGATGGCCAAAAAATCACAGCCATATGTGGTAGCGTTTTTTCTAAAATCAAAGCACAGTGCAAACAGGAAGTGGTCAAGATGAGACTTTTAATTATATAAAATTCCAAATCCTAAAGCGAATATGCTGTAAAGTGAGTTACACTAAACAGCATTTAATTTTTGCCATGATGTATAAAAGTACTTTAACAATAACTACATTTGGCTTGAATCCCGTCTGTAATTTAGGGAATCAGCTGCTTTTGTTGTTTTTATTTACCCTCCCAAAATTTGAAACAAATGTTCTTCCTTTAGTGAATGATATGAATTGTCTCTTGCAATAGTTTTCCTCCTGGGCTTTGTTACTTAATGTCAATGGCTTTATCTCGGAACTGTTTGTGTACCTGCACCATTATCAATCTTAAAGTTTACAGTCTTGCTACTGATGACCTGCCATGATTTGCTTGGCGTCATCACCGATGACTCAGACCAGAATTAATCCTGTTGGTGTGATTTATTATGAGAGAATGCTGCTTTAACAACCTTTGTGTGACACATCATTTGAAAATGTGCCAGTTTATTACATTTCCTGCATCTTTAATTGTTCTCTGGAGAGTTATCTTCTCGGCTATGGCCGTGATTACAATATACACTAGATAATGCTACTCTCTGTCTTTGAAGACGATTTTCATTCTTTGATTCATTCTCTTTTGCTCTTCTAAACCATGACTTTTATGTAACCTCTTACAGGTCTTTAGTTGGCTCTTGACCTGCTGTTTGGCATTTCATCAGTTCTGAGTGACAGATAATTTGGATAGCTGTATCTAATGTCAGCCCTGATTTAATTTGCAGCTTCCATGACAAGTCTTTGTCAGCAAATTTAATTGCAGTTTTGTCCCAAATGTGTTCGTTTTTGATTATCCAAATTCATCACGTTCATTCCGTTTATGGAAAGTGCAAACAAATAATTCAACAACTTTTGTTTTCTGAATGTATGGATGGAACCACTCCTCCTTTTCAGAATCTGGTTCTGTATTGAACCACAGTGTTGACTGAACTTTTGAATTAATATTTCATGGTATATATATTCTTATCTTGTTGAAAGTCTTTGTGTGTACTCTGTCCCTTAGATGCAATATGTACAGAGGAGCTAACAAGAGGAGTAGGATTTTGATCTTCGCAAAGTTCTATCATGGTCATGAACAATGTCCTCGTGTTTCCTTGAGGTATGGCTGCTTGAAGAAAACAATTTTTGACATCCGGAATAACTTCTGTTCTCTACAGATCTTTGCAATTCTTGATTGAGACTGATTTTAACACATTCATTCTGATGGATAGCAAGCAAATAATTGCATACTTGCCCAGATTTCAACAATGCACTACACTGTATTTTCTTCAGAATTGAAGGGCCATTGTTATGTATATTTCTGATAACATTTAAAGTTTTCCAAATTTTCATAGAAATAATCTATATTTTCAGTTGTGTGGGATTCACAGTAGGATTTGGGAAGCTCCCAGACGTTGGCATTCATCCATGTGCAAGGCCTGTGGTGTTATACATGGCAAAAACATTGACATAGGCCTCCCTACAATTTCCCTTTGCCGTGGTGAATGGAGGTCATTGAAGAAGTAGTTGAGGAGTGGAAAACCGGTGGTGTAGTTGGGAGAAAGAAACACTAAGGGATGTTTGTGGGATGATCGGGGTTGTATGGAGAGGATTATTTTGGATGGAAGAATGTAATTATGTATCTGGGCAGGTGATCTGAATGTCGAGGATTGGGACATTGATCTAGGCATGTTAACCAAATTGGGGGGTGGGGTGGGGAGGGCAGGGTGTTGGTTATGCTCTGAGGACATATTGAAGCTAGGGTTCGGAGAGTTTCAAGGGGGCTGTGGGAACACGGGGCATTGTGTATCCCATGTCATGGTATTGTGCAACATAAGACATTGAAACTGTACACATCCTCTCCATTTTGAATGTGTAGAAAGGAACTACAGATGGTGGTATATACCGAAGATAGACACAAAGTGCTGGAGTAACGGAATGGGTCAAGGCAGCATCTCTTAAAGGATGGTTGGTTGCTGCAGGTTGGGACAAATCTTTAGACTGAAGATGGGTCCTGACCTGAAATGATACCCATCACTTCATCACCCACTGAGTTACTCCAGCACTTTGTCTATCCTCACTATTTTGAATTGGGATATCACTCATCAAGAAGTTCGGACAGATGCATCCACACAAATTAAGCATATATTTATGGCGAGAGCAGATGGCTCATCACTAATTGGATGTTTTGTCTCATGGAATTAATTTTACAGTATTGGATATTACCCGTCCTAATCAGATTATATATTGGGTGAAGTTTTAGAACTGATTTTTCCCTACAGAGCAAAAGTGAAATTCCATTTTGCAAGGCCATCTTTTAAAAATTAATTTATATAAATAGAAACTATTAATAAGAATTAGATTTTATTTTGACTGCCTAAATAGATATTTCACAGCCAGTGGAGAAATACATATGCTCACACGATAGCTGTTTTTATTTCACCCTTTAAATAAGTGAATGTTGAAGCCTGCAGGAATAAACGTGTTTTTTTTGTGGCTGTTTATTCGGCAAAATCTGTTAACCACTTTGACCACTTTTGTCTTTAATGGAAAGGAACTAGGCTGGTTTATATTATGAAGGATCACGCAGAACTATAACATAGTCATAAAGTCATTGAGTCATAGTGATGCAGCGAGAAAACAGGACCTTTGGCCCAACATGCCCACATCGGCCAACACTGGTCCCAAGTGCTCGCATTTGGCCCAGATCCCTCCAAACCTGTCCTATCCATGTACCTGTCTAACTGTTTCTTAAACGTTGGGATAGTCCCTACCTCTGGCAGCTTACACCCACCACTGTTTGTGTGAAAAGGTTAACCCTCAGATTCCTATTAAATCTTTACCCCTTCACATTAAACCTATGAATAAACCTATGATTAAACCTAGTAATATCTTAATTTTATAGCACTTTATTATTGTAATGGAGATTCAAGGGCAGGTTGATAGTAATAAGACCCCTCTCATGACATTTATTAGTAAGAAAGATTTTATTATTTCAATCCACCCTTGATTATCTACATCATATAGTCTTGACCGATTAGAGCAATTATGCCAATTTATAATTATTTGAAAATCAAAGCGATAAAACACAATTTAAAGTTCTATTTTTATCTAATCTTATTTTTTAATGTTACATAAATCAACATTCAATAACTTTAATTCTAATAATTATTCAGTGTTCTTTGAGGTGCTGTGACCACCAATGTGTTATAAATGAATAATTAAAAGGACCTTAGTATATCAATATTATTTTTGTTACCCAATCTTGCATTGTGGATGCATGACTAACAATGCAATTAGGCATTAATATCTTCCTAATTACATTTTTATTCATAGGTTTTAAAATAAATTGTAGCTGTTTTGACTGCAGTAATCCATTTGCTGACAATACGAAATCTAAATCACATGTAATGTAGTAGATCACCGGGTTAGTTCATTCTCAGTTCATGAAACGGACTTGAGATCACAAAGCATAGATGTTGGGAAGGGAAATGGAGAGTATTAATCTCACAGGGTCATTGCAATCTCCTTAAATTATTGTGCATAGGGCTCTAATGTTGCAATGACAAAATGATTAATTTTACCTATTTAATTGGGGAAATTTTACTTTTACATTGCATCGTTTAGTTACTACTTCTTGCTGTCAATTTTGAAACTATTCGAGTCATGGAGATATTAAGTAACTTTCCCAGTGGTTCAAATATTCAATTGATTCTATCCAGTTCTCTGATCTATTTGGATTGTCACTCATCAGATACACTAATATGGACAACTGCAGCTCTTCATTGAGCAATGCACACAGTGACAAGCAAAAAAGCTGCAGGTACTGAAAACTTCAAGCAAAAAGAAGATACTGGAAATATTCAGTAGGATAGGCTGTGTGTGTCTGAAAAGAAACCGTGTCGATATTTCAGGTCAGAATGAGGTAACTACATATGCTGATCTGACCTAAAACATTGCTTCTGTTGCTCTTCCCACAGATGCTGCCTGACTTTCTGAGTATTGCCAGCATGTTCTGTTTGTGTTTTAGTAATACACGTACAGTAGATATGGTGCATAATAGCAAGATTCTGGTTACGATGTTTTCCAAATAAATCTGATTTCCTGGGGAGTTAAGTATAATTACCAATTGAATTAGCCATGGACCACACTCTCAAATTCAGAAGATAATCTTAATGAATGTAGTTTGAAAAAAACCTCATATTGCTCGTAAATCATGGGATCAGCATTTTCCTGTGAGGCTTGTTTCCCACATTGTAACAATTGCTGCATTTCAGGAGTATCTCGTTAACTGTAAATGAATTAGGGATGTCCCGAGACCATGGAAAGTGTTACATAAATGAAATTATTTACATATATATTTCTAAGACATTTTAAAGCCTATTTTTTCTCATCTTGCTCAGATATTTAATTGTGTTTGAGTGGTAATTTGGAGACAATAGCCAGACTTTTCCTGTTAGCCCTTCTGTTACTGGTGTTTAAAGAAAGCTAAAGTACTACACACGTCCTCATATTACCACAATCTACATTACATCTCTCTCTCTCTCATCAGAAAAGAAATACAATTCCTGGCTGCATTGATGAGTATTGTTTAGGAGGAACCTATTACCGAGAATTCTCAGGCAGGTTTTTCTAAATTTCATTTTATCCTGGGAAAAGTTTGCTCTAAAAAGAATGAAAGGTGAACTTCTTTTATCAGAGCCATGATTTTTTGACTAAAAGCAATGATGTTTGTTACATTATAAATATACAGTGAAATATAGCGATCTAGTTTTTCCACATTTGATTAATTACAGTCAATATTCTTTTGCTGTAGTTTCCTGCCAGATTATGGGCAGTGTTCTGTTCTGACAGTTTTCTAAGCTGCACGTAGAGTTGAAAAGTTACGTTCCTCTGGGCTGTCATTCATTTACTTGAAGCCAGCAGCTTTATGCAAACGTTTGGCAGTTCAGATGATGCATGGATAACAAGTGTCCAAAAATAAATCACAACAAATTAATTACCAAACCTGTTTCTCTCATTTGCATTCTCTAATCATTTGCCCACTTTATGTTGGTGGATCTATGCAAGACATGTGTGCTTGTGGAATAAGACTTTGATAGACAAGGATCTTGTCAACTGTGACCCAGACCATCAAAATAGCAGTAGTGCCCACACAGACTATTCCATCCATTACTTCTTCTGAACTGAAAGGAATTGCATGCCTAACAAAATCATTAAACTCAATTTAGTCCTTGTAAACCTCATCAGGCCATCTCATCATAGAGAATACAATGAAGCAAAAGCCTTCATTTGATATTGTGGGAATTATTTTTCCTTTTATTGAACTGACAAAAGTAATGGGTGATGTTTCGGGTCGAGACCCTTCTTCAGACTGGTTAGGGGTAAGGGAAACGAGAGATATAGATGGTGACTTGGAGAGATAAAGAACAATGAATGCCAGTCTGGGTTAATGTGGTTGTAGAGTCGGAGAGCAGGAGGAATCGCAGAGGGGGAGCAGCAAGCGAGGATGTTGCAGAACTCTCGTCGAACAGAGGAGAACGTCTTCAAAGTAGACATACCTTGAGGAGATTTTGCATTGGAGCAGACAAAAGGAACTGCAGATGCTGGTTTAAAGCAAAGATAGACACAAAAAGCTGGAGTAACAGTGGGACAGGCAGCATCTCTGGACAGAAAGAATGGTTGATGTTTCGGGCCGAGACCCTTCTTCAGACCTATAAGGGAAACAAGAGATATAGACCATGATGTGGAGAAATAAAGGACAATGAATGAATTATCTCTCCACATCACCATCTATCTCTCATTTCCCTTATCCCTAATCAGTCTGAAGAAGGGTCTCGACCCAAAACATCACCCATCCCTGCTCTCCAGGGTTGCTGCCTGTCCCAAGTTACGCCAACATTTTGTGTCTACCTTTGATTTAAACCAGCATCTGCAGTTCTTTCCTGCACACACTGACAAAAGTAATGACCAAGTGCATTCATTTTTTATTATCCAGACTTCCGACCCATTCCCGGTCACCAGTAGTACGAAACAAGGATGCATGTCTGCTCCCATACTGTTTATGATGATGTGTAGGAAAGAACTGCATATGCTGATTTAAATTGAAGGTAGACACAAAATGCTGGAGTATCAGAAAAATGCTGGAGAGAAGGAATGGGTGACGTTTCATGTCGAGACCGTTCTTCAGACTGAGAAGGGTCTTGACCTGAAACGTTACCCATTCCCTCTCTCCAGAGATGCTGCCTATAGAAGAAGAAAGGAAGAAGCGGAGACAGTGGACAACCGCAGGAAATGCTACACTTGTCACTTTACTTCCCCTCTTGGCTCCATCCAAGGACCCAAGCAGTCTTTCCAGGTGCATCAAGACGTTCACCTGCACCTCCTCCAACCTCATCTATTGCATCTGCTGGTCTGGTTGTCAGCTGCTCTACATCAGTGAAACCAAGCGTAGGCTTGGCGATCGCTTTGCCCAACACCTCCGCTCGGTTTGCAGTAACCAACCTGATCTCCCGATAGCTCAGCACTTCAATTCCCCCTCCCATTCCGAATCCGACCTTTCTGTCCTGGGCCTCCTCCATGGCCAGAGTGAGGCCCACTGTAAATTTGAGGAGCAGCACTCTTTCGCTTGGGTAGTATACACCCTGGCAGTATGAATATTGACTTCCAATTTCAGGTAGTCCCTGCTTTCTTCTTCTTTCCCCTTCCCAGCTCTCCCACAGCCCACTGTCTCCGCCTCTGCCTTTCTTCTTCCCGCATCCCCATCCCCACATCAGTCTGAAGAATGGTCTCGAACTGAAACGTCGCCTATTTCCTTCGCTCCATAGATGCTATCTCACCCGCTGAGTTTCTCCAGCATTTTTGTCTACATTCATGAACTAAAGTATTTCACCTACCTGCTTCCTTGCATTGTATCATTGTTTTTGTTCCAGGGATGCTCAATTATGAGATGCCTCCAAATAATGTAATTTGGTGTTTTATTTGCAAAGCTCCAAATGTTGTGTTTTATTTGGAGTGAAGTATTCCCATGCACTCTGACACAGTGATTGTATCAGAGAGTTAGGATATCTCATGCCAAGAAATGCCTGGATGAATTTCTGAAGCATTGGAAAAAAGCTTTGAAAATAGATTGTTATCACACTTCACTGGAAAAGATCGATTTTCAGTGGAATAAAGTTGACAAAAATAATGTTCTACAATTACATTTCTTGGCAAAAGTACTGTATAAAAAAAACAGAATTCAAACAAATGTTGCTGACTTTATTAAATTGAGCTATAAACAGGAGAAATTGACTCCATTGCACTAAATTTTAATTTATAATGAAATAACTCTTCTGAATTTTCTTTAAGAAATCTGCTTCCTACTTCTGCTTAGCACATACACTGCTCTGAGTGATACAAGGCTTTACATGTTTAATCTCTTCATTAACTTAGCTGATGTGAACTGGACTAATGGTTGCGGTAAACAGGCTTGTGAATCTTCTTGAATACAGGCATGTGAAGAAATAATCTTATCACCAACTCTTTTTCATGAATAGAAAAATATATTCACAAATAACCAACTATCAGGGATGTATGAACTCTTTGATTGCTCATAAGAGTTTCCTAAAGATTTCTCAGAACTCCACCAATTTTATATCTTTATCATTTCAATATGTGAGATTAAATAAGATTGATCTATAAGCATGCCAGGATACATACGAATGGTATGTACAGCAGCAGCCACATTGACAACTTCTCCTTCTCCACATACATAATGTAGCACAATCTGTTTATTATTATTCTCAGGGTAATTCATGTGCTTGAGTAGTCAGCAAGCCTTGGGAGGTCTGCACTTTCTTATCAACTCGGACATTTCTGAGAATCAAGCATCTGCTCAACCCTGAATTATCACCACCTTTGCAAACACACAGGCTGACTACTGCCTCTTGGAATATCATACCCCCAGCTTTTGACATAACACCCAAACTACCTGTACGTTGCCCCCATCCCTGGTAACTCTATGTGCTGCAACTATTCGATTTTATACATTTAATTTCAGACTTCCCGATTCTGCAGTATTTCGATTTTGAACTATTCTATGTTGCACATTTGCCCCAATAGTAGTTGCACTCAAATTGGTCTTGAAATTCTGAGGATAATGGAAACTATAACACACATGTTTTCCACCATGATTACTGCATCATATCTATATTACTAAAAGTCTGATCTAGACCACTTCCTGTTGTTCTGTATATTGATTTTAGGAAAAAAAACGCTGCCACTTACAGCTTTGATTTTTTGGCCATCTTACTCAGAGTCCCGGGGGGGGGGGGGGGGGGGGGGGGGGCAAAAGGGTCACGTCTCTCAGTCAGAGCTGTGAATAACACTGAACACATGTCTACTAAACAGTGAGTGCTCTTAATGTGGTTTGAAAATATAGTTTGGAAATGCTAAAGCTGTGTTGCCTTTGGTTTGGAAATGCTAAAGCTGTGTTGCCTAATTAAAGTTGCCTTGCCTAATTAAAGTTACCTTGCCTAATTAAAGTTGCCTTGCCTTCTATATAATTAAATGTCTAATCTTGACCACTTCCTGTTTGTGCATTATATTGATTTTAGAAAAATCACTACCACATACAGCTGTGAGTTTAGGCTATCTTACTCAGAGTCCCCCTCCACTCATCAGGAGCCGAGGATTTTCCCATCGATGAAAAATAAGAGTTATTACTGCTTAAAAAATGTTGAGATTCTCTCTCCTGTCAATCACGCCATGAAGGAGGGACTATAAAACCTAGAAGTGTGAGCGTGGCTCAGTCTCTGTAAGATGGAGGAGGGAGCGATCATGACTCGCTGTCTTTAGTGGCCTTGCACCCTGCATGAAATGGTATGAAACTGCACTTGAATTTGGTGGCCTTGCACCCTGCTTGAAGTGGTAAGAAACTGCACTTGAATTTGGGGCCTTGCACCCTACTTGAAATGGAATTTCAAGGAATAGCAGCGAGTCAACTGCCAGCCCACCAGCTGTGAGTCAGTGAGCTGCCAGCACAACAGGCTTGAGTGACTGTGCCGCCAGCCCAAGAATCCAATCGGCCACAATGTACATACTAGCCTTCTGGAAACCAGTCCCTTCAGCCCACAACACCCTTACTAGCGCTCCAGAAAGCCCACCACTGGCCACCAATATTGGAATTGGTGGAGAGGTGGAATATTGCGTTGGGGGACCAGCCCTCCCATGTGATGCTGGGACCCAAAGGGTCCCACTTAGTCTAGTAACTATTAAAACTCTCTTCGTTAGTTTGTTTCTCTTTCACATCTTCTCCTAAACCCGACGGTAACGAAGACATTTTTACATATTCCGGTAGATTCACCTCGTGATTTCAAAATTCCCCTCATCTGAAAATTTGGTTCATTATTTCCCGAGTTTTTTTACTAAAATCGTTTTAAAATGAAAAAAAGTGTTTTAAAATCAAACCGAGCTGTATGACGACACAATGCCTTTGCTCGTCCCTGGATGCCTCCTCGGCTCTGGATTAAAGCGGGTGTTGTCAATGCGCAGGTGCAGTTTTCCACGGGCTACGTCACCATCCTCGAAAGGGCGCACAAAGAACGAGCAAGTTCTGCAGATCCCGAGATCACCGGAGGTCACCGGCGCTGATCAAGAACTTTCTTCTTGCTTCCTGTGCGCAGACTTTTCAATGCGCAGCCAAAGCTGCGAGTTACATGGCCCAGCCGTACACACTTGACTGCAGCCAGCCGTAGCTCCCCACCCCCGCCCCAAACCCAGACGTTTCCCCTCCCTCCTCTCCCCCCCTCTCCTCTCTCCGCCCCTCCTCTCCTCCCCCCCCTCCTCCTCCTCCCCCCCCCCTCCTCTCTCTCCCCCCCCCTCTCTCTCCCCCCCCTCCTCTCTCCCCCCCTCCTCTCCCCCCCCCTTCCCTCCCCCTCCCCCTCCTCTCCCCCCCCCTCCCCCCCCCCCTCCTCTCTCCCCCCCCCTCTCTCCCCCCCCCTCCTCTCCCCCCCTCCCTCCCTCCTCCTCTCTCTCCCCCCCCCCTCCCCCCCCCCCCCCCCCTATTCCCCCTCTCCCCTCCCCTCCCCCCCCCCCCCTCCCTCCCCCCCCCCCCTCCTCCCCCCCCCCCCCCCCTCCTCCTCTCCCCCCCCCCCCTCCCTCCCCACCCCTCCTCCCTCCCTCCCCCCCCCCCCTCCCCCCCCCCCCCCCCCCCCCTCCCCCCCCCTCCCCCCCCCTCCCCCCCTCCCCCCCCCCTCCCCCCCCCCCTCCCCCCCCCCCCGCCCCCCCCCCCCTTCCCCCCCCCCCTCTCCCCCCCCCCCCCCCCTCTCCTTCCCCCCCCTCCCCCCCCCCCCCCCCCCCCCCCCCCCCCCCCCCCCCCCCCCCTCCCCCCCCCCCCCCCCCCCCTCTCCCCCCCCCCCCCCCTCCTCCCCCCCCCCCCTCCCCCCCCCCCCTCCCCCCCCTCCCCCCCCCCCCCCCCCCCCCCTCTCCCCCCCCCCCCCCCTCCCCTCCTCTCCTCCCCCCTCCCTCCCTCTCTCCCCTCCCCCCCCTCCTCTCCCCCCCCCCTCCCTCCCCCCCCCCCCCCCCCCCTCCCCCCCCTTCTCCCCCCCCCTCCTCTCATGTGGAAATGACAACTCAATACCAGTAAACCAATACCAAATGTTGGAAGGATAGTGAGACTTTGAAGAATGTCCAAAAGAGATGCTGCCCACATTGGAGGCTATTAGTGTTAAAGAACGGTGGACAAACTTGAAATATTTTCTCTGAAGCGTTAGAGGCTGAGAGGAGACCTGACAGATGTTTATACAATTATGAGAAACGTAAATAGAGTGTACAGACATAAGCTTTCTCCTTGGTTGGAATACTAGAAGGCATAGCATTAAGGTGGGTGGTGGAAAGTTTAGAGAAGATGTGCAGGGCATATGTTCTGTGCCTGGAGAGTGGTAGGTGCCTGGTTCTCACTGCCTGAGGCGGGTGTTGGAAGCAACTACGATATAGGCACTTGAATATACCAGGAATGGAATTATACAGACCATATGCAGGTAATTAGGAAGTAGTTTAATTTCACATCATGTTTGGTACAGACATCGTGGTCTGAAGGACCTGCCCCTGGTTGTAGTGTTCTATGTATTATGTTCTATGTTACATGCTTAGACTCTCCGGCAGCATTTAAAGAGAGGGAAGCTGTATTATATTTTTAAGTCACTGTTGAAAATGAAGGGTCTGATGATGGGCTATTGTCTTATGTGTTAAGCGTCATGAATATGATTAAACTGGAAATCTGAACCAAATCAGAAAATGATGGTATACTTGCATTGGCAGAGAAAGAAATAGAATAATTTCTTCATGACTCTTAAAACAGGCCAATTACAAATCACCACTTGTATTACCCAAACAAAGGGCATCATGCATTTGAATTGTACATCCAATGTTTCTGATCACAACTTTTCAATCCTTTTTAAACAGCTAAAATGTAGAAGAGATTGGAGAGTAATGCCCCTGTCCCACTTGGGAAACCTGAACGGAAACCTCTGGAGACTTTGCGCCCCAACCAAGGTTTTGTGCGGTTCCCGGAGGTTGCAGGTGGTTGCCGGAGG
Organism: Leucoraja erinaceus; assembly: GCF_028641065.1. NCBI lineage: Eukaryota > Metazoa > Chordata > Chondrichthyes > Rajiformes > Rajidae > Leucoraja > Leucoraja erinaceus. Next base: position 23,244,851 of record NC_073386.1, read on the forward strand.
TTGCAGGTGGTGGAAGCAGGTACGAAGACTGACAAAAACCTCCGGGAACCTCCGGGAACCGCACGGAAACCTTGGGTGGGGCGCAAAGTCTCTAGAGGTTTCCGTTCAGGTTTCCTAAGTGGGACAGGGGCATTATAAGGCACTTCATTCAAGAATGTTGAGAAGGACTAACAATAATTAAATTGAATTAATATTAGTTTTGTATACCCGTTTGATTTAATATTTTAAGATCAGATGAGATATTATGGTGAAGTGTATGTGTTAATCAAGGGCATAGAGTATGGACCGATAAAAAGCATTCATGTTCGACAAATTAAATAGAGTTTTGAAGATTTGGTCACTACATTGATAAAAGGAATATAGTAGACATCCATAGATTTACAGAATTTGTTCAATAAGATAGATGGTGAGGCTCATTAATCAATTCTGAGCTATGATGAGAGAGGAAATGTACCAGGATGAAAGTCTGCTGATGGATGTGAATCTAATGAAGTAATTTTAACTGAAAATATTTATTACAAGTTGTTGGCATCTATTTTAACAGAAGGATTCAGGGGTTCAAATCCATAACTTCCTGAAAGTGTCAACATAATTAGATAGAGTGGTAAAGAAGGCAATTGGTATGCTTGCTTTCATTGGTTGGGGCATTGAATATCAGTCAGGAAGTCATGATGCAATTTTATAGGACTTCCGAGTCCTGGAACGCTCTACTTACCAACATTGTGGAAGTAGCTCCAGCAGAAGGCCCACACCAGTTCAAGAAGATTTCTCACCACCACCTTCCCATTAGAAATGGCCAACAGATGCCCATATCCTGGAAATGGGTAAACCAAAGTTAGGCAAAATAAGAGTGGAAAAAAATAAGACCTGATCCAGACTAACAAGACCCGTACCATCAAATTTCAAATTATAAATGGTGAAATTATATATGATTTACAGTACTTGTATAAGGTTGAAAGCACATGCATGAACCAGCACTGAGTGCAATCAAAGCATTGCGTTTGGCTGCTAAATCACATCAGTTATTTCTTTGAAGGGAACCACCTGTACCCTGATTAGACTTTGATTTCTGATGCTACAGCTGAGACTGGAAATAATCATTATCAGGAATTGTAATCAGGCATCTGTGTTTAAACAATCACAGACACAGCATGCTGAAACTCAACATGCAATTACATTGCCCGCAACTTGTACATTTGATATAGAAATCGCATCTAGACGCCAGTTCCTATCTACGGGCTCAGTGGAATTACTTGGACATTTGCTGGAACAAAAATGACTGCTCAGTTCTTTTTACACCACTAACTTAATGAGAAAGGTGTAGTAATGATACTTTAAATACCCAGATTTTTGGAAGGCTGATGCTGAACATGCAACAGATAGGGAGGGATTTAACCAGGGGTGGATAGAATGGTGTCAAGGTATGTGGAAATAAGTTCGGTAGGGCACGGACTGGCAATGGGTCTCCCAGGACAGTCAGGTTTGTGGATTTTGGGGAGAAGGTAAAATCGGGCCGTACGGGGCTGGGGAACGATGAGGTTGGAGGCTCGGGGGAGCGGGAGTTGATGAAGTCAGTGAATGTGATGAAGTCAGTAATAGGTAGAACTTTTGGGGATGAGTTTTATTTTTGTTGGAAACAAGAGGAGGGAAATAATTGTGCAAAGCCCACACTGCTGATTGTCTGAAACAGTTTATTGTCTCTAATATTGATTTTCATTGGTGGTGTAAGGAGGTAGTGCTGGCTCCAGCCAAACCTTTAAGTTAATTCCCTTTAACTTGTGTATCCCAGACTCCCTTGCCTAGTTGATTAATCGCTGTGGTAGGAAACCATCTGGAAATTTATCTGGCTTCAATCTCTTTCATTTATCCATTGCTTTTTGTTTAAATTACTGCCTGTAAATTTCCCCTCTACTCATTTCCGGTCAACCTTAGTTTCTCTATGCCACAGTGAAAGATTCACTTAACAATGTTTCATGCTCAACTCCATGATCGACAGATCTACACGTATTGCCAATTGTCATATTTCTGCTTTGTCATTCCTTTTCTCTTGGCATGCAGGAAAATTTTCAAACTAATTAAACAATTTTCTTTAAATTCTTTATTTGTATTTCCTTTTTCTTCCACATTTTTCACTGTTTATCCTGTTACAATTTAAATTTGTTCAAAGCTTCATTCTTACCACTGTTATTCATTGCGCTCTGAACCTCCATTTACTTATGACGCTACTCCAAACCATTCCAATGGACCATCATTACTTCACCCCAGATTTAGTTTCCTTGCTTGTCGTGATAACATAATGATTTATTAATTGAGTTGCTGAATAGGATCTTCTGATGATGTAATCAGTTAGCAATATCTTCAGTTCTTTTGTGGTTAATGAATTCTAAGTGCCTTCAAAGTCAATCTGCACGATTGACTTCCCTCATTTGATTGTAGACACCATTCCCAAAACTATTTCCAGCTACTCTTGTTTGGTTCATCATTGATCATATCTTCTCACTAATGGCCACAATACTTATCATACTTAGAAACTCACTCTATTTAAATATCAGTTAGATTCAGTAATATGATTAAACATTAAACCAGAGGTTAAAATATTCTCAATTAAAAACATTTTATCAAATACCACATAACACATTTTCAATTATTATTATTCTTGGAATATTGTAATTTTATTTAAAAACATATTCGAGAAGGATTTACTCATAATTAATCATTACATTTAAATCACCCATATTTTCAGACATTTTCAGTAGTCTTCATTTTGCCAAATAATCAACCGTGATTATCGTTTTTTTATTATTTGAATTTGTCTTGATTGTAGAAAGAGTTAAACAGCAGCTGTGGTAGGGACCATGGTGTCAACTGTCATTATGCCTGTCGTTTCTTGCAAGTTAATAGGTTATAAGCAATACAGTAAATAACTGGAATTTTAATGAATATTAAAATGCAGATTCAAATATATTAGTAGATGATTGTGGCTAACCCAAGATCATTTCCATCAACCATTTATCATGGATGAGCAGTCATTTAATGTACCTGAATCTGCATGGTAATTAAGAAATAATACTGTTACAAAGTGATTTATATTTATAGATTAAGTGTCAAGCCTAAAACATTGCTCTAGAGCAGCCATTCTCAAGAGGTCCGCAACCATTAAAATAGTAAGATTTGAAAACTCACATTTCATGCATGATTATGAATCAAACTGAAGGATACCCAGTTTCAGAATGTAGGAACTGCTTAGGTTGCAATATTCCCTTTATTCAGGTCATAATTGTTTTCCTCTATTCAAAAAACATTTAATAATATATGCATCCTTCATGTTTAGGAGAAATTAAGCAAAGAGAGGGGCAGACAACATCTCTATGAAAAAGGCATCTTTATAACCTGTTTTTTAAATTTCAGAATATGACTACTAGCTAGAAGTTGAACCCAGGGCTGTTTAAGATCTTATCATGCTTGTGATTGATCTTTCACTAAACTAACTTTATTAGATCATAATTGTTTTCCTCTATTCAAAAAACACTTAATAACATATGCATCCCACCATGTTGGGGTAGCTGATGTTTCACTAAACTAACTAACTTGTTGGAGCTCCGGAGTGCTAGGACTGCAACGTTGTGGAGTTGTGGTCTGCGGATTGTCCAGCAGTGGCGGCGCTAACTGTAAACATCGCGGAGCATGGGATCTTTCACCGAGATCGCCAGTGTTGGAGCTCCGACCAGTGTGGCCTGTGGACTTCGGGAGCAGCGGTAGGTAGGAAGCGGCCGATTCAAAACTCCAAGCCGCTGAGAGTGTTCTTCCGATGCCGGAGTTCCATCATTCTGGCGAGAGGGCCTGGAACATCGGGCCGCTGTAGCGGCGACTGCGGAGGCTTCAAATAGGCCCCGACCACGGGTGAACATGGAGGAAGTGGACTGAACTTTGCTGCCTTCCCTCACAGTGGAACACGATGATCCCGCTGTGGGGGAATGTTTTTTATGTTTAATGTTAAATTCTATAATGTTGTGTTTATTTTATTGGTGTGTTGCAATAGCAACTCAAATTTCACTACACCAATTTGTGTATATGACAATAAATGTTCTTTGTCCAATCAAAATATTCATTTATTGATGTTGTAGCTGTACCTTTTGGTATTTCTATGCCGCCCTTCCTCAACTTTACCTTTATTTCACTGAATGTGATAGAAACTACAGTTTTTATTCCAGTGAGTGTGCCTGATAGAGCTGTTGCCTCATTGTTCCAGTGACTTGGGATTAATCCTGATTCTCATGCTCTCCCTGTTACCACTTGGGTGTCCTCAAGGTGCTCTGGATTACTCCCACATCTCAAGGATGTGCAGGTTGGTAGTGAATTGGACATGGTAATTTTCCTCTTGTGTATATGACTCGTAACTTCTGCAGGGAATGGTGAGATGTGGGTGAAATGAAATGAAATGGTGTAAATGGGTGCTTGATGGTTTACAGCTAGATACTCAGTGGACCAAACACAGAGGTCAGTCATGGAGCCAGAGACTCATAATCATTGACTCCAAAGCATAACTCATCCATGCCAAACAAAATGGCCATCTACACCAATCCCATTTACCCAAGTTTGTCAGAAGGCTCAGAAATTGTAAGGACTCGAATGCAGGCTGGCTGAGAAGTACTGCAGAAAAACCCAAACCCAAAATTCAAACTCAAATGGAACTGAAAGATATAGACCTGGAACCAACAGAACTCAGAACTGCTATCAAATCGACAGAATGCAGACCTGATTAGTCAGAACCCAATTGGTGATGATCTCAGGTATTTATACCAAGAGATAGATTAGGGGAGCTGATTTTTGGCTGGTCCGGATACTGCTGATGACAGTCACGGAACAGGGAGGGGGCCAGGATGTCATGGGCAGGAATCCATCTCCTCTCCTCCTTTTCAACCAGGTACTGGATCCATCTGCCACACCACCTGGACTTCAGCAGTTGTTTCACCGTGTACACCAGACGACCGTCAATGATGCGGAGTGTCGGAGGTAGCAGAGCAGCGGGAGACAGGGAGCTGGAGGACACGGGCTTAACGCGGGATACGCGGAAGTGGAGTGAATCCGCATGGACCGGGGCAGCCTAAGGCAGACAGCAGAGCAGTTAATGATCTTGAGACTCGAGAAAGGGCCAATAAACCGGGTTGCCAACTTATCCTTCAGGTTCTCATTGAGGCCATGGTGAAAGATGCTGAGCAGAGCGGTATCACGCCAACCACTCTCTAAAGCAGTGGTTCAAAAATCAATAACGTAATTGGCAACAGAGTGAACCCTCTGGCGGAGATGCAGCATCTTCTGGGCTGCCTCACTTCCGACCAAAGGGAGATCGAAAATCTTTCTCGGCTCTGCCATAAAACGGGCAAAGTCCTGGCAGAAGTCTAGCTATCTCTCCCAGGCAGCTGTACCCTAGGCCGGAGCACTTCCTGACAGCAGGGAGATGGCATAGGCTATTTTGGAGCATTCAGCACTGAAGCAGGACGGTGTAGCTGAAAAAACCAAGGAGCACTGGGATAGGAGTGACCTGCAGGTAGAAGGATCACCATGGTACCTCTCTGGGGTGGGAAGAACGGGTTCCAGAATGGGCTGGATATGGCTGGATGTGGACAGAGGCGGAGAGGCATTAGCGGAGATGGGAGGAATTGGCGGTGGTGCGAGGTGTACCAGGAGCTGGTTGACACTGGTTGTTAACTGCTCAACGGTATATGCAAGTCGGTCTATTCGACCAGTTGATTCGTATTTCTTTGATATTAACCGAACAGAGATAGAAGAAGCTTTTAATGGGAACTCGTAGCAAATGCCTGGTGATACATTTGAATGTTAAAGATGTGTCAGAATTACAGAATTATAGTGAGATCCTTGTGCTAGAAAGAGATTTACTAGGATATTGCCAGGATCCTCAGACCTAATCCACGCCTTGACTAATCGCCACCTCTCTCCCGCGCCCGCCCAGCAGTTTCCAACTACTTCAAGCAGAGTGCAAGGTCAGCAAATTCAAGTGCAGTTTCCGATCACTTCAAGCAGGGTGCAAGGCCACCAAATTCAAGTGCAGTTTAATAACATTTCAAGCAGGGTGCTAGGCCACCAAGTTTATGTGCAGTTTCAAACCATTTCATGCAGGGTGCAAGGCCATCAAATTCAAGTGCAGTTTCATACAATTTCACTCTAAATTGTAGTGCAGTTTCATACCATTTCAAGCAGGGTGCTAGGCCACCAAATTCGAGTGCAGTTTCATACCATTTCATGCAGGGTGCTAGGCCACCAAATTTAAATGCAGTTTCATACCATTTTAAGCAGGGTGCAAGGCCACCAAATTCAAGTGCAGTTTAATAACATTTCAAGCAGGGTGCTAGGCCACCAAGTTTATGTGCAGTTTCAAACCATTTCATGCAGGGTGCAAGGCCATCAAATTCAAGTGCAGTTTCATACCATTTCATGCAGGGTGCTAGGCCACCAAATTCAAATGCACTTTCATACCATTCCATGCAGAGTGCTAGGCCACCAAATTCGTGCACTTTCATACCATTTCGTGCAGGGTCCTAGGCCACTAAATTCAAATGCAGTTTCATACCATTTCAAGCAGGGTGCAAGGCCACCAAATTCAAATGCACTTTCATACCATTCCATGCAGAGTGCTAGGCCACCAAATTCGTGCACTTTCATACCATTACGTGCAGGGTCCTAGGCCACTAAATTCAAGTGCACTATCATACCACTTCAAGCAGGGTGCAAGGCCACCAAATTCAAGTGCAGTTTCCTGCCATTTCAAGCAGTGTGCAAGGCCATCAAATTCAAATGCAGTTTCATACCATTTCAAGCAGGATGCAACCACCAGAAAACCACCAGAAAACCACCACATAAAACACCACATAAAACACCACACTCACAGTTCCGTAGACATTCAGTGTGTTCAGTTTATTCACAGTTCAGACGGAGAGTCGTGATCTCTCCCTTCACTATCTTGCAGAGACTGCCACGGCCACTCTTCCAGGTTTTATAGTCCCTCCCCTCTCCCACTGGAAGGGGCGTGGCCTTCATGGCTGTGATTGACAGGAGAGAGAATCTCAACATTTTTAAAACATGAATAACTCTTTTATTTTTCATCAATGGGAAAAATCATCTGCACCCAATGAGCGGAGGGAGTCTCTGAGTAAGATGGCCAAAAATCACAGCCGTAAGTTGTAGCTTTTTTTCTAAAATCAATATTCAGTGCAAACAGGAAATGGTCAAGTTTTGACTTTTAATTATATAGATTAAGTGTATGAAACATGTTTCCAATACTGGGAGAGTCCAGAACCAGGGGCCACAGTTTAAGAATAAGGGGTAGGCCATTTATAACAGAGATGAAGAAATATTTTTTCACACTGAGAGTTCTGAATAGACAATAGACAATAGGTGCAGGAGTAGGCCATTCTGCCCTTCAAGCCAGTACCGCCATTCAATGTGATCATGGCTGATGATTAACAATCAGTACCACGTTCCTGCCTTCGCCCCATATCCACTAACTCCGCTATCTTCAAGTGGATTGGGAGTGGAGGCCAATTCTCTGGAGGCTTTCGAGAGATAGATAGAGCTCTTAAAGATAGCAGAGTCAAGGGATATGGGGAGAAGGCAGGAATAGTGTACTGATTGTGGATGATCATAGAAATGTCAATTGTCAACTTCATGAAATATATATCTTTTGGGGGTTATTTTACTGCTTATGTGCTAGAAAAATTCTAAGCTTCTGTTATGTAAACTACCAGCAGAAAGCTTGAGAATCACGTTCAATTTATTGAAAATGCAGGAGCTTCAGGGGGCGTGAGCATAAATTGGTGGGGCATTAAGCAGCAGGTCAATCCGTAATGATCTATTGTCTGCAAACAGTGGTGAAAATATACCCAGCGATGTCTGAGTTTTTTGTCTAAGATGATACGGAATTGAAAAATCTCAAATTTTGTTTTACACTGTCAGCATTAAACAACAGAACACAGATCAAAGTATTAAACTTTAAACAAACATACACCGCAGAAACGGTACAGCAAAGTAACAGGCCCTTGGGCCTACAATGTCTGCCAAGAATGATGCCTGCTTAAACTAATCCCTTCTGTCTGTAGATGCTCCATATCCATCCATTCCCTGCATACTCATGCATCTATATAAAGGCTCTAATGTACCTGCTTCCACTACCACTCCCTGGCAGTGTGTCCCAGGCACATACCGTTCTCTGCGCAAATGTTCTGATCACATATCTCATAGAAAAATAGGAGCAGGAGTAGGCCATTTGGCCTTTGGATTCAATATGAACGTGGCTGATCATCTATAATCAGTACCCCGTTCTTGCTTTCTCCCCATGTCCCTTGATTCGTTTAGCCCTAAGAGCTAAATCTACCTCTCTCTTGAAAACATCCAGTGAATTGGTACCCATTGCCTTCTGTGGCAGAGAATTCCACAGTCACAACTCTCTGGGTGAAAACGTTTTTCCTCATCTCTGTCCTAAATGGCCTACCCCTTATTCTTAAACTGTGACCCCTGGCTCTGGACTCCCCCAACATCGGGAACATTTTTCCTGCATCTAGCCTGTCCAATCCTTTAAGAATTTTATATGTTTCTATAAGGTCCTCTCTCATCCTTTTAAATACAAGCCCAGTCAACCCATTCTTTCATCATATGTCAGTCCCGCCATCCCGGGAATTAACCTGGTGAACCTACGCTGTACTCCCTCAATGGCAACAATATCCTTCCTCAAATTAGGAGACCAAAATTATACACAATACTCCAGGTGCAATCTCACAAGGGCCCTGTACAACTGCAGTAGGACCTCCTTGTTCCTAACCTCAAATCCACTTGCAATGAAGGCCAACATGCCATTAGCTTTCTTCACTGTCTGCTGTAACTGTATGCTAACTTTCAGTGACTGATGTACAAGCACACCCAGGTCTCGTTGCATCTCCCCTTTTCCTAATCTGACACCAATAATCTGCCTTCCTGTTCTTGCCATCAAAGTGGATAACCTCACATTTATCCGCATTATACCACATCTACCATGCATCTTCCCACTCACCCAACCTATCCAAGTCGCCCTCATCGCAGCTCACACGGCCATCCAGCTTTGGTCATCCGCAAACTTGCAGATGTCACATTTAATTCCCTATTCTATATTGTTAATATATATTGTATGTAACTGGGATCCCAGCATCGAGCATTGCGGCATCCCTCTAGTCACTGCCTGCTATTCTGAAAAGGACCAGTTAATTCCTACTCTTTGCTTCCTGTATGCCAACCAGTTCTCTATCCATGTCAATACCCTACCTTCAATACTATGTGCTATGATTTTGCACACTACTCTCTTGTGTGGGACGTTGTCAAAGGCTTTGTGTAAGTCCAGATACACCACATCGACTGGCTCTCCCTTATCCATTCTAATTGTTATATCCTCAAAAAACATCCAGAAGACTAGTCAAGCATGATTTCCCTTTCATAAATCCATACTGACTTTGACCGTTCCTGTCACTGTCACAAATGCGCTGCTATTACATCTTTAAGAATCGACAAGCATCTTCCCAACTACCGATGTAAGGCTAACTGGTCTATAATTCCCGGTTTTCTCTCTCCCTCCTTTCTTAAAAAGTGGAGTTACATTAGCTACCCTCCAGTCCACAGGAACTGATCCAGTCTATAAAACATTGGAAAACGGTCAATGCATCCACAATTTCTAGGGCCACCTCTTTGAGTACTCTGGGATGTAGACCATCAGGCCCTGTAGATGTATCTGCCTTCAGTCCCAACAGTTTACCTAACACCATTTCCTGAGTAATGTGGATTCCCTTCAGTTCCTCATTCCCACTAGATCCTCGGTTCCCTAGTATTTCCGGGAGATTGTTTGTGTCTTCCTTAGTGAAGACAGAACCAACATACTTGTTTAACTGTTCTGCCATTTCCTTGTTTCCCATTATAAATTCACCTGTCTATGATTGTAAGGGACCTACATATGTCCTCACTAATCATTTTCTTTTTACATATCTAAATAAGCTTTTACAGTCAGTTTTTATATTCCCCACAAGCTTTCTCTCATGTCCTCCCCCCCCCCCCCCCTCTTAATTAATCCCCTTGTCCTCCTCTGTTGAATTCTAAATTTCTCCCAGTCCTCTGGTTTGCTGCTTCCTCTGGCCTCTTTATATTTATATGCCTCTGCCTTGGATTTAACACTATCCTTGATTTCCCTCGTTAGCCACGGTTGAGCCACCTTCCCCATTTTATTTTCTCGCCAGGTAGTGATGAACATTTTTTGGAGTTCGTCCATGCGATCTTTAAATCTTTGCCATTGCATCTCCTCCATCAACCCTTTAAGTATAATTTGCCAGTCTATCCTAGCCAAGTCCCATATCATACCTTCAAAGTCTCCTTTATTTAATTTCAGAACCTTAGTCTCTGAATTAACCGTGTCAGTCTCCATCCTAATGCAGAATTCCACAATATTATGGTCACTGTTGCCCAAAGCGTTTTGCACAAGATCGCTAACTAATCCTTCCTCATTACACAATACCCAGTCCAGGATGCCTGCCATCTAGTCGATTTCTCTACATATTTATTGGCTTAAAAAACCATCTCGTATACATTCCAGGAAATCCTCCTCCTCACCGCTGTTACCAATTTGGTTGGCCCAATCTATATTTAGATTAAAGTCACCCATGATAACTGCTGTACCTTTGATGCACGCTGCCCTAATTACCTGCTTGATGCTATCCCAACCTCCCTACTGCTGTTTGGTGGTCTGTATACAACTCCAACAATCGTTTTCTGCCCTTGACTATTTCACAGTTCTACCCATTCCGATCCTACAAACTACATTCTATGTGACCTTATAGTTATTTCTTCTAGTATTTTACATTTCCAGAAAGTTTTTGACTATTTAACGTAAAGGTACAACTTAAATTTCGAAACTCCTCATGCAAGAGAGTAATTTTATTTTTTGTTAATTGCACAAAATAGTTACTAACTCAGCTACATGTTGTACCTAGAAGGGAAAATCAAGGAAGGTATTTAAAATACAGCAAATTTATGATCACCTGCTTTATACAAAAGTTAGAATTTCCTCTATTTTGCACATGTATATCCATGAAAGCACCCTTGAATCAATCAGAAACAACTCAATACTACAGTAGGGTTACTTTGTATTCTGAATTAATTAATTAAGATGGGCTGAATATTTTTTTTAATTAACTGTAACTATGTTTTCTGGCACATTCCCTGGAATGAAAGGATATAGCTTCATTGACGATTTAAAGTATCAAAAATAAGCTATAAGTTGGTGTGCATCATTGTGAAGTCTTTAATTTGAGTTCCACATGAAAATGGCAAAATAGGTAGATTAGGGTGGTGCATGATATGCTTGCCTTCATCAGTTGGGGCATTAAGTATTTGATCCAGGATATCATCTTGCAGCTTTATAGTACTTTGGTGCTGCCACATTTGGAGTATTGGTTGCCCAATTGCAGGAAGAGAGTGCAGGAGTGTACCAGAATGCTGCTAGGATTAAAAGGTATTAGCTGTAAGGAGAGGTTTGACAAACATGGATTGTTTTCTGTAAAAACATCATAAGTTGAGGCGGGACCTGATGAGAGGCATAGATAGGGTAGTCAGAACCTTTTTCCCAGGATGGAAATAACAAAGACTCGACAATAGGTTTAAGGTGAGAGGGGCAACATTTTTGAATGCACTGCCAGGGTTGGTATGATTGGGGCATTTAGATAGGCACGTGGATACACAGGGAATGGAGGGATATGGCAGACAGAGGAGACTAGTTTAACTTTGCATCACGTTTGGTATGGACATTGCGGGCTGAAGGGCCTATTCCTGTGTTGTACTGTTCCATGTCCAGCGTAGAAGTGAATGGCGAGGTGTTGACGAATGTTTCAACTTACCACCATATATTTAAGTATGGAACAGCTACAACAATGCTTTATCTCTCAACTTGGAAAATCTTGGAATAAATACAACACTAATGTGGTGAGTTTTTTTTTACAAAAAAAAAATCAAATTACTGGTATTTATCTTGGCACATGTGTGGTAAATTTATCCTTTCTCTTCTCAACATGTGCATGTATGTGTTCACAGCACCTGCCTCTACAGTCATCTGCTGCCATAAACAAAATGATTCTTCCAACAGTTAACATTAACAAAATCAGAATAAAAGCATTGGCTATAGTTTTCTTTCCAATGCTTGGTGGATCTGGTAGTGCTAATGCCGGAATATCAACATAAAGTGGCTTTATGGAACTGCCCCAAGAAATTCCCATTAACTAACACCAGATGTCTTCTTCATGCTTAAGTGAATTAACAGCAAGCAATAAGACAGGACTTGAACCATTTTCTTCTTCACGTGTTCATTAAAAAGCTAAAAAAATGGCTTATTAGGATCATATCCTCTTACAAGGCTTGAAGAAAGATTGATGAGTGGAAAAGTTCTTTGCAGCATATGCCTTTTGACATTTGAAAAATGTTTTATTTTAAATATGTTGTTTTCCAGCAAAATTGAATAGCTTTGTTAGCCAAGAATTTGAATTGTGCCCTGAGATATTTAGTACTTCACGTCAGCTAAAGGAGAAGTTTTCTCCAACCATCCTTTGAGTGAATTTGAAAGAGCCTTGAAATGGCAAAACTGTTACCCTCAGATACATTTTTTTGATGTTTCTTCTTGGCTCAAAGCCAGAAACCACCAACTTCAGATGACATTGCTTTTTTTTTTAACTAGATGCTGAATGAAATGAGGTTTGGCAAATTTGCAAAGTCAGTAGTAAGTGGAATTATTTGGAAAATAATGATGGAAAATTATGGCTCTTGACAGCCAATGAAACATAAATGTTAAACAATTGTAATTAGTGTTTGGGATTCATTCAGTGTTCATTAATTTTGAACTTTTCACTACGACCACCTTAACCTGGAAGACATTTTCTGAATGACACTTTCTCAAATGCTTATCTGAATCAAATTAGAGACTTTGCATTGCTTTCACCTTCAGAGAGAAATGTAGAAAAGCCAATATCAATTATGCTTGAAACAGGCAGAAACACGTCAAAGAACTGAATGTACAATCGGCTGTGTTTTGGAGAATAGCATCTACAGTCTTATTCTTGTGCATTTGCAGATATGCAATCCAACAGGCCTCACTTACATCCTGGCACATCATTGTGGAGGCAATTTACAGACTAGGCACATGGCTGGGTTCCAAATAATCGGCAATTAACAAACATTTCTTCATAGTTATGCTGCCTGGTTAAGTTAATTAGGTTTCTTGGTGTTGTGTGCTTAAACGTCAAACAACTGTTAAGCAATTGGCATTAGTGGACAACTGTATCAAAACAGGAATTGCAGAAAATGACTTTAAAATTGCCAATCTTGAATGGGTTTTATGATGCTTCACAATCTAATCTTTTGATCAGCACTTGGCAAAATAATCAACTTTCCAATGGGGTTCATAAATCATTAATCTTCCTAAAACTAGGCTCGGTGGAGTGGTGGTTTGGCTCAGTCTGTACTAATTAATTATTTGTGGAAGAAGGTGGTGGGTTCAAGGCTCTCTCCAGCATTTGAATGAATAACAGGTTGATAATCCACTGAAGCACTGACAATGTGTACTAATTTTTATATGAAATACTGAACAAAATCCACTTTAACTGGCATAGGTGGAGCTTCAAGGATGAATTGTGCTTTATTTATTTTCTAACACAGACGATGACTAATTGCTGAAGGAACCCAATTAGTCAGGCAGCATCTGTGGAGGGGAATAGACTTGCGCATGAACCCTTCATTAGATTGAAGATAGATCCTGATCAAAAGCATCATCTGTGCACTTCGTCCACATATGCTGCCTGACCTGCTGAGTTCCTTGAGCACTTTGCTTCCAGCATCTGTAGTCTCTTGAGTCTCCACAGATGGAAACTATTCAGCCTATTGCTATGTTAGTTCCCAGGCCACAATATTTTGTCTATGGCAATGTACATTCCTCATCCTTATGTACCTGTGTAAATACCTGCACAACTTCCTATTTAAATTATTCATTAAATCAGTTTCCATCATCATTTCACATGGAACTTTCCACATCACAACGATGAAAAACATTTTTTTAGATTGTTTGCAGATTCTGAATTTCTGTCCTTTTGTAATGGTCCCCTTTGCCAGAAGGAATATTTTGTATTTATAAACTCTGCAAAGATCTCTCACCATCATAAAACATCCCATTTGGCCACTTTTTAATCACTGCTGTTCCAAGGAAATCGTCCAAGGAATTTCTCCTTGTAAGCAAAATGCTTCACTCATAATAAAACTGCCATTTTATCTTTTTTTACATTGCTACAGGTTTTGAAAGTAAGGTGCCATGAATTTATAGTAATGAATGGTTGTTTTCTAAATAATACATTCATGGACTGCACTGCTGGGGGTGGCAGTGGGGGTGGAATGGCGGTATTTAATGGCAGCGCATTTAATTCTGGTATTAAAAATATAATTCAGTAAAGACCTGAAAATTTCAGAATCAACTTGATAGTTTTTGTGCAGGCCTAGCTTTCACTTGATGAGCCAATTAGTCTATTTTCATGCAGTAATCTCTCTATTTGCTGAATTATGCACAAAACGTAGCCCTAACTCTAACGGTGGGGGTGGGGGGGGGGGGGGGGGGAGAGGGGAGGGGTTGGGGGAGGGGGTATAGAGGGGGTATAGAGGGGGGGGGGTGTTGGGGGATGGGGAGGGGTGGGGGGTGGGGGGGGGGGGGAGTGTGATAAATTGGGCAAGGGGGGGGGGAAGCTGTGGGCAAGGGGGGTTGGGGGAACCTTCAAAACCTTCATAACGTTTGTACTTTTTCACCAATCGGAACAAAACGTATTTGCCTTGCAGCAGAGGAGAATTAGAATTAGATTAGATTAGAATTAGAATTAGATTCCCTTATTGTCATTCAATGGTGAGTAAGGTGGCGAAAAATCGTAATGCTATGGGGGATCGTTTTTGTGCAAATTTAATTACAACAGACAGGAAGTGGTCAAGATGAGAGTTTTAGTGATAGATAGATAGATAGATAGATAGATAGATAGATAGATAGATAGATAGATAGATAGATAGATAGATAGATAGATAGATAGATAGATAGATAGATAATAAAGAACATTTATATTTGTCCCAAATCATATCCCTTCTCATTTTGCTATTTGCCATATGTCATCCTGAAGACTACAGCTAATCACATTCACACGAGCGTTTATTAAGTCAAGTAGTATTATCTGCAAAATTTATAATGCTGCTCACAATATCTCGGTGTAGGTCACATAAAAATTGCAAGTAGCCAAATCTGACATTGAGCAATACCCACTGTTTGCCACCTTCCAATGTGGGAAATCACCATGTCCCACCACTATCTGTCACTAAGTCAGTTTTTGGATTCATATTGTCACTTTCCACTTAATACTCTGAGCTTATACCTACTTAATAAGCCTCCTGTGCATCACTTTATCAAATGTCTTCCAAACGTCCATAAGAATAATATCTACTGAACAATCTCAAGCTAATCTTTCTGCTTTCTCATGGAAGAATTCCATCGTTGGTCAGAAACAATTTTCTTTTAACCAGTCCATCTTGACTGCCCTTGATTAACCCATGCTTGTCCACATGAACAGCAAAGAAAATTACATGATGGAAAAGACATACCAAAAAGAAACATTACAAAAGTTGGTAGGGCAAAGAGACTCCAGCCCGGTGTGTTGCCTCCCTGATGGTGGGGATTAAGATATCTCTGAGAAGCTGCACAACATTCTCAAGGAGGAGGGTGAGTATCCAGTTGTTGTGCATGTTGACACAAATGACATGGGTAGAAAAAGGGATGAGATACTGTGAAGTTAATACAATATGTTAGTCAAAAGATAAAAAAAGGTATGGCTCCAGTGAGCTCATGTGCTTAACAACAAGAAGATGGGACTGAGGATTTGGTGCAGTGGACAAATTCAGATTTTTGGACCAAAGGGATCTATTGTGGGGCACATGTGACCTGTACAAAAGGGGTGGGTGCACCTGAACTGGAAGAGAACTTACAGTATATACTAGCGGATAGGTTTGCAAATGCTAGTCCAGAGGGTTTAAACTAGATTGGCAGGGAGACAGGATCCAGTGCAGGAGTGAAGCAGGAGTGCAGTTGGTACGGAAGACAAGTTCAGTAGACAGGATAGGCATGAGCAAGGCAGGGAACAAGGTTGGTTTGAGTTGCATTTATTTAATTGCAAGAGGCTGGTTGAGTTAGGTGGATGAGGAAGTAAGAGGGAGTTAGATGTGGCCCTTGTGGCTAAAGAGATCAGGGGGTATGGAGAGAAGGCAGGTACGGGATACTGAGTTAGATGATCAGCCATGATCATATTGAATGGCAGTGCAGGCTCGAAGGGCCGAATGGCCTACTCCTGCACCTATTTTCTATGTTTCTATGAAGTCTGGGTACATATGTGTGACTGGGACATTATAGCCATTACGGCAACCTGACCAAGGGAGGAACAGGACTGGCATTATAATGTTCCAGGGTACAGGTATTACAGATAAGATTGAGGAGGGGGTAAAAGAGGGGCAGTTGCTTTATTGATTAAAGAGAATGTCATGGCAGTAGTCTCAGATGACTTTACTGATGGTTTGTGCAAAGAAGATATAGGTGAAGCTGAGAAATAAAAAGATCACCTAGATGGGAATGTACACCTGCAAATGGCCGATGGGAATTAGAAGAACAATGTGTCAGGAGATTGCAGGCACCTGGAAGACTAATAGGTAAGACATTCTAATGGAGACTAGGGCCGCCACAGTGCCAAGGGTTTAGACAGGGTGGAATTTGTTAAATGTTTCCTTGGGCAATATGTAGATGGCCTTATAAGGAAGAGGGCAAAGCGACCTACTCTTGGGAAGTGACTGAAGTGTTAGTGAACTTGCCTTTTGGGACCAGTGACCAGAGTTTTATTAGCATTAAAATTCATATGGATAAGGACAGAGCAGGCCCACATTTAAATGTTCTCAATAGAGGCAAGGCCAAGTTTGATGGTATTCGACAGGAACTTGCTAAAGTTGATTGACGTCAAATGCTTGTGGGAAAGGGGACATCTGGAAAGCGGGGTGCTTTTAAGAGTGTGATGGTGATAGTTTAAGGCATTCCTGTTAAAGTGAAGGGAAAGGCAAGTGGGAGCAAGGAATGGTCTTTAAAATGGTCATGCATGTCTTTGTACATCTTCATCCATCTTCATTCTTTGTTTACATTACATCTCTGTTGATACCATCACAAAGTAATCCTGCACAGCAACTGGTGCCTGCAATTACCAAACTTAGTTATACTATGGATAGACTAAAAAAAATGTAACATCTCCTTTGTTACTGTTGTTTTTTGGGGGCTTTCTAATCTTTTTTTTCTGTCCTCTGATCTAATTTCTACTCTTTTCTTTCTGATGATCCTTCATCTGACATATTGGATTAAACTGTCCATAAAAGTATTAGTTAATCTTCCAGTGACAACATTGTTCCTGAGTTATACAGATGTTATTGGCCTGCCATGTACAGGTATGTCTTGTACAGTTCTTCCAGAACATGCTCCAATACTCGGAGAATCTATAATTCTTCCTCTCCCTCAGTTCTCCACATTTTCTCCACTCCTTACTTGTTACTATACTCATCAGCACATAGATCTGGGAATAATCCAAAAGCTATTAAGTAGCTTTGTGAGCCTGTGTATAATCTTCTTCAGAGTTCCTGAAACTGAGAACCGAGTTCCTGGTGTTCTTCAGTACAGTTTCTACTTGGATGTTATTTCCAAGGCGGATTATAACTTTTTCCATATGCTTTTATGTATCAGCATGTTCAGTGTTCCTTGATTATACGCTTTACCTTGTCAACATTGCAGCAGGATCTTGAAACGTTTAGACAGATATAGGGATAGGACAGGATTAGGGGGCCAAATGCAGACAAGTGAGATTAGTATAGATGTGACCTGTTGGTCGGTGTGAACAAATTGGGCCAAGTGGCCTGTTTCCACACTGTATGACTCTATGATTCTATAACATGCCAGTCAGAAAGCGCAGCCAAAGAAGCAGAAATAATAGTCTTTTCCCCAAGTGTTGATCCCCTGTGAATTCTACATTTATTTCATCTGCCACCCCCTGCTTCTGGGGACTTGGTTGTTATTGCATTAGTCACCTAGCCTGGTGTGCAAATCTGAAAGCTAATTATCAAGTGTCACTGATTTGGGAGATTTTTGTATGACCAGCATCTTCTATCTACCCTGTGTGATGGCCACCCACGCCTTTACCTTCTGTACCTTCTGCAACTACGTGGTGACTGCATCATGATAAAGCTCTCAGAATCCTCTGGCATTACATTAATTTCATCCTCTCCATAAACTCTGAAAATAAGTTTGCGCTCAAATAAATGGCAGCACTTTCTGCACTCATGGTTATGTATGATGAATAAAGGGTGGATTTCACAAATTGAACAAGATCTGCACTTAACAAAACCCTGCTGTTCTGTCATGGTCGCAGAAAGTATCTTGGCAAACATTTGTCTCACTTGATCAATGTCCAAAGACTGATGATGTATATAATTTCTATACGTGATATTTACTGTGAGTAAAGTGCCAGGCCTATTTGGCTACATAATAAATTACTCCTTTTAAAAGTAGTTAATTCCATGTCACTGAGTCATTTCTAAAAGACGTGACGTGAGCTATGTAAATTTACATTTCCTTTTACAAATAGATTACAATGCATCAAAACGAACTGTAGCTGTATCCATTTATGTTTGTAATTGACCCATTAAATAATATTGCTGTTGTAAAGAAGGATATGAACAATCATATGAGAACCTTCAGCATGTCCAAAATAATGGAGGTAATCAAACTTGAAACCAGATGGGGTGAACAAAAAAAAGCATCTCATTTATTGTGAAGCAAAGTTTATCCAAGATTTACATTAAATACTGCATCTTTACATGATGAGACTTTCCTCATAGTTCACGAGCTCACAATCAAGTTGGGAAAATGGAGAAAACAGTTTCAGTTTTTTTTTTAAGTCTTCAACTTTTGTTTTTGTTTACTCTTCTAAGCTATATTTCTGGTCTCTCTGAATTGTATTGAAATCATTTTGGTCAATGCTGTTTTGAACGTTACTTTTTGAAGTTATGCTACAGTTTCCAGTTTAGAATCTTTCTTTGCTCGGATTTACATTATCAGACTTCAGAGGTTAGAGATTCAGACGTGGAAATACTTTTGCGTAGAACAATGTTTTTAATGAATTGCAGTCGAATTTTATTGGTATTGGCAATTCATGCATCTGTCTGTAATTTATGATGTGACCATTTGTCTGTGTGACAGGCATACATACCCACACATTCTACAGGACAGGCACATTATATTCATTCACAGGTTATTAACTCAGCTGCAGGAACTCATCAAAACAGGAACCAACCACTATCCTTCCAATGCCCTTCAGGGCCCTAGGGATCCAATATTCCCATTTGCCACTGATTCTTGACTTGACTCCATCCATCATTTCTTGCCCATTTCCATGATGTTCCCCAAGTGCCTTTGAACCTTTTTCTCCCCTCATGATTCCTCTCCTACATTCTCTTTTTTATTCTGTTATTCTTCCTTCTCTCTGATCATCTCACACTGCAATCATCTCCCTGGACATCCCACCTCCTCCCCACCCACTGCTGGTCTTTCTCATAGACAGGGAGAGCAGGATTTCCCTGTGGCCATTCCCCTCAGTAAGAACTGTATCGTTGTGGTATCTGTTTGGAGGAGAGCAGAGCAGTAACCAAGTCTTGGGCACTACGACTGGCTCTGATGCATAGCAAAGGAGGGTGGAGCCCAGGAACGCAGTAGCAATAGGAGATTCAATAGTTAAGGTGACAGACATGAGACTTTGTGGCCTTGAACAAGGCTCTAGGATGTTGTGTTGCTTTCCTGATGCCAGATTCAGGGATGTCTGCAAGAGGTCACAGAATATTTTAATGGGCCAGCCATCTTTATACACATTGGAACCAATGACACAGGTAGAAAAAAAAGGTAAGGCCCTTCATAATGAAAATAGGGAGGTAGGCAGAAGATTAAAAAGTAGCATATTTCAGGTTATAATCTCTGGATTTCACCTTGTGACAAATGCCATTGAAGACTAAGGCAAATTAATGCATTTCTGAAAAATCATTGCTGATGGGAGACAGTTAGTTTACTGAACTATTGGAATTTTGTCTTGGGCTGGGGAGACCTGTACAGGAGGGACAGGTTGCATCTTAACCGGAGGGGGACCAATAGGCTGCTTAGCAGTATAAGCTGATAAACTGGATCTTATAGAAACAAATAAAATTCTTAAAGGATTGGACAGGCTCGATGCAGGAAAAATGGTCCAGATGTTGAGGGAGTCTAAAACTGGCGGTCACTGTTTAAGAATAAGGTGTAGACCATTTAGTACTGAGACGAGGAAAAACTTCACCCAGAGAGTTGTTAATCTGTGGAATTCTCTTCCACAGAAGGCAGTGGAGGCCAATTGACTGGATGTTTTCAAGAGAGAGTTAGATACAGCTCTTTGGGCTAACAGAATCAAGGGATATGGGGAGAAAGCAGGAACGGGGTTCTGATTTTGGATGATCAGCCATGATCATATTGAATGGCAGTGCTGGCTCAAAGGGCTGAATGGCCGACGCATGCACGTATTTTCTATGTTTCTAAAATATGAGAAAATCGAAGCATATATAGGGTTTAAAGCAAGCAAGTCCAGTATGCAGGCCAGGCTGGGACAAGACTGGGAGCGAGGAAGAGCTGTTAGACCAAATGCATTTATTTTAATTCAAGAAGCCTGACATATAACCAAGGGTATGTCAGTACTAGGTCTTATATTCGCATGATTAGTTAGTTTGCAGCCAACACTGTATTGGTGGTATAAAAGACAGGGGAAGAAGATAGCATCTGGGCTGTAACAGGATTTAGATCAACTGCAAAGGTGGGCAAGGGATTGGCTGATGGAATTTAACTCGGGTAAGCACAAACAGATGTACTTTAGGAAGTTAAACCAGGCCAGGACACCAACCATGAACGGCGGGCCTTCTAGTGAGGTTATTGACCGGCAAGATATTGGGATATAAATGCATAGTTCCTGGAAAGTGGCAACATGGGTGGACCTAGTGGTGAAGAAGGCGTATGATATATGCTTCCTTTCATCGGCAGAGGCAATCATTGTAGCAGTTGCAGTATCATGTTACATTTGAATAAATTATTGGTTAGGCTACAGGTCTAGGTGCGATCGTACAGGAAGGCTGTGATTAGAGGATTCAGAAAGAATCATAGGAATCTTGCCTGGACTCAAGGCTTAAGCCACAAGGAGATATCCTATTTATGAATTAGAATGTGAACAATATTAATGTACATTGGTGGATTCACAGATAAATTACTCCCTCACTGAAAACAGCAATTACTGAGTACAATAGCCAACAAAATGGACCATATTTTCAAAAAATATCCTCGGATTCAATAACATGTAAACTGACCATCTATACTATTACAAAAAGTCTTATCTTAACCACTTCCTGACTAGGTTGTAAATACATTTAAAAAAAAAACGCTACCCTATATCACTATGATTTTTTCCCGCCAGATTACTCGCCGTCCTCCTCTCCTCCAACCGCCCCAAGGTTTTTTTCCGATCGGTGAAATAATAAAAAAGTTATGAATGTTTAAAAAATCGTGGGATCAGCAGATTGGTCTTCTTGCCTGTCAGACACCATGAAGTAGGTATGTTACAAAACGTACCTTCAGCGGCGCTGCAGTTCTGCCACTGGCCGTGTGCGCGACTTTGGCGCCTTTGAGGGGGAGGGTTAAAATGCGTTTTTCTACTGCCGGTCCTGGATATATTTTCCCGGGAGCTAGCTAACGCTGAAGAATTCTTCCGACGGCTGTGAATTCTGTGAATTTTTTTTTTTTTAATCATTGGACCATTTCAGCGTTGGAGGAAACTAAAAAGTCACTTCTAATGCCGTGAATGCCGATAACTGGGACGGATTTCAGGTACGGGACAGCTAAAGGAAAGCCGTTTATTTTACATATAAACGTGCTTCTTAGGATTACCTTAATCCACATTTTACGTTGCGAAAAGGTGATTTAGGCCCCATACGAACCGGCAGTGTTTTTCCTGCCGATATGGGGTTTAAATTCACCGCAACCACAACGCTCCATACGATCGCGTTCCACAAAATCCCACTCGCAAGATGATTTAAATGGCCTTTAATTTACAGGAATTAAACACTAAATTCCTTCCATCTGGCCTATAAAATCATGACAATGAGATTTAAAAATCATGTTATATTGTGAATTCTTGTGTGAATGTTATTTGGACACTTAGGCTATTTAAAAATGATAATCTTTTCTTAAGAAATGGATAGATGTTTAGATCTAGTAATTGAATTTTGTAATTAGCTCCGATTAGGTAACTAACTAATTATATGCTTTAATTTCAGGTCATCCAAGTAAGATTGTTTCATATTTGTTTCAGAATGCTTCAATCTATAATAACTGAAAATGTATTTCAGTTCTCTTAATTTTTAAGAAAGTTATGGGCTGACTGTCCTCGATCACAGCTTTTGTGTTTAGTCAATGGAAAAGCAATAGTGAACAAGATGCTAATTTCCGAGTATGAAAATGGCCATAACTTTTTTAATACTTGAGATATGAAAGTGAATTAAGTGTCAAATTAAACTTCTTTTTATGCTTTATCTGATGGGATAATTTGCAGACTTGATTTTTAAAATCTCAAAATTTTGTAACATTGCTACATGAAGGTAACGGCCCTTCTGGCACCGATGGAGAATAAAGTCCCGGAGGCGGGGCTGAGTCTGTGAGCTGCATGCGGGCAGAGAGCAAGCGAACCGGAAGATGAGTGAAGTCGGAATGGGAACCGGAAGTCCATGAGGCCGAAGTCGCTGAAGGTGCGGACCGGGAGCTATGCGTGAGGCCCCCAGCTGAAGGTGCGTGGTGAGCTCCCCCCCCCCCACACACCCCCCTCCCCCCCCCACTCGCCCCATTCCCCCCCCCATACAACCTCTTCCCCCCACACATACCCTCTCTCTCCCCCCCCCGCCCCTTCTCTTAACCACCCCCCACTCACCCCTTCTTCCCCCATCCCCCCCTTCCCCCACCCCCTGCACCCACCTGCACCCCCCCCCCCCCACCCCCCTTTGTCCCCCTGAGGCCAATGACATTACTGGGGTTTGAACAAACCACAGAGAGCTGAGTAACTCAACAGGTCAGACAGCATCTTGGTTATTGGAGTTTGAGTCCTTGTACAGTGAAAGTTGCCTGGTATTTTTTTATTGGCCATTTTTAATGCATAAAACATAACTTTGAGCCTGGGCTTGAATGTGCTATTTTAGATTATGCATGTCATCATTATAAAACCCATCCCTGCCTTCATACATTATCCAGTTAGATGTATATCCACAAAGCGTGGGACAAATGAGGATAAAGAAAACTTATTTTCCAAACATTTCCATTGATGCCAAGAAAATCTCTCTGACACACACACATGGGCACAAACACGTCCCCAGAGATGCATAAACGTGCACATGCATAGACTTGAACATTAAGATGCACAGCTATCCACCAGTTAACATGCATGTTGATAAATCTAATATCCTGTATACATTTCACTGGAATTCTTCATTACTACAGGAAACTCATCCATCACAGAACATGGATCTGCTGGCAGTGAGCATCTTGTAATACCCCCAGATGTTATCCTGGTGCCCTGGGGAACAGATGCACAGGATAAAACTGATTAAATTATTCATTACTAAATTACTTTTGTGACATTACCAAGCTGAATTCAAATTTTTGTGTGATGACTGGTCTGGATAGCTGTCTGCAATTTTATTTTGTGCTTTAAAATTATTCAAGATATCCAAAATAATCTGCTTTCCAAAAACAAAAGTCGTACACTCACTTATTTGTGAGAGGAGCATGCAAGGGGTTAATATTTTCTAATGGGGTATCCACATTTTTTTTTTCTGTTTGTCATGACGTCAAATGATCGATTGATAATAAAAATGATTATCTTCCTTTATTGATAGCAGCAATTAGACTGATATGGATATAGATGCTCAAGCTGTTAGCTCAATGTTGAAAGCGAGGCTCTGAAAGAAAGAAATATGATCCACTATGTGTGTCAATCTTTAAGAGAAATGCCAACGATGCAGTATCAGGGAAATGGAATTCTGGGACAGTTTACTATCGATCAGAGTTGAAGGAGTGGACTGTGAGAGAAGAGGATCGTGGTCACTAAATCTGGAATGATCTTGGTCAGGGAAGTCACTCTGTCTGGATAATGAATTAAAGGTGCTGATGACTGAGGGAAGAGCTATAAGAACATGAATCTAGAGAAAATAAGGTGGAGTTAGAATAAAATGAGGCTGCAGAACACAACATGCAGAGTGCAGATGGCAAGAGGGCAGCAGAAAATTACAATAATGATTTGCCAGGACTAGAGGGTGTGAGCTATAGGGAGAGGTTGAGTAGGCTGGGTGTCAATTCCATGGAGCGCAGGAGGATGAGGTGTACAAAATCATGAGAGGAATAGATCAGGTAGATGCACAGAATTGAGGACCAGAGGACATAGGTTCAAGGTGAAGGGGCAAAGATTTAATAGGAATCCGAACAGTACCTTTTTCACCCAGGGTGGTGGGTGTATGGAATAAGCTGCCAGAGGAGGTAGTTGAGGCTGGGACTATCCCATCATTTAAGAAACAGTTAGACAACCACATGGGTAGGACAGGTTTGGAGGTATATGGACCAAACACAGGCAAGTGGGACTAGTGTAGCTGGAACACTGTTGGCCGGTTTGGGCAAGTTGGGCCGAAGGGCCTGTTTCCACACTGTATCACTCTACGACTCTCTGTGACTATGATAAACCACATGCTGGATTTTTTTCTAGCAACGAATACTATTGCTACAATCAATCCAGTGCTCATTTGTTGACTGTCACATACTGATTAATGAATGGTCATTCATGAATTAGAATGGAAACTTTGGGTAGCACGGTGGCGCAATGCAGATTTTCTGACTTACAGCGCAACAGAAACCCTGGTTCGATCCTGAATACGGGTGCTGTCTGTATGGAGTTTGTATGTTCTCCCCGTGACTTGCATAGGTTTTCTCCCGGGATCTCCGGTTTCCCATCACACTCCAAAGATGTATAGGTTAGTATGTTAATTGTCTTCAGTAAAAATTGTAAATTATCTCTGGTGCATGTAAATCGTGTTAATGTGCGGGGATCGCTGCTTGGCGCGGGGTCGGTGTGCCGATGGTCCTGTTTCCGCGCTGTATCTCCGCCAAAACTAAATTGATCAGCAAATAGAACCTGTCATGGCTGTGAGGGATATTTGAAACACCTTATTTGTAAAACCTATAGAGCAAGAGGGAGGGGCTCGTGAAAAATAAAACAAAAAATCCTGCGGAAGGTGGAAATCTAAAACAAAAAACAGAAAGTGCTGGAAATGCTCAGCAGGCCAGGCTGCATTTGCGTGAAGAGAAATTGCAAGAAATCACACAAGATCACGAGGTGGCTCCCACCCCCTCCCCAACAAATGCTCATCCTGCTACAATGCCAACAGTCCATGAGTGAGAAGCGGGGAAACTGCCATCGAGGTAAAGTGAACAGTTGGAACACAGCCACCACTGGTTCTGTTTCTTGATCAATTTTAAGTGAGAACCTGAATCACCTGATTACTCAGAAGACTAAGGAAGTTTGGCATGTCACCACGACTCTTATCAACCTCTACAGATGCACCGTAGAAAGCATTTTGTTGGGATTCAATTTGTTTTAGGAACAACTCTGCCCAAGACTGTGAGAAATTGCAAAAAGTTGTGAATGCAGACCAGTCTATTACATGAACCAGCCTCATTCCCACCAACTTCATCGACACTTCATCTGTTGCTCAGAAAGAATTCAATACAATCGAGGACTATTTTCACCCCACTCATTCATTTTTCTCCCCTCTCCCATCGGAAAGAAGATACTGAACCTCGAAAGCATGTATCACCAGTTTGCCGAACAGCTTATTCCCTGCTGTTATCAGACAACTGAATGGTCCTCTCAGGAGCTAGTGTATAGTCCTGATCTTCCAATCTGCCTCATTGCAGACCTTGCACTTTTTTTAATCTACACTTTCTCTGCAACTGTAATGGTATAATGCTGTAAAGCTGCACATTAATTAGTTTTCTATTTGCAGGACCTAATGTACTTGTGTATGGGTTTTTTTATTCATGTACCACATGATGGGTGGCAGGATGGCATTGAGAGGAAAGCCATGAGCTGAGAGCATGCGTGGACACTGCATTAGTGGAGGAAGGAGCAACCAGCTCACAAGCTACCCACTTGCTCCATCATGAATGACTTTGCAATTCCCACAATGACCTCATTAACAGGTCCTAAACAACAGAACTGGAGTGGATCTAAGTCATCCTCAGTCCTGAGAGATTGCCTAAGAATGCGAATGAACACAACCACTGTAGTTTGAGGAATTGTATTGTCTTGAAAATAACATTATTGGATTTAGATCCAGGTCTTAGAATAGAAGTCTAAAGAAGGGTCTCAACCCGCACCATCAACCATTCTTTCTGTCCAGGGATGCTGCCTGTCCCGCTGAGTTACTCCAGCATTTTGTGTCTCTTCATAGAAAAGATCAGATGATTTCAATTTTGATAAATATTACATTCACTCTTGTGTTCTTATTTCTCTCAGTTGATGTGAGCCCTAATAATCATTAGATTCCCGTCCTTTATATCTCATATAATAAATAGGGGAAATAAATCTGATGTCCAAATTCTGTGTAAGACCTGACAATTTTCAGATCTTACATTGTCATCTCTGGGTGATATCATGTATTTAGGTATTCAAATTCATATGACCTTGAGGCTATTACTATTCAAAATATTAATCTCTCAACTACAGCAGATTTAGAAATATGAACTAATTTGCTCCTGTCTCTGTGGGCTAACGTTGACTTGGTAAAACGATGATTGCTTCCAAGGTAAATTACTTATTAAGTATGCTGTCAATTCTTTTCTCTGCGTGCCTTTACTTTGCACAGTTTCTAGGATTTAAAGAGACTGAACATTTTAATCATCTTGAAGCATTATCTGCCTTTTTATATCCAGCTAGTAGTTGGGAAATTTCCCAAATGAACATAATAATCTATACGATCAAGCTATGAAACTACATAAATGCATGTAGACTATTAAAGAAATTGTAGGCTTAGATAATTGAATGATTATATCCAGATATTTTAAATCAGAAGCAGAATATTCATTATAGAATGAAGATAGGCACAAAATACTGGAGTAACTCAGCGGGACAGGCTGCACCTCTGGAGAGAAGGAATGGGTACGTTTTGGGTCGAGACCCTTCTTCACTCTGTAGAATGTTTCGGGTCGAGACCCTTCTTCAGTCTGAAGAAGGGTCTCGACCCGAAACGTCACCCATTCTTCTCTCCAGAGATGCTGCCTGTCCCGCTGAGTTACTCCAACATTTTGTGCCTATCTTCGATTTAAACCAGCATCTGCAGTTCTTTCCTACACATTCATTACAGAGCCATGTGCATGGTGTTGGTAACTGATTTTTGGCTGAAGGAGAGCACCAAATATGAACACCTTTGACATTGATTTTGTGGAACTTCTAAAAGTGCATGAATAAAAGAGGAAAAATGCAATTTTTGATTTTAATGCAATATTCTGTTTCACAATTGGAGTAAAACAAAATCTTGTTAACGGTGATATCAAAAATGAAGGGACACTATTGGGAAAGATATTTAAAATACAATGGTTTGGAATTTCGAGACAGCACTGGGGATTGCGCCACCATTGCTTCCTTATCCACTTTGGTCTACAATTAAGGACAGGCACTTCCTGTATAGTGAGGTCTGTGCAATGCAGGGGCTTTCCAATATAAATAATAGCATGTGGAAAGATCTGGCCAAAAAAGCAGAGATAATTCCGAACATAGTATCAGTGAGGGAAATGTGATGCTTGACGGACAAGGTGTGCAACCTGAGGGGGAAACTTGTAATAAGAGTTTTTCCAGAACAGTCCGTGGCTGATAGAGCTGTGGCTGGTAGCGTTTTGTTTAAAGCCTTATAGCGCTGTGGCCAGTAGCACTATGTTCAATGGCAGGTAACGCTATGTTTAAAACTTTGCACGCCAAGCTGATAGTGCTGT
Source organism: Leucoraja erinaceus (assembly GCF_028641065.1). Taxonomy (NCBI): domain Eukaryota; kingdom Metazoa; phylum Chordata; class Chondrichthyes; order Rajiformes; family Rajidae; genus Leucoraja; species Leucoraja erinaceus. The sequence goes on from NC_073386.1 coordinate 23,273,106, forward strand.
GTGTATTGCCTTGCACGCCAACTCTGCGGCTTTGTTTCCAAAGGGGTGGGGGGTGGGGGGAGGCTAGCCAAGATACAGGCCCCTAGCATTAGTTGCATTTTGAATTTGGAAGCGGCGATATTGGCCAGGACGTAACAGCGATTATTTTCAATGGCTGATTCCAGCTGGTTATAAAGACAGATGCCAGTAAGCCATTAGCTAGTTCTTTACGACGGGCTGGTTCACCGATGGGCTGGGTCATGATCAGCAGCGAGGATAGAGGCAGAGAGGGAGGGAGGTGTGCTGCTATAAAACTGGGCCCATGAATTCCGAGACAAGTATTGTTTTTGTTCTCTATCTTGTCAATAAATCTGATTTGTAACTAAACAAACGAGTGAGCCTTTTCCTGTTCTACTAGATCCTTGAACCTGTTCCCTTGAAATAGAACTTTAATCTACAAAGAGACTGCGAATACCAAGTTTGCCAGAATAGTGTGGAGAATGAATTCAATGAGCATCCCAGAGGTGATTTTCTAGAGCTGCATACGGAGGAATCAATGAGTAAATAGATGATTTTCAATCCTGCATTTTGTACAGAAAAAGTGATAAAAAATGATCAGATAATTAAGGGGGTTTTTAGGAATTAAATATAATTTGATAGAAATTTGTTTAAAAATGAAAAATGATTTTGCTCACTCTGAAGTCAAGGTGTTAAATTTGAATGAAGCAAACCAAGAAGGGTTGAGACCAGTATTAGTAATGGTAGTTCAGAAAGCCACATTAAGAGGTACTAAATTAACAACTTTGAAAGGAGAGGAACAGCGTTTACAAGTAATATGTATCCCTGAAAAACAAAAAGAAAACATCTGGTAAATTGCTGTCAAGATAATTTAAAGATTATATTAGATCAAAGGAAAAGGCTCATTTTCGAGGATGTAACTAGTAGAGTGGATAAGGGAGAACCAGTGGATGTGTTATATCTGGACTTTCAGAAGGCTTTCGACAAGGTCCCACATAAGAGATTAGTATGCAAACTTAAAGCACATGGTAATCGGGGTTCAGTGTTGATGTGGATAGAGAACTGGCTGGCAGACAGGAAGCAAAGAGTAGGAGTAAACGGGTCCTTTTCAGAACGGCAGGCAGTGACTAGTGGGGTACCGCAATGCTCAGTGCTGGGACCCCAGCTATTTTTCAATATAAATGATCTGGATGAAGGAATTGAATGCAACATATCCAAGCTTGCGGATGACATGAAGCAGGGGGGCAGTGTTAGCTGTGAGGAGGATGCTAGGAGGCTGCAAGGTGACTTGGATAGGTTGGGTGAGTGGGAAAATGCATGGCAGATGCAGTATAATCTGGATAAATATGAGGTTATCCACTTTGGTGGCAAAAACAGGAAAGTAGACTATTATCTAAATGGTGGCCGATTAGGAAAAGGGGAGATGCAACGAGACCTGGGTGTCATGGTACACCAGTCATTGAAAGTAGGCATACAGGTGCAGCAGGCAGAGCTGCAAGTGGGCCCCTAGTTTGGCAATAATATGCATGAGCCAAGGAAGGAGAGGGCCACCTCACAAAGTGGCCAAGTACTTACCCCATTAGCCACCGACTGCCTCATTTGTGGAAGAATTTGCATTCCCAAATCCATTAGATGAATGAGAAACCATTGAACTGGAAAGGAAGTCAATCATGCCTGATTCAAAGGGGTTGCTGAGGAAGATGAATATCTACCACTTTGAGAACAAAGATTTTGCCCGAACTTCACGTTGAAAACAAAGGAGATGTTGGCATGAAAGGAACTGTAAGAATCTTGGCTCTGTTTTGATAATGTCACTGGTAAGAAAATGTGGTATTTATCAAGGATAAAATATCAAGCAACCTAGAACTAATTTGAAGTTCGCCAGCTCAGCGACTAATGTCCAGACAGACCCGAGAACCACTCACCAGTCTCAAGGCACCTGCTTCAGCCACAAGTCTATGAGCCTCACAGGCACAGTTGCAACATAAAAGACTGACGCAAAAGGCGTATTACGACTGTTCCAGTCGTCCACTCCAACTGATGATGGAGGGGCAGATTGTCTGACTACAGACCCAAAAAGGATATGACCGCATGGGCACAGTCAAAGAGCTGTGCCCGGAACCAAGGTCCTATTTGATTCAATCAGATGGAGGTCTCTACAGATGTAACCAAAGACATATTCTACTGGTGAACAAGCCGGTGCCATCGCAGCAAGTTCGATACGATTGTGTGAATGACCCAGATGATGTGCTATGAATGGATATGATTGTTTAAACGTTACACATGTGACAGCAGACCATGAGCATTTCTGGGGTCAGGAATTTGTCTCTACACCTGTGAAAGAACCACCAGTGGGTCCTGTGCTGATGGTTAAATCTCCTGTAAGGCCTGTGGAGAAGTTCCCCGTGAAACCTGTGCTGGTTGAGTCATCGCCTGCTGAAAAACTCCCTGTGAAGGTTGTACCTATGGCAGCACCCTGTTCCTGACCTGCCGTGGGCCACCAACATTTGTGATTTGCGCGGCAATCAATACTTGGTCCTGGTAGACTCTTACTCCTGGTCGTTCGAGATCGACTTGCTCCGCACAACCTCTTTTGCGGCCATCGTCAAGAAACTTGCAGGACACTTCTCAGTCCATGGGGTGCCATGCTCCCTCTTGTCCGATAATGATGGACAATTCACGAACCGGCATTTTAAGGATTTTGCGAGAGAATGGGACTTTAATCACATCACCAGCAGTCCGGAGTATCCCCAGTCGAATGGACTGGCTGAGCGGGCAGTCCGCAGTGCTAAGATGGACATGGAGAAGTCCAGCAGAGCCGGGTATGACATATTTTTAGATCTTCTCAATCTCCGCAATATTCCACGCAATCCCACTTCCGACACCATGTATAAAGTACTATTGACATTGACTCATAAAACTTCATAATAAGTACTTTAATAAGAAAACATACAGGAATCATATACATGGGTACTGTAGGCTCAAAGTCGTAAATTAAAACTGAAAGCATGGTTGCTCACATTCCACAAGATGGCATAGTGGAAACCCAACATGGATTATGGATCGGGGCAGCAATAGCAAAACCAGACATGGATCAAATCAGCAATAGTGATTGATCTGCAGTCTGGATCTTTAAAGAGAATAGATGTAGATGTTTGTAAAAATAGAAATAATAATTTCTTGGCGCTGTCTGATGTACGCTCAATGTGGATTGAAACAAAACATTTGGTGTACAAAACAATTCCGAACAACATACATTGAACGAATTGAGATCTATAAGTGCAAAGCATGTTTTACCAGAAGAGCCGTTTCTTTCAATGGCCCCCAGTGTTGATCTTCTCTCCTTATGAAATGGAATGGTATCAAAAACATTCTAATTTCTTCATATCATCTAGTTTCAACTGGAGCAGATGAGAAGTCATTCCGAATAGGTAACAAACCAAAGGTGGCAGGGATTATCAAGACTCAATGTGAAGCATTGTTTGGCCAATTGTAACTGAAGAACAAAACTCGGCACACAACCTCAGAGTTGTACAACTCTCAATGGAGTGAAATTTGAGAAGATATTTTAACCTTGTCCAGTCAAATCTGGCTTCATAGTAGAAAAGAAACAGCTGACACAAATAATAAGATTCAATTCAATGAATCAATGATTCAATAATGATACTTTTTCATACAATGAAATGATTTATTTTGCATACAACCCAGTAAAATTATGTAGCAGACTTCACCTAGGCAGTACACAAGTGTCGCCACATTTTGGCGCCGATAAAGAATGTAGTTTCAAGCAAAACCTACACATTCCCCAAGCAAGTTGAACAAACACAAATATAGTGAAAACAGAGTGCAATAGGTTAAAATTGATGACAAACTGATTTCGTTTTTTAGTTAGAGATAAAGCATGGAAACAGGCCCTTCTGCCCACCAAGACCGCACCAACCAGCAATCCCCGCACATTAACACTACTCTAAACACACTGGGGACAATTTTACACTTATACCAAGCCAATTAACCTACAAACATACAAACATAGAAACATAAAATTAGGTGCAGGAGTAGGCCATTCGGCCCTTCGAGCCTGCACCGCCATTCAATCTGATCATGGCTGATCATCCAACTCAGTATCCCGTACCTGCCTTCTCTCCATACCCCCTGATCCCCTTAGCCACAAGGGCCACATCTAACTCCCTCTAAAATAAAGCCCATGAACTGGCCTCCAATACCCTCTGTGGCAGAGAGTTCCAGAGATTCACCACTCTCTGTGTGAAAAAAGTTTCTCCTCATCTCGGTTTTTAAACGATTTCCCCCTTTTGTGCCTTAAGCTGTGACCCCTTGTCCTGGACTTCCCCAACATCGGGAACAATCTTCCTGCATCTAGCCTGTCCAACCCCTTAAGAATTTTGTAAGTTTCTATAAGATCCCCTCTTCAATCTCCTAAATTCTAGAGAGTATAAACCAAGTCTATCCAGTCTTTCTTCATATGACAGTCCCGACATCCCAGGAATCAGTCTGGTGAACCTTCTCTGCACTCCCTCTATGGCAATAATGTCCTTCCTCAGATTTGGAGACCAAAAATGCACGCAATACTCCAGGTGTTGTCTCACCAAGACCCTGTACAACTGCAGTAGAACCTCCCTGCTCCTATACTCAAATCCTTTTGCTATGAAAGCTAACATACCATTCGCTTTCTTTACTGCCTGCTGCACCTGCATGCCTACCTTCAATGACTGGTGTACCATGACACCCAGGTCTCGCTGCATTATCCCCCTTTCCCAAACCTGTACGAATTTGGAGTGTGGGAGGAAACCAAAGATCTCAGAGAAATCCCATGTGATCACGGGGAGAACATACAAGACAGCACCCGTAGTGAGGATCTAGCCCAGGTCCCTAGCGTTGAAAGCACAGTAAGGCAGCAACTCTATCGCTGCACCACCTGTTAGGGATGAATGGTGAACTACTTGATCATGAAGTTTTGACTGGGTTCACTCCAGTGCAGACTCCAGGAACTGAAGTATCAAATTCAAGCAAGTCTGCTAAAGACTTCAAATCTAGAATCAAATCTTCTCAGAGATCATTTAAAATGAAAGAAACTATATGGAAATTAATACAACCCAACCAAGACTAGATCTATAGTTGTTGTTCATTAAATTTGCATTTTACATCTTAATATTGTATTTCGACAAGGGAACAGTGTGGTGCAGATTTAAGAGAATCATTAAATGTGAATGTGTTGTTTTCTCTATTCATGCACATATTCAATTTGTGATCCTATTGGACTGTGATGATATGGTGCACTTGTAATGTAGCCATAGACATTCAGTTTGCAGCAATAGTTTAAAAACTAATCACGTAGAAAATGTAATTGTGTTGTCCCATCATAATTATCTTTTGATCAGGGATTCTCCAATCCTCCTCCCGATCTTTGGTCTTCAAATCTAACCCTCTCTCCACCATGATTCTTTCGCCATATCTTTGAACTTCCTCAACCACCATTTCATTGAACCCCTAGCTCACATCTACTGCTGAATGCTGTTCTCTGCTTCTCAAATCAAGGAAGAGAGGCATTTATGTATACAGTATTTACAGGGCTAAGCCCTATTCTACTATGCGTGACAGAGAATTGGAGCCTGGTGTCCTTGAATTAACTGCAAATGGTACTGCATAGTGCTGTTATGTCATGCACTAGTCCATTGTTTTTCACTTTATTATGTCCAATTTATCCATATAGTAGGCCAGTGTGCCAAAACAAATCAAGATAAGATAGCAAACCAGCATAATCACACTCCAAATACAGCAGAAACAAGATTAATTCAGTTTATGACATGACTAAACAGAGACTTGTGCATTAATGATGGTGTTCTGAGACCAAATTAAAATCTGGTTAGCATTTTTACCCATCATGGGCAATGTTTGATTAGTCTTGAAGCAATTATGGAGTTTTAAAACGGAGAGATACAATGTCATGTAATTTGGGAACTATTCAAGATAGTTTTATGCGACAGTACCTTTCACAGATATTAATGTTGATGGCTAGGAAAGTATTTTACCCTTTAGCCTAAGGCTTCTGGCAAATCAAATCAGTCAGAAAAATGTGAAGTTCTTAAGTCTGATTTATGAACACATTGCACATCCACCTAATTTCAGTTTTAAAAGATGAGTAATACTTTGCCCAGGGCTTCCTGCTCTATTCAACACAGATTCATTACAGAAGTGTGGGACATTATAAATCCATAATGTAATAAAATGCAGATTTGTCTGGTTGAGTAAATATTCAACTGACCACGATAAAACTTAAAATGGAATTGAAATCACAAAGGAGGGTTAGGTCTGAAGAAAATTGATGACTTATTTGAGAGAAAGCATTGGAGCTCTTCAGTAATGTCCTGTCCTGATGCTACTTGGATTGCAGCAGGAATAGCATCAGAAGCAATGTTGACCTAATTGAATGAGCTTTTAAGGGTTTAATGTAGGCTTTTCCTTATAGAGTTTACATCAGGTCCCATTGCACAGTGATAGGAACAATAATTCTACCATATCTCACTACACTATGTGACATCAAGCTATTTTCTAAAACATGGAGCTCAACTGATCTGAAGAAAGACCTCAACCCGAAACGTCACCCATTCCTTCTCTCCAAGGAAGCTGCCTGGCCTGCTGAGTTACTTCAGCTTTATGTCTATCTGATGTTTATAATCAGTTAGTTGACGGGAGGAGATACATTTTCTTGAAGCAACGTATTACAGTTATATTTCTATTTATTTCCCTGTTATTACTCGTGCTTATATTTCTATTTAATAGTATTCTTTCAACAGAGGAGGAAACAGTTGACTTCTGATGTGCATGTTCCTTATCCAAAGGCATTTTATTCTTTGTGAGTAGCTTACTAAACTTTTAGATTTTTTTTTCTATTCTCTGGCGTAGACCTGCTTGCATCTAAATGCATGCTTGCACATGTGCACACACAATCACACATGAGCGCGTGCACACACACACATGCGCACACACACATGCATATACAATGCGACTAGGAGCAGGCCACAGAGTTTTGTGAGCATGTTCCATCTTTCACTAAGATCATTCCCTATCGGATCCCACCCTCAATTTACCTCTTGATCTCCGTAAACTTTGACTCCCCTATTGTACTAAAATCTGATTCTATCAGACTTGAATATGTTCATTGATTCAGCCTCCATAATTCTCTGGGTTAGAGAATTTGAAAGGTTTCATGAAGAGAAGAAATTATTTCTGACAACTAACTAAAATGGGTGCGCCCCTCATTCTGAATCTATGCCCCCAGTTCTTGATCCTCTTGCAATGGAAAGCACCTCTCATCATTAATCATGTCAATAAAATCAACTGCAATACCTCAAAACCAATGAATATGGGCCCAACATGCTCAAATGTCTAAGAAAGTTCCTCACCCTATTTATCACTTGAGTGATCTTTCTTTGAACACTCTCCAATGAAAGCATATCTCTCCTTCAATAGATAGCAGCTACAGGCAGAGATTGGGCAGACTTGGTTGTTTTCTCTGGAATGCTGGAGGGTGAGGGGAGACCCATTAAATTTATGAAAGGCATAGATAGGATAAATCGTCAGAAAAGTTCTTCCGGGAAGAAAATATCAAATACTAAAGGGCATAGCTTTAATGTGAGTGGGGAAAGTTTTTGTTGCAAGTTTTTTACACAGAGAGTGGTGAGTCTCTGGAACACATTGCCTGGGGTGATAGTGGATACGTATATGATCGTGGCATTTAAGAGACTTTTGGATAGGCAAATGGATATACACAGAATGGAGAGATATAGATTGTGTGCAGACAGATAAGAGTTGGCCTTGACATTTTAGGCGGAGGGGCTTATTCGTGTGCTGTACTGTTCTATGTCCTATGCTCTCAGGACAGCAAAACTGTATGCAATAATAATAATATTATAATACATTTTATTTTCGGGCGCCTTTCAAATCTCAAGGACACCTTACAAAGATTAACAGAAGAGAAAAAAACATATAGTCGGAGAAAAATAAATAATAAGGACATCATCAATATATAAATTAAAGATAGAAATCGCTCCAAAGACACAAAATCAAAAAAAAATCAAAAAACACAATGTGAAGAGAGAGCAGCGGCAGCTAAAGCGCGCTAGCGTCCACTCTCTCTTCCGACAGCCATCTTGGACACAGACTAACATATTAACTACACACAGAAAAATCATCCCCCCATGGTTACCACTGTGGGGGAAGGCACAAAGTCCAGTCCCCAACCCCAGTTCTCCCAGAAGTCAGGCCTATTGAGGCCACCGCTATTGCCTCTATGGAGGCCCGATGTTCCTGGCCGTTCTGGCCGGGTGGAGTTGCCCCGGCGTCGGGAGAGTCCTCACAGTGGCTGGGCCACCTGGAACGGCCGCTTCCTAGCAGGGGATTGTCGGCTTCCGAAGCCGACAGGGACGCACCGGGTTGGAGCTCCCAGGCTCCCGATGTTAAAGTCGGCGCCGCCTGCTCCGCTCCGCAGACCCGCAGCCCGGAGGTGTTGATCTCGGCGGTCACATCTCACCGGAGCTCCAGCGCGTCGATCCAGCGCGGCGACCCAGGCAAGGCATCGCCCGCTCCGCACCACGATAGCGCTCCAGCGCTGTGCCGCCACCGAAGCCGAGGTGCTGGGCGGTCCCCGCCAGGAAACGGCGCTCCAAGCCCGCTGGTAGGCCACGAGGACGGGTCGACGGGCAGCCCGGAGAAAAAGCTGCCTCACCGACCAGGTAGGGACCTAGAAGTAAGATTACCTCCTTCCCCCCACATTAAGAAGTCCATTTCTCCTACAAACGAAAGACAAGACTTACTAAAAACTGAAACAAAAATGGATTAAACGGCCGGCTGCTGGTTAGCAGCCATTCCCCAAGATGGCTCCTCCTCCAAATGCAGCACTCGCCAAAGCCCTACATAGTTACAGCATGATTTGCCGACTGTGTGCTCAATCTCCCTTAGAATAAAGGTTATTTCATTGGCCTTTCAAATGCTTGCTTTACATATTTATTTTACCTCAAGCACGAGGGCACCCTGATCTCTCTTTAATATTTCTTCTTCCTTCCTTTCCTATAAGCATTCATATTTCTTGGCTCTGGTTTTGAACATGCCGACAAACTTTCAATTGGTTGCCTATTTGGCCTCTTTTAATATATTAAAGTACACAATATCTGTCAACAAGATATTTCAATATGGGAAGCATCGCAGTCAATCCTGATCTCGCAGTCGACATGAACAATCGACTCCAGTAGAGGTCATTGACTCTCCATCAGCAGTAGAAACCTTGGCTTATTTCTCTCTCTATATTAAGTTCATTCATACTGACAGAAATTATAACTTCTCAATGCTTACTCCAGGTAGGGAAATTAATACAGTTTAGTCAGGAAATGAAACTGGAACACTTCCGTTTATGGCTTAATGGCTTCATTTCTAAAGAAGCCATTATTAAATTTGTATCATTTTTTCAATGATAACATGAATAGAAACATTTGCAAATAAAAGTACGGTAATATAAATTATTACTTACAGGAAATATATGAAAGAAACAGTATATTGTTAAATACATGCACTGTGTATACACTATTGCTCTGAGCATTAACTACTACATACTCCACTTTTGCAATGTCTTCCATAAATTATAGATTAACATAAATGTTTATTATCTGGGCCTGAGTTGTAATTAATGCACTAGACATAATCAGAAATTACATTTGTATTACATTTGTAATGCAGCTCATGTACATAGAATATGGCATGATACTTCAGAGTTCAACAATGAATTCCTCCTACTGTACGTGTAATAATACATATGCCACATTGTACATAAAGATCGCATTAGTAAGGACACAATGTAGAACAGTGTGTGTGAAAGGTGATCAAGCTGTGCTGAGAGTTGCAGTTAAAAATGCCAAGCATCTTTGTCTAGGAGGCGTTAAAAAGGAGATTGGACTAGAGAGTGTTAGCAAAGTGCTGCATTATTTATTGTTCAGACCAGTCTTTAAACCCAAAGAAATCCTGACTCTTTGTTTATTAAGGCCCTTCATAAAATAAACTAGGGAAGGATCCAGCTTAATTACTTTTCACCCAAGATACAAAACTGGCCAAAAGTTGCTGTCAGTTGGTGTGTAGTAAGCACTTTAATTTAGATTGTAATACAATAGATATAAAAATTGAAATCTTATCCCCATGCATTAGAAATAAGGCTTTTGAAGATTAACGTTGAATATTTTATGATACAATTTATCTGGTGGTGGAAGAATTGTCTAGAATTTTTGTCCATTAATGCCTGTTTCTCAGTTAAATCTCGTACCGTATACCACAAAAGCTAAAATTTATATGTTTTGAAGTGTTTGTGTCAATTTCTGGTGGAAATAAGTCCCATCAGTAAAAAAAGCAGCACGTGCATGCACCCTTTACAGTTCAGTTGCCTATCTTGTTTGCTGCAAGTTTTCTGGAGGGCTAGCATGGGTGTTGTGGGTCAAGTCAAGTCAAGCACAGTGAGTGCAGGGCCAACAATCCATTTCAATCCATTTCAAGTCGTCAAGTCAATGCATTTCAAGTCAAGTCAGTCAATCCATTTCATCGAGTCAATTCATAAGCACAGGCAGGCCAAACAACTCATGGCATTGTCATTTCATTTCCAATTTTGCATTGCAGTTTCAAGCACAGGCTGGGCAGGTCAAACAACTCATGGCATTGTCATTTCATTTCCAATTTTGCATTGCAGTTTCGAGCACAGGCAGGATAGGCCAAACAACTCATGGCATTGTCATTTTCCTTTTCAATTTTGCACTGCAGTTTCAAGCACAGGCCAATTTTGCATTGCAGTTTAAGGGCTAACAAATAATTTATTGTAAGTACATTGCAGACTCACAATTCAGTTGATTCACAGATTAGAATTACAGTTGTGGCCTCTCCCTCATGATCTTCCAGAGTGACTGACTCGTGTCCAGGCATCCAGGGTTTTATAGTCCTGCCTCCCCGCCCCCCCCCGGAAGGGGCGTTTCCTTCATCATGGTGATTGATAGGCGAGAGGACCAATCAGCTGATCTCAAGCTTTTTTAAACACTCATAATTTTTTACTTTTCATCAATCGGAAAAATTCTCAGGGATGCCTCAGCGGAGGAGGACTGTGAGTAAGATGGCCAAAAGTCATAGCGATATAGGGTAGCGTTTTTTCTAAAATCAATATACAGCGCAGACAGGAAGTGGTCAATATGAGACTTTTATTTATATAGATATGACAGGCACTTAAACTACAAGGAGGTCAATATGTATAGGGAGAGAGCTTGGTGTAGTGTTGAAGGCACACTGATATTGAAAGGTGAAGCGGGCACAATGCACCTGATGGCCTCCTTTTACTCTTGTTTTTTATCTTCTGAAAATGTAATACTTTATCAAATTCAATATCAAAGTAACTTAACATAATAATTAAACTAAGGTCTGTATTGCTTCAAAATGTGACTGTTGTCAGGTATGAATCTGTTGGGTTTCACAGCTCGTTCAGCATTATATCTTTTGGTAGCACTGATGTTAAAACTACTTGGGAACTGAGTTGGATTTTTCTCCAAAGCCACCATATTCATGCTGTGGACCTTGAATGCAGCTGAAGGTCTCTGAAGAAGGGTCTCGGCCTGGATCGTCACCCATTCCTTCCCTCTGGAGATGTTGCCTGTCCTGCTGAGTTACTCCAGTATTTTGTGTCTATTCCAAATGTTCCCGTTCTTCTTCTAGGAATAGTCACATTGTTAAGACATGGTTTCATGGATAGAGGTGAATCTTCTAGTCAAACAACCATTTCCCCCTGTCTGAGGTGGCTACCACCAGGTTACTCATCCATGAAAGATATTGAAACCAAATAAGCTTAACCTGGGCCTGAGCACACTGCAATGTGTGATAGATACTTTTGTTGTTCGTGGTTGTGAAACCAATAGCAATGTCTCTGCTCTGAACCATGAGATCTTGTGTGGGAAAGGTTTACAGGAATATTTGATGGAGTAACTGCAAGTAAAAAAAAAAAAATTAATCCTGCTGATGAATTAACTGCAGTACAATCACAAGAGATGTAACATTTAAAATTAGAGCCAGGAGATATGTTGAAATCATTTTAAAAGAAGGGTAAAATTACATAAAGAGTAGTTTTAAAATTACAGTGTGTAATCCTTGTAGTCAGGTATTGGAAAAGGCGAGGAACTCTTTCCCCAAATTATTATGGCACTATCTCAATTGAAATTTTCAGGTCCAGAATCTCATTTTGATCTTTGCAAGTTACAAAAAAAAAAATCAGTCTATCAAAGGGATACCCTTGAGGGTATTGAAAGGCCATTCATAATGACTGTCTTTCCCCAAAGACTTGGCACTGGGTCACATATAACTCAGCACAAGGGAACCCTTGAGATTAATGTGCTTCAGTATAACTTCACATACTTGCTAGTGGTTAAATGACTTGAGTGGTTGGATCAGGAGGAAAAATAAAGCGAAAGTAACAATGAAACGTTCAGTAGCGATCAATATTCTCACTTCACCAATCCCCGCTGTAACTTCGCTCCCTAGGATTTGCTCTCCCTCCCTATACAATAAAAAAACTAACCATACTCTTTCCGTGCATGCTCTTAATTTTTGCGGTGGTAAATTGGTAATGCTAATTCCTACTCAGCAACATCATAACTGGGCAAGAATGATAAAATTAGAAACTCTACTTAAGAAAAGTGTTGATCGTAACTACCAAGTGAGGTCAGTGAACAAAAGTGATGGAAATTAACATAAAATGCTGGAGTAATTCATTGTTTCAGACTGAACCTCTGGATGACATTAGGTAGGGGGTGTTTTGCTTTGGGACCCTTCTTCAGATGCTGAAGAAGGGCCCTTCAGGCCATTGGCTCAATGCCAATAGTCTTTCTTACTGCCTGAATTTGATAAAAAAATAGGATTTGTTTTTGCACAGGCCATCTTCCTTCAGATATTATGAGCATAATTTCAGTGGTAGTTAAAGAAGTGAACAGGGATTTAGTTCAATGTTGGCCCAAAGCATTTGTGCCTTATAAATTGGTAAAATCGCCAAACAAAAATCGATTCTGAGTTCCTGGAGTGTTTGGTAGAACACAGTGCTGCAGACAAATTGATTCCCTCAGTCACTTTTACTGCTATCTTCTCAGACTAATTCTTGGAATAGCTTTGTTCCATTTTCCTAACTTTTCCTGTACCTTAGCTGTACCTTAGCTTGCTTTTTAAAGAAAGCAAACTCAATGGTAGCATTTATTTCAAGAGGGCTTGTATACAGAAACAGGAATATAATGTTGAGGCTCTAGAAGGTGCTGGTAAGGCCGCATTTGGAATATTGTGAGCTATTTTGGCCAATTATCTGAGGAAGGATGTGCTGGCTCTGGAGAAGGTCCAGAGGAGGCTTACAGGAATTATCCCAGGAATTAGTAGGTTAACCAAAGATGAGTGTTTGTTGGCACTGGGGCTGTACTCACTAGAGTTTAGAAGAATGAGGGGGGACCTCATTGAAATATTAAAAAGTTTGGATAGAGTGGATGTGGAGAGGATGTTTCCATTCCTGGGAGAGTCTAGAACTAGAGGTCATAGCCTCAGAATTAAAGGACCTCTTTTAGAAAGGAGATGAGGAGAAATTTCTTTAGACAGAGGGTGGTGAATCTGCGGAATTCTTTGCCACATAAAGCTGTAGAGGCCAAGTCAGTGGATATATTTGAGATAGATAGATTCTTGATTAATACAGGTGTCAGAGGTTATGGGGAGAATGCAGGTGAATGGGGTTAGGAGGGAAACATAGATCAGCCATGATTGAATGAAAGAGTAGACTTGATGGGCCGAATGGCTTTATTCTACTCCTATTCCTTATGACCTTTTGACCTTTGTACCTGTTCTGCCTATTCTTGGTCAATTCGGTCTTCCCATTCCTTTAAGTGAAGATTTTCATCCACCATGGCAGACACACTTTGGCTCATACCTGGCTCAAACCTCTGTTTTATCTTTTCCCCTTTTTGTTTCTTCCACATGTATAGCATTACCATTCAGAAAATAATCCTCTTTGACTTCTTGCATCTCTGCTGAGGTGGAAAGACCATAGCCAGATTCAATTTCCAGAAAGCCTTTCATGATATCACAATTTCCCAAGGCCCCTTTGTTATAGACCCTCCAGACTACTGCAAGTAGATGAGTTGCAAATGTTTCATTTGGTAGCCATATTTCATTTGACAGTGCTCTCAACTCTCACTCCTGAGCCAGAGATACGAGATCAAGAATAACTCCAGCAGTTATCTTAGATGACAACCCAATGCACAACTGATGTGCTGTAATGTATAGTGTCATGTCTTTTGAATGAGGTGGTAAATGGAAACCACATCTGTACACTCAAGTGAACAGAAATGTTCCCAAGGCTTTACTTCAAAGAATTTTAAGCTGTTTGGGATTGAGAAATCCACTGTGTACATGCAAGTATTATTCTAACATAACTTTCGTTAATTATGCTCCCTTCATCCTTCACACTCAAACCTGCCCTTTCATTATTTCCTTATTTTCTTTCTTTCAATCGCTAATTCATCTTTAAGTGTATTACATCTCTAACTTTCTGTAGTTCTGATGAAAAGGTTAACCATGCTTCTCCCTCTTCAGATGCTGCTTGGCTTGTTGAGTATGTTCAATGTTTTCTGTTTTTTCAGGAGTCAAGCGTGTTTAATTGTCATATGTATCGGCAATGGAGCAATGAAATTGTTACTTGCTGCAACATAACAGGCCTTAAATGTAATTGCACACAAATACATATATAGTAATCATAATACAATGAATTAATAACTAGGTAACCATAATAGTGCAACCAAAGACACAGTGCATCATAGTTGCTGAGTTAATGTTCAGCAATGTTCAAGAGCCTGATGGTTATTGGGAAAAAACTTTGGAACTCGGTGGTCTCAGTTTATAGGCTTCTGTGCCTTTCTCCTGATGGTAGTAACAAAATGAGAATGTGGTCAGGATGGTGTGGGTCTTTGATGGTATTGGTGTCATTTGATGTGCCTCCTATAGATCCCTTTGATGGTGGGGAGGTCAGTATCTGTAATGCACCAGACAATGTCTACCATTCTGTGCAGTCCCCTTCATTCCGAGGCATTTCAGTAACTGCAGCATTTTGTATGCTTACTGTCTCACCAACTCTGGTTTTATTGAGGCTAAAATACATTTTTTACAATGCAGAACTGCAATTTACAACCATGTGTTTTATCTTCTCCACCAACCCATAAGTCACTCTGTACTGGTAGAAGCTAAACATTTGGATTAGTGTCAATGCGCTATGCAGGGGAATGAATGGGATAAATCTTTTAATGGATGTTAATGTTGCCCTCGCAATTGAAGCCAAGTGCTGACCAAAGCACTGTCATTTGCAGATGTGTGACCTTGCTCCTTTTTTTTTAATGTTATTGATTATCATCAATTATTCGACGAATCCTTGCTCTCTTAGTGAATGATATGACAGGGAACTGGGGATTCTGGTGACCAGACTTCTGTGGAGGAGGGCAGAGGTTACCAGTGCGATGGGCCATATCTCCAGGCAATGGTGGATAGGAATGCAGAATAGCATATCTGTCAGAACGTGATGAAAGCTGAGGGATCTATCTCTATGACCGCAAAGAGCCATGGCCTGTGGTGTCCCGAGGCAGCTGCCTGAACTTTGAACTTCTCTAATGTTACTTTTCCTGTGTTTGTTTGCAGAACACAGTTTCATCCTCGAACTGACATGTAAATTCCAACTGAAACAAACCAAAAATAAAATGGCCACATTGTGTTATAATCAATCACCTCACAGCGACTGTCAAGAAACCTGGTTGCTTTTATAATTTTCTTAATCCTTTCTGCACTGAAGCTCTCAGTCACATTGCAGGAAGCAAACCTGTTTTCCAACACGTAGATTAATATTAGTTGGCTCAGTTACAAAGGTATCAAAGGTATTTTATTGGTCACATACACCTAGGTGTAATGAAGTGAAATGCTTCTTGCCATTTTGCAGCACATAAAGAAGGAATACAGACATAACATTAATAGGAGTTTTAAACATAAAGAACATCCACCCACAATGGTTCCCATTATGAGGGAAGGCACAAAGTCCAGTCCCCAACCCCAGTTCACCCATAGTCGGGCCCATTGAGGCCTCCACAGTTGCCTCTACGGAGGCCCGATGTTCCAGGCCGTTCTCGCCGGGTGATGTTGCTCCGGCGTCGGGAGAGTCCTCTCAGCGGCCTGGGAACCCTGGAACGGCCGCTTCTGTACTGGAGGCCGCGGCTTCCAAAGCCAACAAGGCCGCGCCGGTTGGAGCTCCACCACTGGCGATCTCATCTAGAGATCCCAGGCTCCCGGTGTAAAGTTCAGCGCCGCCGCCCGCAGCTGGTCGCTCCACAGTCCCGCAGCTCCGCAATGTTTTCCTCAGCGATCTTCAGCTCACCGGGGCTCCAGCACGGCGACCCGGGCAAGGCATCGCCCGCTCCGCGATAGCGCTCCAGCGCTGTGCCGCCGCCGAAGCCAAGGTTCTGGGCGGTCCCCGACAGGAAACACCGCTCCACGCCCGCTGGTAGGCCGCGAGGACGGGTCGAAGCTGCAGCCTGGAGAAAAGCTGCCTCTCTGACCAGGTAGGGGCCCTGAAAGGTAGTTTCCCCCTCCCCCACCCCCCACATAAAAAAGTCTAGACCTCCAAACAAAACACTTAACTAACTAACTAAAATAAAAAATAAAAAGATGAAAAGACAGACAGCTGCTGGCTGGGCAAGTGGATATTTTCAAAGCTTCATTTCCATGCATGAGAACTGTATGGCATCATTGTACTATAGTGTTCATAAATAATAAATGAAAAAACCTTATCATACGTCTCTCTGATATTACATAACCCCTAATATAGCATGCACTACATTGTGATTTGATTGAGGGAGTCCTGTTGTGATCTATATGTCTGAATAGGGCTGTTTGTTGCTGTGTTCAGAACCCAAGTGGTTCTTCCTCCTCATCCAGCTCATGAATCACTTTGAACTGGCAGAAGCTAAACAGTTGGATTAATGTTAATGCACCTTGCATGAAAATGAATAAACTGAGATTTTTAAATGTTTGATAATGTTGCTTTAACAAATGCAGCCTAAATATGACACCAAATCTCTACAAACTCTACAAACATGAAGATGTATGAATTAATAATAGCTCAATATTTAAGGTGGTCTTCTGCTGGCTCTGGATTCAGGTTTAGGTTTATTGGTGTCATGTGCATAGAGGTACAATGAAAAGCTTCAATTTGAATGCTGTTCAACTAATCGGATAATATTATACATAAATAATAATGATGTAATATTATACATCAATACAATTGGGCAAAACTCATGTACAATAGGTAGAAAACAATTAGAAATTGTGCT
Source organism: Leucoraja erinaceus (assembly GCF_028641065.1). Classification (NCBI taxonomy): domain Eukaryota; kingdom Metazoa; phylum Chordata; class Chondrichthyes; order Rajiformes; family Rajidae; genus Leucoraja; species Leucoraja erinaceus. The sequence continues at coordinate 23,290,526 of NC_073386.1, forward strand.
AGAAAAGAGATGCGGGTAGAAAAGAGGTTTTAAAGGATATTGTATCAGATGATAGTAGATCCTTCTCTGGGACCAGCGCTCAAACAGTTGCTAGACCGAGGATAAAGTCTTTGAGTTTATGGTCACTTAGATTTTCTTTTACAGTCATGCTGCCTCTATGGTGTTGGCTGCTGATGGGGAACTACCTTCAGTGCCAGAGTGAGGCCCAGAGCAAATTGGAGGAACAGCACCTCATATTTTGCTTGGGTAGTTTACACCCCAGGTGTCTGAACATTGGCTTCTCCAATTTTAAATAGCCCTTGCTTTCTCCTTCCTTCCCCTCCCCTTCCCAGTTCTCCCACAAGTCCTTCTGTCTCTGCCTACTTCCTTTCTTCTTTTGCCCCCCACAACATCTGTCTGAAGAAGGGTCTCAACCCGAAACGTCGCTAAATCTTTCTCTGCATAGATGCTGCCTCACCCGCTGTGTTTCTCCAGCATTTTTTTGGCTACCTTACCAGATGGTTATATTCCTCTGTGGGTGGCGAGGGAACACTTTGTGTTCCTGGTGCAAGGAGAGCAGTCAGAAGAATAGCTGTACTGAGCCATATTTTTCCAGTGTTTCAACCCGGGTTGCAGTGCCTCGGGAAACCTGCAGGTATATACTGAACCTCACCATGGAAGTGGTTGCAGAGTTGGGAATTTCATTGCAAGACAGCAAATCCGTACAACTTTGTCTGTGCTAATTTGTCTGAGTCATGCCTGGTCAGAGCTTTCATTTCTTTCACTATTTAAAGCTACTAAAGTGAACATCAGTAAAACCAAAGGTAGACAAAAATGCTGGAGAAACTCAGCGGGTGAGGCAGCATCTGTGGAGCGAAGGTATAGGTGATGTTTTGGGTCGAGACCCTTCTTCAGACTGATGTGGGGCTGGGGGGATGGGGTGGGGGGGGGGGGATAGGAAGAAAGGAAGAGGCGTAGGTGCCACAAGGAGACAAAGAGTGAAAGAAAGATTGGATAATGAGACCAAAATATGTGCAGGAAAGAAAACAAAAATAAAAATTTCAATATTACAATTAAAACTTAATGGAAATGTTTTTCTTCTTGTGATCAAGTATTGTTAATGTTGTGGCGTCAGCTGATAGACAGACCACTTATGGTCGAACCCTCGTCAGTGGTTACGAGGGCAGTCACGTGACGTCATGGGTTAAGGGGAGTGTCCTGCTATATAAGCATATCTCACCTTGAGATCACCCCAGTCAACAGGTAGCTGAGCTGGAGACAACACCCTCGCTCAGCTCCAGCAGCAATGACAATTATGTTAGTGGACCAAACTTGCATGTAACACCTGAATAAAGCAACTGTTTATTCACCATGTTTGGTGCCATTACAATGTCAGTTATAAAACTGGCAATAACTTTTTAGGCGACTACAGGAGACTATGCAGTCGGCACGTGGTCGCCGGGACATCGCCTGTATTGTCGTGAGTAGTCTCCTCAGTCGCCCAAAGAGTCGTAGCATCTTTCTGGTCGGTGAAAGTTTTTCGCCCACAGTGGCGACCTTGGGTTTGACGCCAAATGAGCGTAGCTTGGTGTAGGTGCTGTCATAGGTTGATGTAGCCAGCCGGCAAATTAATGTAGGCAGTCGGCAGGATGTCGTAGAGTGTCGCCAGGATATCGTCAGTTGACGTAGGTTGTCGCCAGTGCTGACTTTGGTGAATTTCAATGGCGTATTTGCCGGCAGTCGCCTAAAATATCGTCTAAGTGGGACAGGCCCTTTGGTCCAGTCACCGATGTTTCGGTGACTTGCTATGCCGATGACAGTCACCGGCAGTCGCCGAAAAAAATGACTAAGTGGGACAGGTCCATATCTATTTTCTCTGGAGATGCTGCCTGATCCGCTTAGTTACTCTAGCACTTAGTGTCAAATTCTTACTGGGTTGGGCTGGGGTAATACTGGGATTGTCGTAGATAACGTTCAGTAGAATAGAATCAAGGGCACTTACATCAAAAGCAAATATTCCAGCAGGCATTGATTGCCCTCTGTGTCCTTAATATGCTCTCCCCTGTTCTTAGCTCTCAGCAGAGTGGGCCCTTGGGTGTTTGAGCCATCGATGGTTTTGACAGAATCCACACGTCATGGTTATTGGCAGGTTGCTAAACCTCTTGCAACCTTTCTACCCTCCATCTGTTTTTCAAGTCACCAGTTTTTTTTTAGACCTCAGCCTTCAGATGTCTGCAAATCTGTTTTTATTCCCTTGAGATATAATGGTGTTTCTAATCCAGGAACCCCTTGTGTTTATAATTAATTAGTTCCCAGATTGTATGGTTATTGTCATCAAACCAGTACTGGTGTTTTCTAACAGAGAAAATGCCATAGGAACGTAATACTGCCGCTATCCTTTGAACCCAACTCCCCACTGTTTGCAGTAGGCCAGTGACTGCTGTTACATTTCCTAGGTGAAACACAAATATCATCTTCCATGTGGCCATGTGGAAGATTATATCCGTGGTTATCATTCTAGGGATTTTGCAAATTGTAGGCCTCTCCAAAGTCCAGAACATAACTTGCTCCATCTATATTACTAAAAGTCTGATCTTGACCGCTTTTGGCCCAGTGTGCTGCGATTTTCGAGAGAACCCCGCCACCTACGGCCGTCATTTTTGGCCACCTCGCTCAGAGCCCCCCTTTTCCTTCCGGGACCAGAGGATTTTTCCCATCGATGAAAAATAAGAGAGATATTAATGTTTATTTTTAAATCCCCATTCTCTCTGCTGCCCCCATTGGCAGCAGGGGGGAGGGACTATAAAACCCGGAGTGTAGTCCCTCACTCAGTCTCTGGCAGACCCAGGAAGCGAGAGGGTCACTGCTCTCTGAGCTGCGAATAACACTGAACGCACGTCTACTCCACGGTGAGTCCCCTCGAATTTTGGTTGTCAGGTGGCTGCTGCCCAATTGTTTGGCTCGCCTTTTTAAAAAACATTTGTGTTCACAAAATGAATTTTGGTTGTCAGGTGGCTGCTGCCCAATTGCTTGGCTCGCCTTTTAAATAAGTTTGTGTTCACAAAATGAATTTTGGTTGTCGGGTGGCTGCTGCCAAATGATTTGCCTCGCCTTTTAAAAAGTTTGTGTTCACAAAATGAATTTGTATGAGTGACTGTGTTCACAAAATGAATTTGTACAAAATGAACGATTGACTGTACTGCCAGGCCTCAGTGACTGAGCTGCCAGCCCAAGAATCCATTCGGCCCACAATGTCTATATTCCACCCCCCCCCCCCCCCCCCCCCCCCACTGACGAGCAATACTGGAATTGGTGGAGAGCTGGAATATTGCTTTGGGTGACCAGCCCTCCCCTGTGATGCTGGGACCCAACGGGTCCCACTTAGTCTAGTGGTAAATAAATCTGAAGATTTTGACGGACATATTATTATGAAGGTCTTGCCCCGAAACGTCACCCATTCCTGCTATCCAGAGATGCTGACTGTCCCACTGAGTTACGCCACAATTTTGTGTATCTTCAGTTTAAACCTGCATCTACAGTTCCTTCATACACCAATATGATTATGAATAGCTTCCACTGATGTTTGTTGACAGATATGAAACGCGTTCCAGCCCTGCCAATAGTCATCATATATAGAAAGGAACTGCAGATGCTGGTTTATATCGAAGATAGACTCAAAGTGCTGTGACAACTCAGCGGGTCAGGCAGCATCTCTGGAGAAAAAGGATGGGTGAGGTTTCGAGTCGAGATGTGAAGGGTGGCAGTATTACGTTCCTCTGGCATTTTCTCTGTCAGAAAACATCAGAATTGGTTTGATGACAATAACCACACAACCCAGGATCTAATTAATTATGAACACAAAGTGTTCCTGGATTAGAAACATCATGATGTCTCAAGGGACTAAAAACAAATTTTACAGGCATCTGAAAGGTGAGGTCTAAAAGAAACCTGGTGAGTCTGAGCAAAGCCTGACCAAAATGTCACCCATCCTTTTTCTCCAGAGATGCTGCTTGATACACGGAGTTACTCCAGCACTTCGTGTCTATCTTCTGACAGTCATTGTGGTGTCTCCTACTGTCAGTAAGTGGCTGTTGCTGTGAGTATTGCTTGTGAATCTTCCTCTATGAGAACCCCAAACCAGACAAAGCAACTTATCAGAAGCAGGATTTATATTGTATCACAGATCCGATGATGCAGTCAACAGGGAGTTAGCTAAACATTGTCTTGAACAGTATGCACTACAGTGCAACCTTCTTTTCTTTCTGTTTATTTAGTAATTTATTTCCTGGCATGATAAAAGTGACCAGCCTTATTGTTCACATCAATCTGGCACCTTTGTCTTTCAAATGAATTATAACACACTTCTTAGATTTACACCAATGCCCCAACACAATAGCACACTGTGATTTGGTCAGAAATTACTTCCTGCCTATTGAGATGCATTGAACTGTACACTCAACTTTCTCCATTGCAGGATTCCCCTTTAATGTGTGTAAGGTGCTGTAAGTGAAACCAAGCACAAGAAACTGAAGATGCTGGAATCTTAAGCAAAACACAAAGTGCTGGAGAAACTCAACGGGTCAGTCAGCATCGGTGAAGGGAATGGAGAAGCAACGTTTCGAGTCAGGACCCTTCTTCAGACAGATCAAGTCTACATTTGATATCTCATGTAGTTATTGACAGTTAATGAAATACTCTCTCTCAAGACTAACTAATGTTAGTCACAGCACTGAAAGAGTTAAAATTACTGTTGTTCCACATCCATCATATTCTGACATTCAAGTGACAGCATAGGTGAAATGTTCAAAGTTTGGGCTCCATTGTAATATTTAATGAGTATTTGAAATAAAATAAAAAATTGTTCATTAAATTAACCAAGATAGAACAATTAATCCAGATTGAGTCTGGTCTCCTGGGAACAATTTTATTGTCCCTGTTTCTTCATAATAGATGTTTAAAATAGCAACAATTTAATTTTCTTTTGCAGCAACTCTACTTCAAACTGTCATTTTAACACTGAAAAGCTTTCAATTATTATATATAAATGATTTGCTTTTTGTGGAAAGAACGGTTTAAAAATAATCAAACGTCAACTTTACTCCACTGGATTTCACCCTGCTCATTACTTAGAATATTGAACTGACATGATGTTACATGTGAGAAGCGTGTGTGAGGAAATGTGAGGGTTGCATGGACCATAAGACAAGGCAGTCAAATATTATTTTATTATCAGGATTAGCTCTCTGAGGGGGAAGGTTTGGTGGTGGATGAGGCGGTTGTGGGGTCATAGACTTCCAGTCACTTCCTAGGTGGGAAGAGCCAAATAAGACACAGAAAATTGAAACACGGAAAGATTTTTCATTGTATCTGTGCAAAAAACCAAAACCAGTGGAAGACAATTTAACATGTTTTGTTGGCATGGGTTCACTGACTACTATCAATGCCCGTATTCAGTCCCCACTATCTATTCCAGGTGTGGTCTGAAAAGTCCAGAATTTTCTGATTTCTAGAAAGATATTACACAGAACAGGCCCTTTGGTTGTCCATCAAGTGCCCATATTTACATGAATCCTACTCTAACCCATTTTATTATTCCTGCATACCAATCAATTCCTCCCACCCACCACAGCTTCTACCTCTCATCAGCACACTGGAGACAATTTAAAATGTTGTTTTCCCAACAACCCGCCTGTCTTTGGTAAGTAGGAGGGAAACGGAGCGCTTGGAGGGGTAAATCTACGCGGTCACACTGAGAATGTTCAATCTCCACGTGGGCATCAGGATTAAATATTGTCACTGGGACTGCAAAGTAGAGCCCGCCTACAAGCTGTGCCACGGCCAATGTTCAATACAAGCTGCAGTGTTCAGGTTTAAGATGCAGCAAAGTGCCCAGGCATGCCCTGACCCCAAAACCCCAGAGGAAATCTTTGACAATTGGCAAACCCTTGGACTAACTTGTTCAAGAACCCTTGGAAGATCGAAGGTACACAAATCCTGGACTCAGCGGGTGTTCTAAAAGGAAATAGGCGACGTTTCGGGCCGAAACCCTTCTAGAGGGTTTCGGCCCGAAATGCTTTTCGAATAGATGCTGCTGACACTTAGAAGCAATTTTGTGTACCTTGGACTAACTTATCCACTTGTTAAAATTCTAAGAGTTTTAAATGCTTTCGAATATTACTGACACTTAGAAGCAATTAACAACTATTAAAAACAAAATAAGTTACATTTCTAAAATTAAAAAAAATATTTTCACTTTCCTACCTTTCATCCCAGCAGGCCCGGAATCTGCACTAAAATCATCGGAGTCATGGACTGTTGGAGGATTTAAGAGGTGATTTCCCTGAGTGAACACCAGTGCGTCTTTGCAAGTTTGAACAAAGACATTGATCTACATGGGGACTTTAGCAGTGCGGCATGCTGACACACACAGTCCTCCGCTCACTCAGCAACAGAGTCCGGCTGGACATCAACCTGTCCTGTCTTCTCCACCCCTCTTTCTCCACTCTAATCTCATACCCTTTGAATGCACACCCCTCCATTCACTTTGCAACTATCCTTCTTAGCACTCTTCATTGTGCCTCATTGGACTCACACCTCTTTCTCTCCTAATCCACCTAATTTGAGGAAGAACATTCTTGCTATTATGGAAGTGCAGCGTAGGTTCACGAGGTTAATTCCCGGGATGGCGGGACTGTCATATGATGAAAGAATGGAGCGACTGGGCTTGTATTCACTGTAATTTAAAAAGATTAGAGTGGCAGATAATAACGAAAGGTAACTAGACATGACTATAATAAACTTACTTAAGCTTAATGGCTCCAACACAAATAAAATTATTAAGGGATTGTGACACGCTAGATGCAGGAAATGTTCCCAATGTTGGGGGAAGTCCAGAACCAGGGGCCACATTTTAAGAATAAGGGGTAGGCCATTTAGAACTGAGATGAGAAAAAAAAAATTCACACAGAGAGTTGTGAATTTGTGGAATTCTCTGCCTCAGAAGGCAGTGGAGGCCTATTCACTGGATGCATGCAAAAGAGAGCTAGATAGAGATATTGGGACCAGCTGAATCAAGGAATATGGGGAGAAGGCAGGAACGGGGTACTGATTGTGGATGATTAGCCATGATCACATTGAATGGTGGTGTTGGCTCGAAGGGCCAAATGGCCTACATCTGCACCTTTTTGTCTATGTCTACTGTATGTCTACCCCTCCTCCTCTCCTTTCTTCCTCTAGCTTCACAATGCACAACTCATCCATCCTTTTTTTTAAATCATACTCTCATTCCTCATCTGTATCAACCTATTACCTGCCAGGCTTTAGCTTGCCCCTCCTCTCTTCCAGCTTTCTTTCCTCCCCAACTACCAGTCTGACAAAGGATCACAACCTGAAATAATACCTAACCATGTTCTCTCCAGAGATGTTGATCAACTGCGTTACTCCGTAACATTGTGTCTTTCAACCTATTGATACATATGGTATAAACTGTTTCATTTGCTGTGGAATTGAAAATGAAGTTGTACATTTTAAAACCATCAGCAAACATTTTTACATCTGGCCTTTTGCTAGAAAGAATGCCATTGATGATGTAGCTGAAGATGGTTGGGCCAAGAACAGTAGCCCAAGAAACCTCTGTTAAGATCTCCTGGGGCTGGAGTGATTAACCTCTAACAATCACAGCCATCGTTGTTTGTGAGATATAATTTGAATCATTGATATGTTTTCCCCTTGATTCCCATTAATCTTAGCTTTGTCAACTCTTTGCTGCTGCACTCTGTCATATGCTGCCTTATCAACAAAGGCAGGCACACTGAGCTCACCTCTGGAACTAACCTCTTTGGTCTATGCTTGGGTCCAAAGTTTGCTGAATTTCGTGAGACAAACTGGGTATTGAGTAAATCTCATTTGGCAACACTGTCAGTGACAACTTGCATCACTTTGCTGATGATGAGGAGTGGACTGATTCAGCAGTAATGGGCTGATTGGATTTGTCATGCTTGTCGTAAAAAGGACATAGCTGGGCAACTTTCCACATTGTCAGGTAGCTGCCAGCATGTAATCATATTGGATCAGCCTGGACACAGGCAGAGCTAGCTCTGGATTTCAGATCTTTAGTACTACAGCTGGGATGCTGTCTGGTGTAACATCCATTTGTGTCATTTGAATAATTCTTGGTCTTGTGATGATGGGGAGCTCACACGGAAACCAAAACATCTTCCCCTCACCGATCATCAACACAGGTGCACCTCAAGACTGATGCTTAGAACCCTGCTCTACTCTCTTTTCACCCACGACTGTGTGACAAGCATTAGGTCATAGGAATAAAGTATAAGGAATAGTAGTAGAATTAGGCCATTCGGCCCATCAAGTCTACCCCGCCATTCAATCATGGCTGATCTAGCTCTCCTAAGCCCATTCTCCCACCTTCTCATGACCTCTGACACCTGTACTAATCAAGATTCTATATATCTCTGCCTTAAAAATATCCACTGACTTGGCCTCAGCATACCTCCAATGTCATCTAAAAATTCACTGATGAGTTCACTGCAGTTGGCTGAATCTTCAGTGGTGATGAGTTAACGTACAGGAGAGACATAGAACACCTGGCTAAATGGTTCTGCAACAAGAACTTTTTGCTCAATGCCAACAAAATCAAGAAGCTAATCGTTGACTTCAGACGGGGTAAGTGGAAGATCATACATTGGATTTCATTGGAGGGTTGCGGGGAATAGTGTTAGCAACTTTAAATTCCTGGGCATTAACATCTCAGACGACTTGTGGTAGGTCCAGCTCATAGATATAATCTTAAAGAAGGTGCATCTGCCCTTTCACTTTCTTAGAAATCTAAAGAAATTTGGCATGTCGCTGAATACTCTAAAAAAACATCCATAGTTATACTGTAGTAAGTATCCTGGCTGGTTGCATCATGGCCTGGGATGACAATTTTAATTCACAGGAGGCTGCAGAGATGTTGGACTTAGCCCTCCACATCATCAAAAGTACCTATCCCAACATCTACAGATGCACCAGTGAAAGCATCCTATTGGGAAGCATCATAACTTGGTTTGATAACAGGTTTTCCCAAGACCATTAGAAATTGCAAAGAGTTATGAATGCAGCCCAGTCCATCACACTTAGTAGTCGCCACCCCCATCAACTCCATCTACACTTCTTGCTGACTCGCAAGTCATTCCCTCTCCTCCTCTCGCATCGGGCAGAAGATACTAAAGCTTGAAAGCACAAACCGCCAGATTCAGGAATATTTCCCCCCCCCACTGTTATTAGACTACTGAAAGGTCCTCCCATGACCAAAGGGTATAGTCCCGATTATCGAAACTACCTCAATGAGGCCCTTGGACTTTTTTAATGTGCACTTTCTCTGTAGCTATGAAGTTGTAACACTATATTCTGCAATATAGTATCTTTCTCTTTGTCCTCATCTATTGTACGTGTTGTGATGATATCGATTGTACACCTTCGAGTCCTAAGCTTAAGTCTAGATGTTAAGCCTTCTTTGTTTTAAGTATCAATAAGTACCCCACTTTAGGGAAATTATAATATATCAACTTATATTGCAAAGACTCGTTTATTTCACTACCATAGTCTCTTTTCCGAAGAGGTTAGCTGTCAATAATCACTTTATCAAGTGGTGAATCTCCCCTGAAGTTCCACACCACCAGATCGAGAAACAACTATCAGCTGTTGAACCAACCTGTAAGCCTAATCATATCTCAATAACAAAACATGATTCACTGCCTTTTGTACTAACATCAAAATAGTTATTTTCTAATTGTATTTTGCACTGTCTGGATTTTTGCAGTTTTCTTTTTTTTTTTGTAACTTTTGCATAATATATGTATAATTTATGACAGCGTGCTACGACGCTGCTGCAGGCAAGATGTTCATTGTATTTGTCCCTTACACTATATTGGAGCATATGACATTGACATTGACAACTTGACATTGGCACAACATGGCAATGAATGCTTTGGCCTTGGATTTGGCACTCACATTCCACTTTTGAGACTGTAGATATTCTACAAGATGCCTTTTCCCACAGTCTGATTAATTGTCCAGCACCTTTAGCTTTGTTCTGATCTGTTGATTCTGATGTTGCCTAGTTCTATCTATTGCAAGCAGCCCTTGCTCTGTGATGTACCTTCTCCAGGAAGACACTTTTTAGGTGTGTCTGATGCTGCTCTCAATTTGTGATCAATGTAGGATGGGGCAGCATGGACTCTGTGGGCTGAAGGGCCTATTTCTGTGCTGTATCTTTGTACAATCTATGACTGTTACGCACTGAATCAGAGCTGGTCTTTTGCTTTGACAGTAATAATGGAATGAATGCTGTACTAGTCCACAAGGTTATGTTGCAGCTTTCCATTAAGCTTTTCCGTTTTCAGTGCTTTTGGACATTTATAGCTCTTGCGTAAGTAACTCTCATTTAAAAATAATGTTTTTTTTTCACTATTAGCATACTACACAGTTAGGGATATAATTTAGAATGTGCTTACATTGAAAGTAGTTTAACTTTTGAATGAATCCCTTTGCTCTTATTCCAATGGAATCTGTATAATGAGTCAACATGAAGTTCTCACAAAACTGACAGCAAGAAACAGCAATTTAACTGAAAACTGCCATGTTTAAGCTTTGTAATTATGGTTTGAAATGTTGTTTGATGTTGAGATGTTTTGATGTAATCTCCCCAGAGGGTCCAGTTTAATAGCCTTAATGCACAAACCTTCATACATAGCAGTAAGTTTCACTTTGGTGGTTTAAAGGCTCATTTTAAAGTTGTTGCTTCCCTCTTAAGTAATTTTCCATTTTATGCTCATCAAGATGAAGGCTGTCACTGCTGTGAATGGGGCTATTGCCATCCTCTATCACGTATCAGCTTCAAGACACAGTCCATCAGAACAAGACTTACTTCACCACCAGCTTTTGCAGCCTCATAAGAATAATCCTTCATTTATCAGTGTGGCAATTTTTCCATGTCCCACACCAACACAGGCTGTGGAGGCCAAGTCAATGGATATTTTTTAAGGTGGAGACTGACAGTACGGGTGTCAGGGGTTATGGAGAGAAGGCAGGAGAATGGGGTTGAGAGGGAAAGATAGACTAGCCATGATAGAATGGTGGAGTAGACTTGATGGGCTGAAAGGTCTAATTCTGCTCCTTTCACATGAACTTATGAAACAACGAGCTATATGAGTAACTGTGCCCAATAAGGTAGAATTTAAAATAAGATCCCTTAGATTGCAAGCCAAACCCATTGGGTCTACATTGCAGCTAACTGACTGGATACTTCTAAAAAGTGTAAGATTAGTAGGTAATGAGCTGATATACTTTTTTGCATATCTTTCATTCATTGTTCTTTATCTCTCTACATCATTGTGGGGATATCTCGTTTCCCTTTATCCCTAACCAGTCTGAGGAAGGGTCTCGACCCGAAACATCACCCATTCCTTCTCTCCAGAGATGCTGTTTGCCCAGCTGAGTTACTACAGCTTTTTGTGTCTATCTTCAAACTATTTGGCTGCTGGTTCTTCCTCAAGATAAAAGAGGCAAGTGCGCTGCCTTCCCGATGAAGAAGTTCTTCTCATGATCTGCAACAAGCTACACATTGAGGGGGGTGGAAATCTTTCTCCAGCGGAGAAAGTCCAAGTTCTTCACAAGACCTCTTCAAGGTCCATGTGTTCACTCAATGTTCTTGTGGAAAGTTCACAATGTTGACAAACCCCAGTGCCTGTGCCTCACCAACATCAAGCTGATAAAACAGATTATTTGGAAATACAGTCCCTCGGGAATTCGTGGCGGTAGTGATATCTTTCTGTGCCCTACCTTACAATGGGCACGTTTTTTTAAATGTATACACGCTTAGTAATAGGAAGATAATTAAATGCAGAAGAACAAATTGCTCAAAATCCTGAAATCAAATGCCAGTCAAAGTAATTCACAAAATAATCAATTTAATATGGTGTGCATGCAGTGGGAACAGCCAAACAAAGGGTCATAACTATCAGTAGTCAGCAGAATAATCCATTGCCCATGGCTCACTAGCCATTACTGCAGTCAAACAAAAGGGTACACACAGGATTTTGTGCATTGAGCTGCAGAACAATCAGTTACTACAATTGACTCTAATGTAAAGTGGGCCTGCGATGGTGTTGAAATTAATTATTTTGGGCCATGATTGTGTAGGACACTGACAAAATATTTTCATGAGAACAAATGACAACCTTGTCAAGAAGTGGAATAGTTTGGTCCATTTCACAGCTGAGCTGCTAAGTGACATATTTCACTATAGAATGTAACAGTGAACAAAAATGTTCATTGAAGACCTTTATTCACCAAGCTTTCAATGGGTTTATAAAATCTAAACTTACAACAAACATGGACAGTGTACAGAATTCTCAAAGCACCATATTCAGTTGTTGTCTTTCCTGAGCTACAGATTCTCTATTATTTGCTTATAATCGGAATGTTTTATTTTGCTAATAGCAAATTATATGAATTACAGACACTCTTTTCTCAAAAGGCTTTTGATACTAAGGTTACTAAATCCAACATAACATCTGAAATTGCTGCAAATTTGAGGCACTGCAATATCATATTAATAGCAGGCATCAATGGTAATTCTTAAAATCTAGAACTTGATGGAGCTATGTTATTACTTACATTGTATCAATATTTTCTTGGACATGTATTACACTGTGTTGCCACTTTTAGTTGCTTAGCTAATCTTTGCATTCCATGTCATCACGGTTTTCAGGAAATTATAGCATTATTTGTTCCATAGCCATTAGAAATGGAAATTGTTTAATTCTCTAATTCATATTTCAGAATCCCACCTTATATGTTAAAAATATGAAACCATGGCAATGCTCAAAGCATTTGAAAGTCCCTATCCCTGGAGATCTGGAATATAAGGAGCTAGTGATTTGTACAAGGTACCTTGAATGGAGACTGATTCAATCCCATTACAATTCCACATAAATTGTGTCCAGCCCTTTTATTCATTACCAAGATATCGCCATCACCGTTAAGAGCACAATTTTTGTCCATTCATTTGGACAATCAGAACAGCTGTGCACAGCTTTATACCTCACCTCCTCTCAGAGTTGCAAAAGATATCAGGTTCTCTGTTGAAGGCAGCATCCATCATCAATTCAATGCAGTACCTGTCAAAGCCCTTTGTAGGGTGCTTTTGTGGCTGCAAGCTTTTATAAAGCACCTCGGGCTGCTAGCTAATTGGAAAGCAAACAGTTAAAAATCAAACACCGTCCATTAGTTATTTTGTGTTTATACATGAAGAGCTACCTTTGTGTCTCACTATAGTAGCTCACATTTTACAAATTTTGATTTGATAGGAAATAAGAGTTGAGGAAAGGTCGGACATTGTATTTTAGTTTCTCCAGTTAATTAAAAAAATCCTGTGTTCTATCTGAAATTGTGTGAAAGAATTATAGATAACTGTGGAAGTGCAACAGTGATATGTTACCTATTTACTTCCCTGGTGGAGAGTTTTCATGATTAAACCTAAAACTACTCTCTGGAGATTTTAATTCCTTGTTGGATTAGGATTCTATGGAAGCTGGACATTCTCCCGTGCCACTGCTTAATATTCATATTTCACAGAGGACTATAACAATTACTGGTCACCTCCCTGCAGACGGAAGCACTGCGGCCAAAACAAATTCTCAAGATGCCCAACCATGATCAGGATAAGCTAAGTTCAAAGGACGATCGACTGTGACAGTAACCAGCCCTGATGAAGTCTGATGAAGGGTCTCGACCCAAAATCTCATCTATTCCTTTTTGCCAGAGATGCTGCTTGAACTGCTGAGTTACTTCAGCATATCTTTGGTGTAAACCAGCATCTGCAGTTTCTTCTTACACAGTAACTAGCCCCACTCCTTCCTTCCCAATATTCCGCTTGACTCCTGTTTCACTTCCACATCCCAGTCTCACTTTAATTCTCGGTTTCTGATTTTGGAATAAATTGAATTGGCCAGTTCCACTCAGCCTTGGAACTTCATATCTGTATGGCTGAGATATATAGTAAGGCTACTGGAAAAGCATGCACCAAATAAATAAATATGGTCATGCATGAGATCTGCTTTCTTTATATGTTTTTGTTTGTCACGACTTTGGAAAAGTCACAAAAATGAGTTAAGAGCAAGACTGCAATAATTCACTCAGAAAATTTGGAGAGGTAATGAAAACAGGTGGAGGAAAGGAAAAGCCAGATATTACAGTCAAAACCCATATCATAGCCAGATGGGCTTTATATAGCTTTCACCTATTGTAATGAAAAAACAGATCACGAATGGGTGACTAATGCATCCTCTGATTCACTATACTCACAATGAGTGAATGTGGTTGAGGAAGTCTTTACAATTATAGGGGAGGTGGAATGCAAAACTTGGCTGAAGACTATGGCCAATGCTTTGCTTGCAATTTTGCATGCAATTAATGCACAGGCAATATCAGGCCATGGCGTGGATATTGAGAAGTGTACATTGTCCCATGCCAGATCAGGGAATAGTAACATAATAATTGTGTTTCTGTATTATTAATCCAAAGACGAGCTAGTTACACAGAGGAATACAATTCAAAGCACACCAAAGTATCTTGAAGTTAGACAATAGGTTAATTATCTATCTACTATCTTCTTACATTACTAAAACTCTCATCTTGTTTGTTTGCCGGTTTGTTTGACCGGTTTGTATTTGCGCAATTAACGTACACGATAGTGCTACAATTTTTGCACCACCTTACACACCATTGTCCTGTGATGTAAATGAAACAAGTTTCGTTCACATTGATGGTAAATTTTAAAAGTTATTAACGTTTAAAACTGAAATTAACTTAAAACCGTGCCCCGACTCGTGCATACGCAGTTGGGGGAGGGTTCCCATCTCAGCCGCGCCTGCGCAGTTGGGGGCCTTTCCAGAAATTCAAATTGCCATCTTTTATTACCCCATCACAAACATCTCGATCAGATTGTAGATGGCGTTGACGTGCTGGATCTTGGCGCGAATGGCTAAGGAGTTGGAGAGCACCAGCGGCCGCCAAGCTTGAGCCTGAGTGCGTGCGACAATACAGGCATGGAGCCAGAGCCGCAGCTCAGCGCCAGGTCACCGCCGAGCGGACCCAGCACCGAGTCCCCGAGCCCGAGGTGCAGGCCAGCAGCGCTGGCAGAAACTGGAAGTTTATGGCCTAGGGGCCAGGGTGAGAGGCTGGGTGTGAAGGGTCAGGGGTCGGGTCAGGCGTGACCTGTGTCCACGACCCTCGCCGCCGTACACAAAGGCTGGTCCATTACCTCAGTGTCGGATGTTGCAGCAAGCCTGTTGCTGGAGGCCGGCACTGCCCTTCTCCATCCCAGATCCTGGGGAGGCGTGGAGGGAAACTGGGGGGATCGAGGGAGAGGATGGGGGTAGGGAGGGAAAGTGAGGGGAAAGTGGGGGAGTAGAGGGTGAGGAGGGTTGTAGGGAGGGGAGAGCAGTTATGGAGGGAGGGAGAAACCGATGATAGAGGAAAAGAGAAGAAGGGAGAGGTAAGGGTGGGAGTGGGGGAGAGGAGGAGGGGAGGGGAAAGACGAGGGAGGGTGAAGAGGAGGGGGAGGGGGTGAGGGGAAATGGAGGAGGATAGGAGTAGGAAGAGGGATGGAGAGGTAATAGAAATATTAAATGCAAAGTTATTAACTTTAACTTAACTTCTGCCATTAGTGCGGGCCCATCAGCCTCAATACCAAATGACATAAAAACGATCAAAATTAAAATTAAAGTAAAACCAGATGTGTCACTACAAAGAAAGTTCAGTGAATATTTCAGCTCCCTCCATAATGTGTGAAAAATAGAAGCAGAATATCTATATTACTAAAAGTCTGTTCTTGACCGGTTTTGGCCATCTGTGCTGCGATTTCCGAGAGAACGGAAATTTTTGGCCACCTCGCTCAGAGCCCCCCTCTGCCATATGTGTGCCGAGGATTTTTCCTGTCGATGAAAAATGACAGAGATATTAATGATTTTACAAAATTCCCCATTCTCTCTGTTGCCCCTGCTGGCGGCAGGGGAGAGGGACTATAAAATCAGGAAGTGGTGTGCCTCAATCAGTGTCTGCAAGCTGGAGGAAGGCAGAGGGTCGTGTTTCTCTGAGCTGTGAATAACACTGAACACATGTCTACTCAAATGTCTGTGTCCTTAGTGGTTCTAAAACGCTTGCAGAATGTGTCTATTGGTTCTAAAATGTTTGCAAAAAGTGTTTATTGGTTCTAAAATGTTTGCAAAAAGTGTCTCTTTTGGTTCTACAATGCTTGCAGAATGTGGCTTTTTTGGGTCTAAAATGTTTTTTAGGTTTCCCCCCCCCTCTCTCCTCTCCCCCCCCCCCTCTCCTCTCCCCCCCCCCCCCTCCCCCCCCCCTCCTCTCTCCCCCCCCCTCTCCCCCCCCCTCTCTCCCCTTCCCCTCTCCTCCCCCCTTCTCCTCCTCTCCCCCCTTCTCCTCTCCCCCCCTCTACTCTCTCCCCCCCTCTCCTCTCCTCTCCCCTCTCCTCTCCCCCCTCTCCCTCTCTCTCTCCCCTATTTTTCTCCCCCCCCCCCCCTCCTGCACCATTCCCCCCCTAAACCCCCTCCCCTCCACACACCCCTACCCCCTTCCCTCCACCCTCCCCTCCCCCCCCTCCCCTCCCCACTCTCCCCACCTCTCCCCCACCCCCTCTCAGCACCCCCTCTCCTCTCAGCTCTCACACTCTCTCTCTCTCTCCCCCCCCCCCCCTCTCTCTCTCTCCCCCCTCTCTCTCTCCACCCCCTCTCTCCCAACCACCCGCTCTCTCTCTCACTCACCCCCCCACCCTCCCTCTCTCTACCCCCCCCCTCCCCCCCCCTCTACCCTCTTCCCAAGTCCACCCTCCCCCCTAACTCCCCCTCCCTGCTCCCCACCTCTCCCCCTCACCCCCCCTCTCAGCACACCCTCTCAGCA
This sequence comes from Leucoraja erinaceus, assembly GCF_028641065.1. Classification (NCBI taxonomy): domain Eukaryota; kingdom Metazoa; phylum Chordata; class Chondrichthyes; order Rajiformes; family Rajidae; genus Leucoraja; species Leucoraja erinaceus. Next base: position 23,307,485 of record NC_073386.1, read on the forward strand.
CCCCCTCTCTCTCCCCCCCCCCCCCCCCCCACTATCACCTTGGGTCTGCGCTTGGTCTCTTCTCCCCTCCTTTTCCCCTCCCCCACCCACCCTCCCTCTTGAGGGTCCTCTCCACCCCCTCTCCATTGCCCCTCTCTCTGTGTCTCTGTCTCTGTCTCTCTCTCTGCCCCTTCTCTCTCGGCCCCCCCTCTCTATCCCCCCCCCCCCCCCCTCTCTCAGGTGTGACTGCAAGTTGGGGGCTATGCGTCAGTAGATAGAGTGTTTATGGGGGTAAAAGGAGCAAATTAATAATATTAATATAATATCAAGGGGGGTAATTTTGCTCTATATTTGTAAAGTAATTCCAACAATTGTGAAGCTACAATGAAAATGTGATAGCTTTTGCCAAATGCGATAGCTTTGCCAAAGGCTACCTCTCTTTAATTTTTCAAAGGAGGATGCATATGTCTACGAGACTGCCTCCCTATTTTTTTTTGTTTAGCATGGTTTTATTCTGAAAAAAACTACCTTTGTCAATGATGATTGGAACTTAGTAATAGATGGATATGAATTCAAAGGTGTGCATTTGTCTTTTTGGTAGAGGTTTAAATAGTCAACCAATTTAAATGAACATGCAATGTATGATTCAAGATGGGACATTGCACAAATATGGGAATACGTAGAAGAGTTTTTAAAGTTAGTTCATAATTCTATTAACAATTTAAATACATTTTTTCACTCAAAAAGGAAAACAAATTGGTTGAAGCTTAAAATGTTAAGGTCAATACATTTGATCTAATGAACTATTTACCATGACGGTTGGAAAGATGGAGTATTATTCAGAGGTCAGGAAGAGGGCTGGATTAATTCTGAGCGAAAATGAACGAGGATGATTGCCATTTCCACAGATCAGAGAGCAACTAACAAGAGTGAATCGTCAGCTGAGAAAACATTCCAATAAGTAGTAATTACCAGAATATCTTCAAGATGTTTACTAGCCTCTTTGCTATTTGGACACTCTTTTACCACAATTATACCCCGGCCCAAAGCAGTGTGTGCACAAGAATGTGGCTTGGACAACTAAATTATAATAGCCAAGCATTCAGCAGACCACAATGAGTCCCTATGTGCTCTCACAACAGGGTTGCAAACAACGGGGTGTATTCAGTGAAGAACAATTGGGTGATTTTTTTGTGAACATGTGTGGCCTTCTTCATTATATTCCATGTGGCCACATGAATGTCATTGTCGGTATGTTGCTACCTGTGTGAAGTTTGTCCACTGAAGTCAGAAGCCATGTGTCCAGCTGCCTGTTGTGCAGTAACCATCCTATGACTTGCTGTGGAGGCTAATGGGCCTGTCCCATTTAGGTGATTTTTTAGGTGACTGCCGTCGAATACAACAATGGAATTCACCGACGTCAGCACCTGCAACAACTTGCGTCACCTGGTGGCAACCTACGTTAACCTGGCGACAACCTACGTTAACCTGGTGACAACCCACAACAGCACCTACGTCAAGCTAGCTCATTGGCATCAAACACATGGTCGCCGCTGTCGTCGAAAATGTTTCAACATGTTGAAAGTCCAGCAGCGACCAGAAAGACACTATGACTCTTTGGGCGACTGAGGAGACTACTCACGACCATACAGGCGACACCCTGGCGACCACCAGCGACCATGTGGCGGCAGCCTAGCTGCCTAAAAAATTGCCTAAGGGGGACAGACCCATAAGGTATTGAAGGAACAATAATCTGCTACAAAGTGAATGCACCAAGCCTCCTACTGCTTGTAAATATTGACCAGCATGTTGCAATCAATACGTAGTTCCTGCCTTCTCCCCATACCCCCTGACTCTGCTATCTTACGTGTACTTACTTATACTTAATATACTTACTTGTACTTAATATACTTATGTGTATTAGTATATATATCGATGCCATCAGATTAACTTGCTGCACCTGAAAGTAATGCTCTTTACCAAAGTCCTTGTCAACATTAATGAAAGAGAATAGAACGAATGGGTGCACACAGCCCTGTAAATGACAATTACCAGTCATCAGCTGATTCAGGTTAAATATTAATGAATTATGGTGGCCTATGATAACTATTTGAGAAACAGATTGATTTAATTTTCAAATCAGCCATCATACTGACAGCTATACAATAATATTAATACAATAGTATTAAAGTGACTCAGATATCGGATAGAAAACAATTCTCACTGATTTCACCATATTAGTGCAATGAAAATATCAATACAATTTTATTTGGTGAAAAGATGAATGTTTTTGTTTGTACTCCTGAGCTATCCTGTGATCTGTCTGCTGAACCAACACTGCTCCTAAATCAGAATAGAGTTGTGATCGAGATCTAGAGTGATGGATTTGAGATCTATATGTATTTCAAGAGAGAAAAGTATTTAATTGTCATATGCACCTGGACTAGAGCAATGAAATCTTACTTGCTGCAGTTATATAGGCACATTAACACAATAACGCAACAAATAAATATACAATACATTATCAATTATACTGGGTAAACCAGACCATAACAGAGCAGGCAAAATTACATAATGTAACCAACTAAAATGCATAATAATAATAATAATAAAATTTTATTTATGGGCGCCTTTCAAGAGTCTCAAGGACACCTTACAAAAATTTAGCAGGTAGAGGAAAAAACATGTAAGGGGAATGAAATAAATAGTAGAGACATGACTAGTACACAAAGTAAAGACAGAATTCAATACAAAACACAATATGAGGCAATTAATGCACATATTAAAAGGGAGGGGGACGTGGGGCTAAGGATAGGCAGAGGTGAAGAGATGGGTCTTGAGGAGGGACTGGAAGATGGTGAGGGACACGGAATTGCGGATCAGTTGGGGGAGGGAGTTCCAGAGCCTGGGAGCTGAGGCAGAGTTGTGCTTAGAATGTGATTCAAGATGGTTGATGGGAAGAATTGGTTCTTGAACCTAGAGGTAATGGTTCTAAGATTCCTGTACCTTCTTCCTGATGGGAACTTGGTTAGGGTGGTGTGTGATTTTGTTTTTTTCAAACGTTATAAAATGATTTCCACAGTTTGTAAATAATAGCAACAATTTGTGTTTTTGAAGTCCCAAGGCATTTCCCAGAGCATTACCAAGAGAAGATTGACACAACACTACAACAGGAGATATTAGGAGGCCAAATTTCAGAGCAGCCAAAAAATGTTTACCAGGATTGGGATGTGTGATTAACTCACAGAGAATGCTTCTGATTAAGGCAACTTGCCAACTTCATGTTCACTTCTCATTTGCCTAATTGCTTTCCGTATCCAGTGCCAACAAAGCTATTCATTAGCTCTGTGAACAGCAGAGGTCTAAAATATAAGGAGCTTGAACACAAAATATTATAGGAAGCTTATACCTCTTCAGGGCAGAGCACCTCAGTAGCAGCGGGTGCTGCAAAGGTTCTAGAGCACAAGCTGAAGAGAAAACGGTGAAGAATGGACTCTCTGAGTTTATTTTTGAGTTTAGTTTATTGTCACGTGTACCGAGGTACAGTGCAAAGCTTTTGTTGTGTGCTAACCAGTCAGCGATAAGACAATACGCAATTACAATTGAGCCATCCACAGTGCACAGATACATGATAAAGGGAACGCATAGTTAAAGTAAGAAATGCTGCTGTCGGAGTAGAGATTTAGAAGAGTGGAGCGATTGTAATGCGTGATTGCAGATTTGCTTCTGTGTCTAAAACACAAAGAGTCACTTGGGAGCAAGTGAGCTTCCCATATTTAGGCACCGCATTGGTGGTAAAATGGAGAAGGGCAGCAAGGATGACATCCAGACAAACTCTGTGAAGTGTTGGTTGGAGAATCTAGGTCAACCTCCAGTGACTTGGGTGCAGCACCACAAAATGGCCAGCGCCTCCATGAGCATGCTCGAGAACAGTGAACCAGTCAAAGGCATATCACACAATCTGCACCATTAGCCTTCATGCAGTTTTAAGCACAGCACTCTCATCACACTTCTGCCATCAATCTCTATTGATCAGGATTTACATTCACCACTTTCTGACCCACTTCATGTTCACATATTTACCATTAATCCAAAGCTTATTCCCATTGCATAGCCTTGTCAATTTTCTATCACGATGGCAATATTACCCACAGAAAAAGTACAATATTCGCCAACTATCTCTCCTGCCCAAAAGACAGAAGATCAGCTAATCATCGGAAGCTGGAGGTAGAGGTGCACCAGTATAACTAAAAACTGCATGGAACTGAATGGTCCTGTATTAATTGACTTGACTCTTACTGAGACCAGTAACCAACTGCATGCAATGATAGACTATTGATAGTATACTTATACAATTCTGACTTCTCACAGCTAAGCTCCATATTCTAAAACATCAGCCAGCATGGGACAATAATCATAGATTTCCCTGTCAATGTGACATGCAGGATGCTTCTATCCACCTTTAAAAACATTTCATTGCCTTCTTCAATAACTACCGATGATTTTTAAGCGATGGTATAATCCTTGTCCTCATACATGACGACCCCAATCAGTTAGAATTTGCCAAATCCATACATGGACCAAAGAGCGGAATTCCAGAGGTGAAGTGATCCAATGATCTCCTGCTGCGTCATCAATAACCTGCCTTCCATCATTAAGCCAGAAATGGGAATGTTCAATGATGTTCACTGATTATTGTACAATGTTCAATTCCATTCGTAACTCAAAAAAAAGAAGCAATGCAAGCCTTCATGCAACAAGACCCGAACACTATTCAGGGATGGCTGATAAGGGGTAAGTAACATTCATGCCACAGGGATGCCAGCAAATTGCCATATCTAACAAGAGTAGACAAAAAATGCTGGAGAAACTCAGCGGGTGAGGCAGCATCTAAGAAGAAAAGGAGTAGGTGCCGTTTCAGGCCGAGACCCTTCTTCAGATTGATGTGGGGGGGGGGAGCTCGACCCGAAATGTCATCTACTCCTTTTCTCCATAGATGCTGCCTCACCCGCAGAGTTGCTCCAGCATTCTTTTGTCTAGTTTAGATTTTTCCAGCATCTGCAGTTCCTTCTTAAACGTATTTAACAAGAGACAATCTTGACATCGAATGGCACTATCATTGCATTGTACTCCACTACTCTTAACTGTGGAGATCATGTTCGACCATAAATTCCATTAGATTGCACATCTCAATTCCACAGACCCTAATATTTTTTCTACCAGTGCAAGAAACATCAAAAGCATGGTGGAATTGCCTCCACTTGGTGGATGAGTGTAGCCTAAGAGATTATCAAAAAGCTCCAATTTATTTAGGACAGTTGTGCATGTTGACATAAATTATATATGTAAGAAAAGAGATGAGGTCCTGCAGAGTGATTATAAGGAGTTAGATAAAGGGTAAAAAGCAGGACCTCATGGGTAGTAAAAACCCCAGATTACTCCTGGTGCCATGTGGTAGTGTGGGCAGATACAGGAAGATATGACAGATGAAAGCATGGCTGAGGAGTTGGTGCAGGGGAACTGAGATTCAGATGAAGACTAGGGACGTTTGGGAAATTAATGGCAATGTCTTGAAAGCAGTCTGTATTACAGTCGAGGAGGTGGTGGATGCCTAAGAAATATGAAGGTAGTTAGACCTAATCTGATATATCTAAGCTAGAGAATAAATTGTAGTAGCCCTGACTGAGATATATGAATCATCACAAGACGTGGGGAGTGAGGTGCCAGAAGACTGGAGGGTGGCTAATGATGTGTCTCTCTTTTAGAAGGGTTGCAAAGAAAAACCTGGGAACTTAGACCAATAAGCCTGACAAATATGGTAAGAAAGTTAGTGGAGAAGATTCTGAGGGGTGAGATATATACACATTTGGAAAGAGAGTGATTGATTAGGGATATCGGCTATGACTATGGATCTATGACAAATTAGCCTGCTTGATTGGTACTATAAATATTCATTTCCTTCACCACTGGCATAACAGCTACAGTATACGATGTTATCTCATCTGCATAATGCACTGCAGGTGCTTTCCCAGGCTACTCTGTCAGCACCACCCAAATCCACAATCACTACCATCAAGAACTATGAAGGCAGTAAGTACATGCCGATGCTATGAAGTTTGCACGCCATCCTGACTTGGAAGTAAATTGTCCCTTTTTTATTGTCACTAGGACTAGATCCTAGAACACTACACTTACACTTACTACACTTCATTGGAACTACTACAGTGATTCATAAAGGTATCTCACCCCACACCTTATCAAACGCAATTGGGAATGAACACTAAATGCTGGGCTTGCCAGTGATGCCCTGATCTTGAAAATTAATTAAAACAATATACTCTAACAGTAGCTGGAGAGCACTGCAACGAGCCAAACATAGCTTTCAGGCTGATGAATGTTGAATGTTTTTATTATGTTATGCTTGTGTGATCTGATCAGGTGATTCAGGATCTGCCTTAATTGTGTTGGTATTTTTTAAGTGCCCTTTATGGATGACTATTTGCATACCTTGGCATGGTATGCAAGCAAAGAATTTCACTGTGGCTTGTTCAATAAAGTATTCAATTCAATTAACATACTTAATTGGTATGTACCTGTGTAGTCTAATGGGCTATTGTCTTTAGATGGGATGTGAAACAGGTGTACTTTGTGAGCAAATTAACCAATTATATCTGAGTTATGGGAAAATCATGCAAGGGATTTTCTTTGCTGAAGGAAGTGGCATTGAAACTAGGCCTGAGCTACTTCTTCTTGCGTATGGCGTGCACAGACTTAAGTTGTAGGATAACTTGCTCTATTTGATTGTGCACACCAGAGTGATTGCATTAGTCAAAACAGGGCGGACCATGCGAAGGTTGCAATCTCCCACCCCCAAGGCCTGAGCTGACAGAGTAGAGGAATGCAGAAATGATTCAAGGGTATGACCACATATAACCATACTTACCTGGCAGGAGAGAGACCGTGATCAAAAAGGTGGTTCTCCCAGGACGGATCAAGTGTAGTATCTGTTGCTACTTGAGTAAAACAGTTCTGTTGGTCCTCCTCCCGGACAAGGGTCGTGGTCACGGATTGAATTTGGAGATCACGTCAGTGACGAGGAGTCTGTCAGTTGCTGTGTTGGAAGATCCATGCTGGTTGGGTAACTAACCTAACACCTCATCCAGTCACAATGGCAGCAGCAACTGGAGCGGGAGGACAGGGTATCTGCAATACCCTGTGAGTCAGTGTGAAGGACCTCAGCGAGGGGACTCCCTTCTCACGGGATCTGTTCATGAGGAAGGTCTTGCTGGAGGCCTGCAAATTCAAGGCCAAAGACATCTACTGGCGCCATCTTCAAGTATCCGACGGGATGGCAGAAAATGATGCAAGACTTCCGGGAGAAGGGGTTTGAAGCTCCGCTGTGCTGCTGAAGGTGCAGCCGCTCTTCACCCTCCCCGCCCAGAAGGAACGGATGATCGCAGTGCACATGTTTAATCCACATGTGCCCGTCGTGGATGTCCTCGCGTTCCTTGCTCGTTATGTCGAGGGAGCAGGGAACTGTGTGGATGTGAAGGACCTGTTCGGGATCTGGACGAGCAAGCAGCAAGTGAAGGTGAAACTGAGGGTGGACGAGAAGGGAGCCATCATCCACCCACACTCGGTGTTCGCTATCTGATGGAACCGAGGGTACATGTGCTACGCAGGACAACCCAGGGTGTGCAGGAAATACAAGATACAAGATACAAGATACATTTAATTGTCATTTGGACCCCTTGAGGTCCAAGCGAAATGCCGTTTCTGCAGCCATACATTACAAACAAATAGACCCAAGACACAACATAATTAACATAAACATCCATCACATTGCTGTGATGGAAGGCCAAATAAACTTATCTCTCTTGCAACAACACCACCACTGCCAAGACCCCAGAACAAATATGCGGGAACAGGGATGAGGACAGCCTAAAAGACCTGCACCTACGCACAGGCGACCTGTTGCCAGCACCCCCAACACGAGACCCCCCCCCCCCCCCCCCCCCCCCCCCCCCACCACTGCCAAGACCCCAGCAAATATGGAGAACAGGGATGAGGACAACCTGACCACCTCAAGCCCCCAACCGCCAAACAGAGACCCCCAGCCCCCTGTGCAGGCGGGAGAGTCGATGGAAGAACAGCAGGAGGGAATGGCAGGTGGTGAACAGGAAGAAACTCCGGAGGGTTCTGCCCAAAGATCCAAGGCTGGAGGGGCGTGAAAGTCCAAGAAAAGAATCCTTTCCCAGTTCGACACCAGCATCCTCTCCTCGTCGGAGGATGAGGTGACATCGAGGACCCGACGACGGAAGTAGAGGAAGAAAATGGGTGAGGAAAAGGGAAAGGTCACGTCTATTGTCCCCCAGCTCCAGGAGACCGGAAGCAGTGCAGTGGCCGATGGGCCCCAGCTCCGGGAGACCAGGAGCAGTGCAGCGGCCAATGGTTCACCAGGTCGAGATCGAGAAGGGGCAGTGCTGGACCTCCTGTTAGGAAATGAGACAGGTCAGGTGGCGGAGGTATGCGTTGGGGAACACTTCGGGTCCAGTGATCACAATACCATTAGTTTCAATATAATTATGGAAAGGGTCAGAACTGGACCTAGGGTTGAGATTTTTGATTGGAGAAAGGCTAACTTTGAGGAGATGCGAAAGGATTTAAAAGGAGTAAATTGGGACATTTTGTTTTATGGGAAGGATGCAGAAGAGAAATGGAAGACATTTAAAGGTGAAATTTTAAGAGTACAGAATCTTTATGTCCCTGTTCGGTTGAAAGGAAATAGTAAAAATTGGAAAGAGCCATGGTTTTCAAGGGAAATTGGACACGGTTCGGTAAAAAGAGAGAGAGATCTACAATAATTCTAGGCAGCATGGAGTAAATGAGGTGCTTGAGGAGTATAAAGAATGTAAAAAGAATCTTAAGACAGAAATTAGAAAAGCTAAAAGAAGCTATGAGGTTGCTTTGGCAAGTAAGGTGACAGTAAATCCAAAGGGTTTCTACAGCTATATTAAAAGCAAAAGGATAACAAGGGATAAAATTGGTCCATTAGAGAGTCAGAGTGGACAGCTATCTACAGAGCCGAAAGAGATGGGGGAGATATTGAACAATTTTTTTTCTTTGATATTCACCAAGGAGAAGGGTATTGAATTATGTGAGGTAAGGGAAACAAGTAGAGTAGCTATGGAAACTGTGAGATTCAAAGAAGAGGAAGTTCTGACACTTTTGAAAAATATAAAAGTGGATGGCTCCAGGTCCTGACAGGATATTCCCTAGGACATTGAGGGAAGTTAGTGTAGAAATCGCAGGGGCTATGACAGAAATACTTCAAATGTCATTAGAAAGGGGAATAGTGCTGGAAGATTGGCCTACTGCGCATATTGTCCCATTGTTTAAAAAGGGTTCTAAGAGTAAACCTAGCAATTATAGACCTGTTAGTTTGACATCAGTGGTGGGCAAATTAATGGAAAGGATTCTTAGAGATAATATATATAAGCATTGGATAAACAGGGTCTGATTAGCAACAGTCAACATGGATTTGTGCCTGGAAGGTCATGTTTGACTAACCTTCTTGAATTTTTTGAAGAGATTACTAGGGAAATTGAGGAGGGTAAAGCAGTGGATGTTGTCTATATGGCCTTCAGTAAGGCCTTTGACAAGGTTCCTCATGGAAGGTTGGTTAAGAAGGTTCAATTGTTGGGTATTAATGGTGGAGTAGCAAGATGGATTCAACAGTGGCTGAATGGGAGATGCCAGAGAGTAATGGTGGATGGCTGTTTTTCAGGTTGGAGGCCGGTGACTAGTGAGGTGCCTCGGGGATCTGTGTTGGGTCCACTGTTGTTTGTCATGGATGATGGTGTGGTAAATTGGATTAGTAAGTATGCAGATGATACTAAGATAGATGGTGTTGTGGATAATGAAGTAGATTTTCAAAGTCTACAGAGAAATTTAGGCCATTTGGAAGAGTGGGCTGAAAGATGGCAGATGGAGTTTAATGCTGATAAGTGTGAGGTGCTACATCTTGGCAGGACAAATCAAAATAGGACGTACATGGTAAATGGTAGGGAATTGAAGAATGTAGGTGAACAGAAGGATCTGGGAATAACTGTGCACAGTTCCCTGAAAGTGGAATCTCATGTAGATAGGATGGTAAAGAAAGCTTTTGGTGTGCTGGCCTTTATAAATCAGAGCATTGAGTGTAGAATTTAGGATGTAATGTTAAAATTGTACAAGGCATTGGTGAGGCCAATTCTGGAGTATGGTGTACAATTTTGGTTGCCTAATTATAGGAAGGATGTCAACAAAATAGAGAGTACAGAGGAGATTTACTAGAATGTTGACTGGGTTTCAGCAACTTAGTTACAGAGAAAGGTTGAACAAGTTAGGTCTTTATTCTTTGGAGCGCAGAAGGTTAAGGGGGGACTTGATAGAGGTCTTTAAAATGATGAGAGGGATAGACAGAGTTGATGTGGATAAGCTTTTCCCATTGAGAGTAGAGACGATTCGAACAAGAGGACATGACTTGAGAATTAAAGGACAGAAGTTTAGGGGTAACATGAGGGGGAACTTCTTTACTCAGAGAGTGATAGCTGTGTGGAATGAGATTCCAGTGGAAGTGGTGGAGGCAGGTTCGATTTTATAATTTAAAAATGAATTGGATAGGTATATGGACGGGAAAGGAATGGAGGGTTATGGTCTGAGTGCAGGTAGATGGGACTAGGGGAAAATAAGTGTTCGGCACGGACTTGAAGGGCCGAGAAGGCCTGTTTTCTGTGCTGTAATTGTTATATGGTTATATGTATGTATAGCGTCCGAGAATGTCGGATGGAGTTTTGTATGGATCATGTATTGTATATATTTATTTCTCGAATAAAGTATATTTTGAAAATAAAATTATTATTTTTTTAATTTTAATTATTAAAACTAGATATGAAAATAGGTCAGCTGGTGATATTGTGATGAATCCTTCTGATGGCCAACAAGTGGTTATGTGGAGCTGGCTGTAGGGCATGTACACTATGTCCTGCGTTTGCTTGCCTGTTAGCTGCAGTGCAGAAATATGAAAATAGATGGAGGCCTGAGCTCTTGCTTTATCCAGGACTCGCCATTTAGTCCAGGGGCTTTTAATTGCTCTCTGAGCTGTATGTTAGAAACATTACCTGTATGGCTCCTCAGCTTCCCAGAAGCTATAGTCGATGCATTTACCACCACCCTGTTCACTTCACTGAGGTTCATTGACCACCACTAAAATGGTAAGTTTATTCTTGGTCCTATATTTCACAGCATGTGGAGATTCTTAATTAATTCAATTCAATTCAATTTATTGCCCTTTATTGTCATTCAAACATGCAAGTTTTGAACGAAATTAATTGAAGTTAACTGTTTTCTAAAATAAATCCATACTTTTTAACTTTTTTAATATTTTAATAGTTGACTAATATGCCTTTACATTCATTTTTTGAAATTCTTAATGATTAAAAATAACTTTGAATATATTAATTATTTAGATCAATTGCATCTGTGTTCATGTGCCTTTGAATATCTGAAACATTTAAAACAGCAAAATGTTAAAGCAGCCATATAATCATACTAATAAATGAACTGTCAAAGGTTGTCAGGGTAGAACTGAGGGCAAGACATCAGGATATAACAGCGAGAAGCCTGTTTGCCAATCGCAATTCAGTTTGCTTCATGTTATGGAGCCGAGGTTATTGGGAACCAAGTGTTTGATGAGGCTGCGCAGTTAGTGCAGGATTAAGAGCAGGCGGCAGTGTTGAGCTTGAATTTATGCCTAGTGTTGAACAGACTTAGGATAAGAGGGATCTCACCACAAGATCTATGTTGTCCAGATAAGGTTATCCATTCCCGATCTGCATCGTGGACCAACTCAATTACTCTTCCCTGGAACTGCTGGCATTAGGTTTCAGACAGTATATGTGTGTATTCTTAATCAAACAGCATGTGGCGCCAGGAATATAGTCTTACTAAGAAACAGCCAAGAGAATTACTGAAACATGCATTTTGTTTATTCATCTTTCTCTGCATACACCACACATGCATGTACAAAAAACACAATTCACATACACATAAACTACAATAATTTCTCCTTTAAAAAGTGTGATTCACTTTATTTTGACATTATTTACTGACTAGCCTGTGCAAGTTTTAGAGTTAACTTCGATCTTGTTAAAGAAGTGGGTCATTGGTTTAGTTTCAACTTCGTCACTTGAGGGAGGTATTTCAGTAGAATCTCACACGAGCTACAATATGCAAGCATACATACATGTGGCACATTAACACACACTTCTTGTTTGAAATCATGTTTCACGTTTAAGAGCATAGAACAAACTCCTGCATTGTTTGATTGTTTGAATGGCCGAGGTACAGTGAAAACCTTTTTTGATGTCTGCTACCGAGTCAACGAGAAGACTGCATGATTACAATGTCGTCTACAGTATACAGATACTGGATAAAGGGTTTATTACTGTATTTAGTGCAAGGCAAAAATCTGATTAAAGATAGTTCAAAGGCTTCAATGAGGTTGATAGTTGGTCAGGACAGCACTCTAGCTGGGGAGAGGGCCAGTTCAGTTGCCTGATAACAGGTGGGAAGAAACTGCCCCTGAATCTGGAGGTATGTGTTTTCAAACTTCTGTACGTCTTGGCCTAATGAGAGAGGGGAGAAGAAAGAGTGACTGTGTTGATGGAGTCCATGGAAGGGAGGTTGGTTTGTGTGATGGTGTGAACTACGTCCACAACTCTCTGCAATTCCTTGTGGTTTTGGATGGAGCCCGTTCTCAAACCATGCTGTGATGCATCCCAATAAAATGCTTTCTATGACGCATCTGTACAAGTTGATGATGGTTGTTGGGGACATGCCAAGCTACCTAAGCCTTCTCAGGAAGTAGAAGATTTGGTGTGCTTTCTTAACCTTTGCTGTGACTTGTCCTGGACATATTGCTGGTGATATTTATTCCTTGAACTTGAAGCTTTCGACCATCTACTTCGCCATTGATTGTATACTGGGGTGTGTGTACTGCTTTGATCCCAGAATCACAATTTGCTTTTTCTTGGGAGAGATTGTTGATCTCCTTGCTGTAATCCAACTCATCAATATTGGTATTAGGCCCACTAAGGTGGTGTAATCTGTGAACTTGTAAATTGAGTTGGCTGGTATTTGGTTGCATAGTCATGAGTGTAGAATGAATGTAGTAGGGGCTGAGAACACATCCATGCGGGGAACCAGTGTTGAGGATTATTGTAGAGGATGATTTGTCACCTATCTTCACGGATTGTGGTCTGTTTTTCATGGTCAAGGATCCAGTTGCAGAGGGGAGTGCTGACTCCAGGTTCCACGAGTTTGGAGATAAGCTTGGTTGTGGTAAGAGTATTGAAAGCAGAGCTGTAATCTATGATTAGAAATCTGATGACCGTGTCCTCCTTGGTGTTCCAAGGATGAGTGTAGGGCCAGGGAGATGGTATCAGCCGTGGACCTGTTATGATGATAGGTGAGTAAGGTGGCAAAAAATCTTAGCGATATATTACCGTCGTTACACAAATTAAAAAAAAACGCAAACCGGAAGTGTTCAAGATGAGAGTTTTAGTAATAGTATAGATAGATAGGTAGATGTGCCTAAGCTCCTCTGCTCTGCAACACTCCCCAGGGCCTTGCCATTCATTATGTTGGTCCTGTCCAGGCTTGACTTCCCAAGTACAACACTTTTACATCCATTTGTTACTTCCAACACATTAGAAGAAATTTACAGTGGACACTTAACCTACAAAGCTACACATTTTTGGTGTGTGGGAGGAAACCGGAGCAACTGAAATTCACCCCCTGATCAATAAACAGTTATACTGCAGCAAGAGTACAATGTGCCCTGCCTCTCAAATCTGATCTGTTGACTTCAACATAATGAATATCGGAGTACAGTGTGCTCATGGGACTATATAGTGTGTGCAGTTCGACTGTGTACAGGTTGGCTGTAGCTCTTCCCATGTTATAATGATTGCTATACTTCAAAAGTGCCTTATTGACTGTAAATTGGTTTGAGTGCCGGAGATTGTGCAAATCACTGGATGTGGACATGTTTTTTTTCTCTTTAATAGATCCAGAGCTGCAGTTTGTTCTTCTGTGGAGGCAAAGCCTCTGACTGGCCCCTGCTCAGTTCTTAGCTGGGAATCTGCTGTAAAGTACAATGAAGTTGCTACTTGCTCGAAAGATATTTGTAAGAAAGACAAAATGTTTCCACACACTATAGCTGTAGACTCAGGAGTCATTTCAAGGGCATTGTGGATCAGAGCTCACAACTATAAACTACACTGTGTTTCGCATGGTAATTATCCTTTGCGGCTATTTTCCAAATTTATTGCTCAGGAAGAAGACAAGCAGATGGTTGTTGGTAACAAAACTATAATAATTGAAATGAAAAAAAAGGAAAATGGGTTTAATTTTTCTTTTCAATGTAGAAGGGCCAATTTAACATCTTTAACAAGGTAAATAACTTTGTACATCTGGCTCCACTCCCAGTTGTTATTGGTGAGCTTTTGCAATCATTGCATTTAAGGAAAGCCTTTGGTGAATATATAAAATGTATTTACTAATATTGTACTGCACATTGTACTGCACATTGTACTGCACTTTGTAGTAAATTGTTACTCATGAAGAACTTAAAGATGTTTTAGAGAGATATGATAGGATGTGTATATGGAAGTAATTTCTCTTCATAACAATGAACGGTCAATCATACAGGATGCAAATGTGCAAGTGATCTTAAATTATATTTGATTTTAAGATTACAGCATGATCCATGAGTAATGTGTATATATGTGTGTGTGTATATATATATATATATATATATATATATATATATATATATACACACACATACATATATATATATATATATACTTCATTACTACCAGTGAGTGTTGCAAATGAATACTAACATGTGCTCTGTATAAAGGCCACGCATATTGGTATGTATCAAACTTTACATATGAATCTGGTTAATTTTTGGCCAGAAGCATACACTTTGGAAGTAAATTTACATGCAGAGTCTTAACTTTATCATTCCTGTTTCTCCAGCCAGCAATACTTAAAAAGAACAATTGTAGGTTTTGGAGTTGTATTCCGACCAAAACAAATCCAAAACCGATATAAAATTTTCATTATACATGACGAGCATTACGTATATTTTAAGAAAATTTGGACTGAAATAAGTATAATATATATATATATATATATAATACACTTATTTCAGTCCAAATTTTCTATATATACATATATTTTCTATATATAGATATATATAGATAGATAGATATATATAATAAAGTTAAGATTCTGCATCTGAATTTACTTCCAAAATTTATGTTTCTGGCCAAAAATATGCCTGATTCATATGTGGTTTGATGCTTAGCAACATGCACAACTTTATATGAAGCACATGTTAGTATAAATTTGCAACACTGGTAGTAATGAAGTGATGATTCAAGAATCATTATTTATTTTCTGTTATAAGCTCATAATCATATAGTCAGAGGTTCCTTTGGGTTTTTGGCAGATTGAAGTAGATGTCCTATATGGACCTCATTATTCCTGTACCAAGGGGAGAGAGATATTAGCTAAGGTTCATTAACAACAGCATGCTTCAGCAGAGTGGCTGGTTTAATAAAACATCCCAAAAGCCTTTACAAATGATCTTGCTCTTTTATGCACCTGATGACTAATACTCAAGAATAAGTCCAAGAATAGAATCAGCTATGATATATAAGTGGCTGAGCGACCTACCGACACTCATTGTTAACACTCACCTGCTTCACCAGGAAATTCTACTCTAAAATGTCTTATTGACTCTTCAAAATATCTTCAGATACACAGACCAGAGATCAGCTATTTCAAAATCGACAGTGGTGCCAGGATCTGAAGTAAACAGCTTATGACCTCAGTTATATTCTAAATATATCATGAATATATTGCTAAATCTACTTATAAATATGTATTATACATAACTGTACAGTTTGATAACATATTTTCAAATTTCTGATGGATTTACATGTCTGACTCCAGAATATTGCCCTTTTATATCAATATCTGGACTGGAAAGGTTGTGTTTCAACAATCAGCGGAAGTATTTATGGTCTATTAGTCACTGGCAATAGTTTCCTTTTTATGCATCCTTCTCTTCATAAAATCACCATTCCCATAACCCTCAGCCAAATGTCTGACTAACTAACCTTCAGGGATTAAGCACATAGCGTCAGATACAATTTGGATTGACTGGAATTGTAATTACACTGGAGTTACTATTCCTGTCACCAACAGTCATGACAAAATGACACAGAAACTGATTCCCCTTCCATGATCATGTCGAATGGAAAAAGAAAGCTCATGCAAATATGCTGTAAGGTTGGGAAGCACAATTTGAGCTCATATCTGCACCTTTGGTCCAATCTAAACCTCAATCAAATCTTTTGATGATTTTAAAACAATCTTCCCTTATTGCGTTCGACATTTACAACAGCATCCTGCTGGGTCAAGAGATTGGAAGTAAATTTAGAGACCATATCAACAGTAACAATATGCAAATGTCATACATTTAAATCTTCATACTACTTTCTATTTATCATAGGTTTAGTTTACTGATACAGTGTAGAAACGGGACCTTCGGCTCAATGAGTGCCACGACCGTCCGTACATAGTTCTATGTTATCGCAGTTTTGCATCCTCCACACTATAGGGAATTTACAGAAGCCAATTAATCTACAAACTTGCATGCATTTGCAATGTGGGAGGAAACTGGAGCACCTGGAGAAAACCCACGTGGTCACAAAGAGAACATGCAAACTCCACACAGACGGCACCCTTAGTCGGGTTCAAACCTGGATTTCAGGTGCTGCAACAGCTCTACCGCTGCGCCACCTAAGCTATTATTTAAAAATAATCTTGCTAAAATATAATTAATAAAATATTGTTTAATTTCATTTATTCTATTAATGTACTGTTGCTTAATATTCATATAAACAAGATATCAAGATATTTATCTTGTTTGTGCTTTTCATTCTAAAGATTTCAGCATTTCCATCATTGTGACTCTAAACAAATTGTTTATATGATATTTTCAGACATCCTCTAACTCAATGTAAGCAAAATGCTGGATTGTCCACAAAGAGACATTAAAATTGTTAATGTTCCTTGATTAAACTGGTGAGGTTGTTAAAGAATTTAGCCTCAAAATTCTTTAGGCCTGAAAAACTGCATTGAACAAATAATACACACGAGACTGATAAATATTATATTGTCGGGGCTGATGTTGTGAAATTCTATAGTACACCTGGCCCAAAGTCTTGTACATTATAGAATTAGCCATACATCTTCAGTGTGTTCAGAGGTCTTTCTATTAATCATTTAGAGGTGTGCAGAATAGTGGAAGTTGGTCATGACTGAATCCTGTGCAAGATGAAAGTGCTGATAACGATGAGAACAAGGCAGCAGGGCATCGATTGATGGGATGTGTGATTGACCTTGACAGTTGGTCTGGGGATTGACTGTCAAAAGGAAAGGTTAAGCGGCTGTCCCACTGCGGCGACCTAATCTGCGAGTTTAGAAGAGTTTGCCCTCGACTCAAACTTGCAGCATGGTCGACACGTGGTCCTAGGAGGTCCTATGAGGTCACTGGAACTCTCCTTCATGATCAAGGGAAGTTCTCGAATACTTGTGGCCTCAGCTAGGTCGCGGAATTTTTTCAGCATGTTGAAATATTTTCGGCAAGTAAAATTTAGTCGGCATGGTTCTTTTTAATTTATAGTGCAGTGGCGTGGGGTCGCTATATAGTTACAGGCAGTCAAGGGCAGCCGTAGGCAATCTCCTTAGCTGACCGGGCATTTTGATTGACTAATTGGCGTTTTCAGGACCAGGGAAAACCGACCGGTAGGTAATATGCACGCTAAACTTTATTATCTATATTACTAAAAGTCTCATCTTGACCACTTCCTGTTGCACTGTATATTGATTTTTAGAAAATACGCTGCCACTTACAACTGTGATTTTTGGCCATCTTATTCAGAGTCTCCCTCCGCTGTTTAGGACAAGAGGATTTTTCCCATCGATGAAAAATAAAAGACTTATTAATGTTTAAAAAACGTTGAGATTCTCTCTCCTGAGGGCCACGCCCCTTCCGGAAGGATTATAAAACCCGGAAGGGTGAAGGTGCCTCAGTTCTCTGCAAGATGGGGGAGGGAGAGGTCGCAATTCACAGTGTTGAGCTGCAATTTGGTTTGAGAATGCTAAAGTTGCACAATTGAAAAAATCTGAGAATGTTAAAGTGTGGTTTGTTTGAAAATGCTCACACGGAAAATGCACATTGAAAAGTGGTGTGTTGCCTTCATCTATCTACTAAATATATATATATGTGAGTTCCCTTCCTGTTTTACTGAAAATGTAGTTTGAAAATGCAAAAGTGTGTTTTGGTTTGAGAATGCTAAAGTTGCCTTGCCTAATTGAAAAGTTGGTTTGAGAATGCTAAAGTTGCCTTTGGTTTAGATGTTTGAAAATACTCAAGTTGTCTTTGATTTGTTTGAAAATGCTAAAGTTGCCTTGCCTTATTGAAAAGTGGTGTTGCCTTCATATATAATTAAAAGCCTAATCTTGACTACTTCCTGTTTGTGCTGTATAATGATTTTAGAAAAAACGCTACCACATACGGCTGTGATTTTTGGCCATCTTACTCAGAGACCCCCCTCTGCACATGAGGTGCCGAGGATTTTTCTCATCGATGAAAAATAAAAGAGTTATTAGTGTTTAAAGAAATGTTGAGGTTCTCTCACCGGTCAATCATGCCATGAAGGCCATGCCCCTTCCGGTGGGAGGGGGAGGGACTATAACACCCAGAAGTGTGGGCGTGGCTCTGCAAGATGGGGGAGGGAGATGTCATAACCCTCTGTCTTTGGTGGCCTTGCACCCTGCTTGAAGTAACAGGACACTGCATCCTGCTTGAATTTGGTGGCCTTGCACCCTGCTTGAAGTGGTAGGATACTGCACTTTAATTTGGTGGCCTTGCACCCTGCTTGAAGTGGTATGACAGTGCACTTAAATTTGGTGGCCCTGCACCCTGCTTGAAGTGGAATTTCAAGGAATAGCCGTGTCAATTACCAGCCCACCAGACGTGAGTGAGCTGCCAGCACAACAGGCTTGAGTGACTGAGCCGCCAGCCCAATAATCCATTTGGCCCACAATGTCCATACTAGCCCTCTGGAAAACAGTCTCTTCAGCCCACAACACCCATACAAGTGCTCCAGAAAGCCCCCCCACCGGCCACCAATATTGGAATTGTTGGAGAGGTGGAATATTACATTACGGGACCAGCCCTCCCGTGTGAAGCTGGAACCCAATGGGTCCCACTAAGTCTAGTACTTCTTAATAGTGTCTCCCCTCCTCTCCCCTCCTCTCCCCGCCCCTCCCCTTATCTACCCTCTCTCCCCCCTCCGTGCCCTCTAAAGGACTTACTGCACAGTATGGCAGCCATCTTAACCTTCCTCTTCATCGCGGGTGTGAATTTCAGACAGTGCACCCTCGCTTTCCCTGGCCCCCGCCTCTGTGATGTGTTTGTGTGTGTGTGCGGTTTCAACGCGGACGGTCGATCCAGCTCGAGGTTTTCCAGGTGAGTGCCCTCGAGCATGAAGGTCGAAGACACTCTTCCTAACTCGTGGATTAGGTCGCCGCAGTGGGACAGCCCCTTTAGGCTTGTGTGTAGGAAAGAACTGCAGGAGCTGGTTTAAATCAAAGATAGAATAGAATGTCTTTTATTGTCATTCAAACAGCTTGGTTTGAACAAAATTGCATTTTCTACAGTCTTAACATTACAAAAAAACCCAGGACCCACACTTAACACAGTTTACACAAATCTCCAACACCTCCTCACTATGATGGAAGGCAAAAGTCTTATCTCTTCCCTTTTTTCTTCTCCCACGATCCAGCAGTCGAACTGCAGCATCGAGGCGACTGGGGCTCCCGATGTTAAAGCCCCCGGCAGGCGATGGTAAGTCCCGCGACCGTTAAACTGAGCTGGGCGATCATAGGCCCCGCTCCAAGTCATTAAACCTGCGATTCCGGCAGGAGAAATTTCCATTGCGGGAGATCCGAAAAGCGGTCTCCCACCAGGGACCTGCGAGCTCCCGATGTTACCGTCCACCGGGCCTGCAGCCGGAGCCTCCGAAGTCGGGTCACAGCCGTGCGCCACCACAGCTCTTTCCGTTCTGAAGATGACCAGCTCTACGATGACAGGTCCGCAGGCTCTGCGACTGGAGTCCTCAGAAAAAGTCGGGTCCCCCGTACAGGGAAGGAATCAAACAGTTTCCCACCACCCCTCCCCCCCACCCCCCACATATACACAGCTAAAAAAATAATTAAAACTAGAGTCAAAACATACATTTAACGAGACAAATATAAAAAAAAACAATTGGACAGCAGTCGAGCCGCTGCCATTAGGCGATAGACACAAAAATGCTGGGGTAACTCAGCGGGACAGGCAGCATCTCTGGAGAGAAGGAATGGGTGATATTTCGGGACAAGACCCTGCTTCAGACGGATGTCAGGGCAGTGGGTGGTACATAGATAAGGAATTGTATAGATATGGAATTGTAAGGTGTGAAAACATGACAATGGAGATCAAGGAACACGTAGAAAAGATCATTGTTATATGGAAGAAGGTAACAAGAAAGCAAACGGAGATAAAATGTAGTTGGAGATAGTAAGACTGGTCGGAGAACTGGGAAGGGGGTGAGATGGAGAGAGAAGGAATGCAAGGGTTACTTGAAGTTAGATAAGTCAATGTTTATATCGCTGGGGTGTAAGCTGCCCAAGCGAAATATGAGGTGCTTTTCCTCCATTTTGCACTGGCCTCACTCTGACAATGGAGGAAGCCTAGGACAGAAAGGTCATTGTTGGAATGAGAGGGGTGTTAAGAGTTTTGAGCAACCAGAAGATCAGGTAGGTTTAGGCGGACTGAGTGTAGGTGTTCAGCGAAATGATCGGCGAGCCTGCATTTGGTCCCTTTCCCTTTGTCCTGTTTTCACACCTTAAACTTCCTTATCTGTTTGGCTCAATAACATAACTAAATTTCAACATACTCCTTAAAGTAAGCAATTGGTCTGAGACTTTACAAATGCCTTGCTATGTCTTTTATTACATAATTAAATCCTATTATATAAAAGTCTGAAAAAGTATAAACAATGGCAAAGCATGTATTATGTTTTATAGTTGGCGGCAATAGGCTCCTCTAAATGTCACAAAGGCAAGTGATGGACTGAAGATAAGTTTAATGGAAATGAAGGTAAAGGATCAGGGAACAAAATATTTAATGTAATAAAGGCAACTATGTATGGACATAAGTGTTGGCAGGACTGGATAGACTCAATCTTCTCTATCTTTTGCTCTGTGAGGCTTCAATTAAACTGAATGGCAAAAGGGATGTACAAGAGTGTCTTCACTTGTAATTCCCTCTGACCTCTTTAACAAAACAATTTTCACCCAAAAAGATAATATTTTGAAGGAGCATTTTACTGTTCTTGCTATTGAGGGAGTGCAGCATAGGATTACAATGTAATGCCCCAGTCCCACTTAGGAAACCTGAACGGAAACCTCTGGAGACTTTGCACCCCACCCAAGGTTTCTGTGCGGTTCCCGGAGGTTCCCGGAGGTTTTTGTCAGTCTCCGTACCTGCTTCCACTACCTGCAACCTCCAGCAACCACCTGCAACCTCCAGGAACCGCACGGAAACCTTGGTTGGGGCGCAAAGTCTACAGAGGTTTCCATTCAGGTTTCCTAAGTGGGACAGGGGCATTAAAATTCCCGGGATGGTGGGACTGTCATATGCTGAGAGAATGGAGCAGTTGGCTTGTACACTATGGAGTTTAGAAGGCTGAGAGGGGATCTCATTGAAACATACAAGATTGTTAAGGGCTTGGACACGCTAGAGACGATGTTGGGGGAGTCCAGAACTAGGGGCCACAGTTTAAGAATAAGGAGTAAGCCATTTAGAACGGAGATGAGGTAACACTTTGCTGCATCACTGCTTCTTTTGACTTTGCACTGCCTTACTTTTATGGCTATGCTGGACATATTGCAGCCATTTAACAGGTTAAATTAAAACTAAAAGTTGCGGTGAATCTATTTCCAAAATCTTCCTGCTTAGAAACAAGGGCCTCTACAGGAAGTTGCAACAGGTCATCAGTGGTTTCACAAAGGCCGGCAAAACTCCAAGTTAACTTGCCAGCAGGAAGGAAATCCAAGCCCCTGAAGTCAATTAAATAATTTCTGTTGCTGGGATGTTTTTCTGTAAAATGGAAATTATTGATTTTTTTTTCTTTTTATAATTGTCACATGGAAATGTTCATGCATGTTGCCTTAAGTATTTATGATTAAAAATCAAACTTTCATGTGGGTGAATGCCTTCTACTGGAGTGACTAAGCCCCCTTCCATTGCCTGCACCCTGTTGTGTCAATATTAGAGTCAGTCATACAGCATGGAAGCAGGAAATTCGGCCCAACTTGCCAAGATGACCCATCTACACTAGTCCCACCTGTCTGCTTGTGGCCCATCGATACATAATAAAAACTCTGATCTTTTGCTCTTCCGGTTTGCGCATTTTTTCTATTCCGATTGGTAATACAGGTGCACAATCTTTTATCCGAAAGCCTTGGGACCAGACACTTCTCGGATTTCGGAATTTTTCGGATTTCCGAATGGAAGATTTTTAGCGTAGATTAGGTAGGTAGCGCGGGCGGCTTGAAAAGTCTGGAGCGGCTGCCTCCTCCCCGGAGACCGGGAAATCATTGTAAATCATTGCTTAAATGTTAGTCAGTTAGTTTGGAGGGCTTTTATGTGGTGTGGTGGGGGGGGGGGGGTGGGTTGGAAGGGGGAAACTTTAATTCTTAGTCCCCTACCTGGTCGGAGAGGCGGGGAGCGGGCAATGCCTTACCGGGTCGCCGTGCAGTAAGCTCCGGAGCGCTGTGGCCGCCGACACACAACATCGCGGAGCTTGGGCTGCGGGCATCCGGCCGTGGGCCGCGCTAGTTTTTGAGCACCGCGCAGCCAGGGGTAGAGTTGCCGGGTTCGGAGCTACAACCGGCGCCGCCCGCGGCTGGACACCCGCAGCCCCAGCTCTGTTATGTTGTGAGTCGGCAGCCACAGCACTCCGGAGCTTACTGCACGGCGACCCGGTAAGGCATTGCCCGCTCCCCGCCTCTCCGACCAGGTAGGGGACTAAGAATTAAAGTTCCCCCCTTCACATAAAAGCCCTCCAAACTAACTGACTAACATTTAAGCAATGATTTACAGATGTTTAAGTGTCTCCCCGGTCTCCGGGGAGGAGGCAGCCGCTACAGTAATACAGACCTGGGTTGACCCTGGGTCGTTTCGGGTCAAGTTTGGCGCCAAGCGCAAGCTTTGGTGTGCAGAGGACATCCTGGAAAAAATGTCCGGTTTTTGGAGCTTTTCGGTTTCCGGAACTCCGGATAAAAGGTTGTGAACCTGTATTTTGTAAAAGTTAGCAAGGTTTAAAAATCGTAAAAACTGCGCTTGCACAGATCGATATCCTCTTCTGCCAGTCAGCCCTGCGTGGATTAGTCTCTTCTCCTGTCACTTCCCGGGGCAGTCCACCCGTTCCTGCGCCATTACATCTTTACTGGAGCTGAGGGACGCTGCGGGTGGCCGGCGGAGGGACCAGAAGCGGCCCGGCGCGGAGTCAGAGATGTTCTCAAACGGAAAGCAGAGAGTCTGATTCTGGCGGAGGAGAGTGTCCAGTACCCGCTGTGAGTCCCAAACGCACCGCCATCGCAACGCCCCACAGCTCCAGCCCCTTCCCCTCTGGTCTCCCTTGCTGGCTCCTGCCACCCTCGCCCGTGATACCCCCTCTCCTCCATGGCTCTTCCCCGTCTTTTCTCCTAGTTCTACCCCCCCACCCCACCCCCCCCCCCACCCCCCCCCCCCTCCCCCCGCCCACATGCCGGCGCAGCCGTAGCTGATGGAGCTTACGGGCCGAGCCAAGGATCGGAGGCCTGGCTATAAGAGCGCTGACAGCTGATGCTCCTCTAGGATGCTCCACGAAGGGAGAGGAGCGGCAACCTTGAGATCCTGGGGAGGTGAGGAGGGAGTGTGGGGAAGAGAGGGGTTAGAGGGAGAGGAGGGGAGTAGGGAAGGGAGAGGAGTTATGGAGGTACGGAGGGAGAGAGTGAGGGTAGGGAAAAGGGGAGGTGAGGGAGGATTGGGTAGGAGGAGAGGGAAAATAAGAGGGAGGAGGTGAGGAGTGAGAGTGGGGGAGGAGGGGGAATAGAGGGAAAGGAGGGGGAGTAGCGGAGTGGGGGAGGTAGTGAGTGGGGAATAATGGGTGAGGAGGATTAGTGGGGGGATAGGGGGAGGTGAGGGATAGGATGGGGTAGGGAGAGGAGTTATGGAAGGGAGGGAGGGAGTGACTGAGGGTTGGGGAAAGTAGAGGGAGAGACAGGTGAGGGAGGGATTGGGGAGGGGAGGAGGAGAGGGGAAAGAAGAGGGAGGGTGAAGAGGAGGGGAGAGAGTGCTTGGGATGAGGGGAAATAAGCTGCACCTGTGCAGTTGGGGGCTATGGATGAGTGGTGGAATATTGCGTTGGGGTTTAAGCCTCCTGTGTGACAGGGACTCAATGCGTCCCACTTAGTCTAGTATCACTCTAAACCCCTTTTATCCTTGTACCTGTCCAGTGACTTTCTAAACTTTGTTATAGTACCTGCCTCTTCTACCTTCTATGGGTTCCTAGTAAGTCTTCCTCTCTCAACTTAAAGCTATGTCCTCTAGTTCTTGATTCCCTTACCCTGGGTTAATTCCTCTGTGCATTCACCTTAACTACTACCCTTATGATCTTATACACCTCTATAAGATCACACCTCGGGCTCCTGCACAACAAGGATTAAAGTTCCCAACCTCTCCCTATAGATCAGACCCTCAAGTCCTTGCAACGTCCTCGTAAATCTTCTCTGCACTCTTATCCGCTTAGCAACATACTTCAATAGCAGGGTGACCACAACTGAAAACAATACTCCGAATGTGGCCTCATCAACATCTTGTATAGCTGTAACATAACATCCCAACTTCTATATTCAATACCCTGACTAATGAAGGCTTTGTGATCATCTTATCTATGATGCTTCTTTCAAGGAACTAGGTATCTGCGCTCCTCTATTCTTCCACTCTATAACACTCCCCCAAGGTCCTGCCATTCACTGTGAAGGTCCTGCCCTGGTTTGACATCCCAAAATGCAACATCTCACACTTGTCTGCATTAAATTCCTCAGCCTACTTGCCCAACTATTCAAGATCCTGCTGTAACTTTTGATAATCATCTTTGCTAGATATGATACCACACACTTTAATATCAACTGCAAACTTACCAATTATGCCTTCTACATTCTCATCAAAATCATTGATATAAACCACAAACTGCAATAGATTCAGCCCAGCCAATTCCTGAGGCACACCACTGGTCACAGGCCGACAATCTGAATAACAAACTACCAACTTCACCTTCTCCTTCCTTCCATGAAGCTATTTTTCTTTCTACCCACAGCCTTGTCAAATGGCTTGTTGTAGTCCATACAGACAATGTCTATGGCTTTGCCCTCATCTGTCTTTTTGGCTATTTAAAAAAAAAACTCAATCAGATTCGTAAGACATGATCTTGCATGTACAAAACCATGCTGATGACTCCTAATTAACCCCAGTCTATCTAAATGCATATATATTTTATCCTTCAGAATCCTCTCCAGTAACTTACCTATAACAGAATTTAGGCTATTCCCAACTCCCTTATCTCAAATACATCACAAATGTGGGTCTATGACAAGTGTTCTGAATGGGAGAGCACTGCATGAAAGCATAGAGCAGGCACCAGACTGATTCCTGGGATGTCAGGACTTTCATATGAAGAAAGACTGGATAGACTCGGCTTGTACTCGCTAGAATTTAGAAGATTGAGGGGGGATCTTATAGAAATGTACAACATTCTTTAGGGGTCGGACAGGCTAGATGCAGGAAGATTGTTCCCGATGTTGGGGAAGTCCAGGACAAGGGGTCACAGTTTAAGGATAAAGGGGAAATCCTTTAGGACCGAGATGAGAAAAACATGTTTCACACAGAGAGTGGTGAATCTCTGGAACTCTCTGCCACAGAAGGTAGTTGAGGCCAGTTCATTGGCTATATTTAAGAGGGAGTTAGATGTGGCTCTTGTGGCTAAAGGGATCAGGGGTTATGGAGAGAAGGCAGGTACAGGATACTGAGTTGGATGATCAGCCATGATCCTATTGAATGGCGGTGCAGGCTCGAAGGGCCAAATGGCCTACTCCTACACCTATTTTCTATGTTTCTATTAAAGCAACATTAGATAGAGCAACATTATATATATCTATAATATATCCACAGGAGCATTATACTACACACATTTCAAATTAGTAATAAGTAGATTTGATGTAACTGTGTAAGGGATATGTAAGCAAATTGGCAACCTAGCTCTCCAACTCAATAAAACCAGTAATCTACTTTAAGAAGTTTCATTAAGCATATATGAGCACTGACAATTCGTTCATGAACAGTGTCATAAAAATCTGCACAGTAAGAGGTCATTTTGGTCGAACGTTTAGATTTCAATGCAGCATAAAATGAAATGGTACATAGATCTTTCTGAGCTTTGTATTTTAAGGTGTATTAAAAATCCATTAAAGAAGTGCAGATTAATTTAATAGCTTTGTTTACAGATATGGAACTGCATCATGTAGCTGGGCAGGTGCAATCAAATACATTTATTGTATTCATATAGATAGACACAAAAAGCTGGAGTAACTCAGTGGGTCAGGCAACATCTCTGGATGCAAAACACAGATACCAAATGGCAGTAGTGAAGAACAATGAAAAAATGATAAAATCAAAACAGAATTGACAAGATGTCCAAAGTAGAATACATACTTACAGATTACAAATCATGTCAAAGATGACACTTTTCTTGGTGGCAATCAAACAATGTGTCGCTAAAATAATTTGACAAAATTGTTGCAAGAAATTCATAATGCATTTCACCTAATAATCTGTACAATATCGATGAATGCATTTGCCTGATCTAATGGTAAAATAATTAGGTAAACTATGATTTAATTTAGTCCTTATGTGAAAAATAATAAACTGTCGCAGCATTTCTCTGCTTTTCAAAGTTAAATGAACTGAAACAAAGATGCTAAATCACAAGTACTGGATAACCAAGTATGTGGTTGTTAATGGAAGTTGTGAAGAAAATAAACTTTAATACACTGAATATTTCCCAGGCAGTAAAAAACCACAAATGTAACCACTCTCATTTCCTCTGAGCCTCCCATTTTAATTAGTACATTTGGATGGAGGTTTAACAGATTAAAGGATGATACGTTTTATTCTTTTCAAAATGCATGATAAAATGTTATGCATTTATTGAGATCCAGAAATGTTCTTTACATTGGGATGGCAGTCCCTTTAATACCACTGCTCAAATGTATTCTCATTGTCGCCTTTTTTTGTTTCAATTCTACAACTGTTTGTCAGATCTGTGAAATGTTTGGCATTGATGTGAATGCCCAAGATGTTGTTTTGTTGTTCAGCTTGACAATTGGTGGGGTTTTTTTTGCTCAGGGAAGAGGTTTTAAGCCTTGTCGTTATTTAACAAAATGATCAAAAGTCTTGTTTAAAAGATTAGTTTTACTCTGCAACCAAACAAAAGCTGTCTCTTCAGGAAAAAATAGATGAAATGCAATTATTTTGTCAAGAATGACAATCCTGTCAAATATCTTTTTGGAATGTTTGTTGTTTAACATTTTACAATTTAGCTGAAATGTACGTAACTATTACTTAAGGAAAATAATGTAAGCTAATTTATTCTTAAATTGCAGAAGGAACAATAACCAAAAGTCCTCCAATCAATTGCTCCCTGTTGGTGCACAACAATGAAATCATACAAGGTAATTTTATATCCACGTTTAATCAAAGGAATTCATTTTGTAATTATCTTTTCAAATACATTATTTTCTTTCCATGAAGGAAGCAAATGTATGGTTTAGGAACCTGAAAACAGATTAGGCACTTGAAAATATAAAGAAAGCAGGAAATAACTTAAACAAGAAATTAGGATGGGTAAACGGGGCCATGAAATGTACTTGAAGTAAGATTAAGGGAAGTCCCAAAGCATTTTATATTTGTATTAGGAGCAAAAGGATAACTGGGGAAAGGGTATGTCCATTCAAAGACAAAGGAAGGGATTATGCATGGAGCTAGAGGAAGTGATTGAGATCGGTAATGTTCTTTGCATTGATATTCACCCAGGGGAAAGACGTGGATGATGATGAGATTAGAGAGAGAAATGTGGATATTCTATAGCATGTCGATATAAGATGAAGGTAAGAAGGTACTTTGAAAAGTATTAAGGCGGATAAGGGCTTGACGGGATCTATTCCAGGATACTGATGGAGGCAAGGGAAGAGAATTATGTGGCTTTAACAGAGATCTTTGTTTTCTTTTTAGCCCTGGGCGAGGTGCAAGAAGACTGGAGAATAGCCAATGTAGATCCATTGTTTATGAAGAACAACAAGGACAAATGAGGGCATTATAAGCCAGTGAATCTTACATCAGTGGTTGGGAAATTATTGGTGATGATATTCAGGGTTTCCATATATTTGGAAAAGCGCGGACTTTTAGAGTTTGTCAGCGTGACTTAGTATGGCAGAGGTCTTGTTTCACAAATTTGATTGAGTTTTTAAGTAAGCGACAATAATGATCAAACGAGAATACACTGTTGTCAGTAAAGCATCTAACAAGGTGCCTTGTGATAGGCTGATCCAGAAGATAAAGTCACATGGGATCCATGGTGAGTTGGCAAATTGGATCTAAAATTGGCTAGGTAATAGAATAATGAGTGTAGTGTTACAGCAGTGCTTTTTCTAACTGGAAACTAAAGTCAGTGATATCCCGCTAGGATCAGAATGGTATTTCTATTGTAACACTAGACTAAGTAGGACCCGTTGGGTCCCAGCATCACACAGGAGGGCTGGTCATCCAACACAATATTCCACCTCTCCACCAATTCTAATATTGGTGGCCAGTGGGGGGGAAGGGGGGGAGTGGGGGGGGGGCTTTCTGGAGCGCTAGTATGGTGTTGTGGGCTGAAGGGACTGGTTTCCAGAGGGTTAGTATGCAAATTGTGCGCCAAATGGATTCTTGGGCTGGCATCTCAGTCAATCAAGCCTATTGTGCTGGCAACTCACTCACGGCTGGTGGGCTGGTAGTTGGCTCACGGCTAACCCTTGAAATTCTATTTCAAGCAGGGTATAAGGCCACCAAATTCAAGTGCAGTTTTTTACCACTTCTAGCAGGGTGCAAGGCCACCAAATTCAAGTGCAGTTTCATACCATTTGAAGTAGGGTGCAAAGCCACTAAATACAGCGAGTCGTGACCTCTCCCTCCTCCATCTTGCAGAGACTGAGCCACACCCACATTTCCGGGTTTTATTACCCCTCCCCCCCCCCCACCCCACCGGAAAAGGTGTGGCTTTCATAGAGTGATTGACAGGAGAGAGATTCTCAACATTTTTTTTTAAACTAATAACACTTTTATTTTTCATTGACGGGAAGAATTCTCTGCACCTGCTCAGCGGAGGGGGACTGAGTACGATGGCCAAAAATCACAGCCGTAAATGGTAGCGTTTTATCTAAAATCAATATACAGTGCAAACAGGAAGTAAGTGCATTTACAGTAGTGCCTTTTAACTTCAAGCCAAAGCACCCAAGCCACCATTTGCAGTAAATAGTGCATTTCAACTTCATGCCACCATTTGCAGTAAGTGGTGCCTTTCAACGTCAAGCCAATGCACCCAAGCCACCATTTGCAGTAAGTAATGCCTTTCAACTTCAAACCACACCCAAGCCACACCCAAGCTACCATTAGCAGTAAGAGGTGCCTTTCAACTTTTAGTCAAAGCTCCCAAGCCACCATTTGCAGTAAGTAGTGCCTTTCAACTTTAAGCCAAAGCAACCAAGCCACCATTTGCAGTAATAGTGCCTTTCAACTTCATGCCACCATTTGCTGTAAGTGGTGCCTTTCAACTTCATGCCACCATTTGCAGTAAGTAGTGCCTTTCAACTTCAAGCCACA
Organism: Leucoraja erinaceus; assembly: GCF_028641065.1. Taxonomy (NCBI): domain Eukaryota; kingdom Metazoa; phylum Chordata; class Chondrichthyes; order Rajiformes; family Rajidae; genus Leucoraja; species Leucoraja erinaceus. Next base: position 23,337,657 of record NC_073386.1, read on the forward strand.
ATTTGCAGTAAGTAGTGCCTTTCAACTTCAAGCCAATGCACCCCTCCCCCATTTGCAGTAAATAATGCATTTTAACTTCAAGCCATTGCACCCAAGCCACCATCTACAGTAAGTAGTGCCTTTCAACTTCAAGCCACACCCAAGCCACCATTTGCTGTAAGTAGTGCCTTTCAACTTCAAGTCAAAGCTCCCAAGCCACCATTTGCAGTAAGTAGTGCCTTTCAACTTCAAGCCAAAGCAACCAAACCACCATTCGCAGTAAGTGCCTTTCAACTTCATGCCACCATTTGCAGTAAGTGGTGTATTTCAACTTCAAGCCACTCCCAAGCCACCATTTGCAGTAAGTAGTGCCTTTCAACTTCAAGCCACCATTTGCAGTAAGTGGTGTATTTCAACTTCAAGCCACACCCAAGCCACCATTTGCAGGAAGTAGTGCCTTTCAACTTCAAAGCTCCCAAGCCACCATTTGCAGTAAGTAGTGCCTTTCAACTTCATGCCACCATTTGCAGTAAGTAATGCCTTTCAACTTCAAGCCATTGCACCCAAGCCACCATTTGCAGTAAGTACTGCCTTTCAACTGCAAGCCAAAGCACCCAAGCCACCATTTGCAGTAAGTAGCACCTTTCAACTTCATGCCACCATTTGCAGTAAGTAGTGCCTTTCAACTTCAAGCCAATGCACCCACGCCCCCCATTTGCAGTAAGTAGTGCCTTTCAACTTCAAGCCAAACACCCAAATCGTCATTTGCAGGAATAGTGCCTTTCAACTTCAAGTCAAAGCTCCCAAGCCACCATTTGCAGTAAGTAGTGCCTTTCAACTTCAAGCCAAAGCAACCAATCCATCATTTGCATTAAGTAGTGCCTTTCAACTTCAAGCCACCATTTGCAGTAAGTAGTGCCTTTCAACTTCAAGCCAAAGCAACCAATCCATCATTTGCATTAAGTAGCACCTTTCAACTTCATGCCACCATTTGCAGTAAGTAGTGCCTTTCAACTTCAAGCCAATGCACCCACGCCCCCCATTTGCAGTAAGTAGTGCCTTTCAACTTCAAGCCACACCCAAATCGTCATTTGCAGGAAGTAGTGCCTTTCAACTTCAAGTCAAAGCTCCCAAGCCACCATTTGCAGGAATAGTGCCTTTCAACTTCAAGTCAAAGCTCCCAAGCCACCATTTGCAGTAAGTAGTGCCTTTCAACTTCAAGCCAAAGCAACCAAGCCACCATTTGCAGTAAGTAGTGCCTTTCAATTTCAAGACACACCCAAGCCAAGCCAAGCCAACCAGGGTAGGGGTAGAGGGGGAGGGGGAGGGCTTTCTGGAGCGCTAGTATGAACCATTTTAGAACCAATAGTCATTTTTTTGCAAGCTTTAGAACCAATAGACAATTTTTTGCAAGCTTTAGAACCAATAGACATTATTTTGCAAGCTTTAGAACCAATAGACATTTTTTTGCAAGCTTTAGAACCAATAGACATTGTTTTGCAAGCTTTAGAACCAATAGACACTTTTTTGCAAGATTTAGAATCAATAGACACTTTTTTTTGCAAGCTTTTTGCAAGCTTTAGAACCAATAGAGAAGCTTTAGAACCAATTTTTGCAAGCTTTAGAACCAATAGACATTTTTTGCAAGCTTTAGAACCAATAGACATTTTTTTGCAAGCTTTAGAACCAATAGACATTGTTTTGCAAGCTTTAGAACCAATAGACATTTTTGCAAGCTTTAGAACCAATAGACATTTTTTTTTAGCAAGCTTTAGAACCAATAGACATTTTTTTGCAAGCTTTAGAACCAATAGACATTTTTTGTAAGCTTTAGAACCAATAGAGACACTTTTTGCAAGCTTTAGAACCAATAGACACATTCTACAAGCATTTTAGAAACACTAAGGGCACTTACATTTGAGTGAACATGTGTTCAGTGTTATTCACAGCACAGAGAAATGTGACCCTCTGCCTTCTTCCATCTTGAAGAGACTGAATAGCACAGAGTCGGCTTTGCTAAGGGTCTCTAACGACATCCTCCTGGCAAACGACTCCGGTAATTATATGGTTCTTGTCTTGCTGGACCTATCTGCCGCCTTCGACACTGTGGACCATGGAATATTAATTTCCCGATTACAGCAACAAGTGGGCATCTGTGGCAGTGCCCTGGGATGGTTCGCGTCCTATCTGGCAGATAGAACCATGGTGCCTTGAATCCTCCTCTGCTCCCTTGGCATATGGGGTTCCACAGGGCTCAATTTTAGGGCCCCCGCTTTTCTCCCTTTATCTACTTCCACTGGGCTCAATTTTAAGAAGGCATGGCATCTCCTTTCACTTTTACGCGGATGATAGCCAGTTGTACATGCCACTCAGGAAAGAAGATAATTATTCCCTAAAATCACTTCTGTCTTGTCTTGAGGACATTAAGTCCTGGATGGCCTTAAACTTTCTGGGACTTAACGAAAAAAAGACAGAAGTGATTTTGTTCGGCCCTAATGGCTGCCGTGAACCTCCCTCTGTTGACTTGGGTCCACTTGCAGTGTTCGTAAAGCCAACAGTTTTAAACCTGGGTTTTATGATGGACGGTGATTTTAAATTAGATAAACAAATAGGCGTAGTGGTTAAGTCCAGCTTCTTTCACCTCAGGAAGCTGGCAACGGTGAAGCCCATTCTCGAGCGGCAGCATTTTGAAACAGTAATTCACGCCTTTATTTCATCTCGGCTGGATTACTGTAACGCGCTCTACTCTGGAGTCTCACGAGCTTCGTTGGCTCGTCTCCAGTTGGTCCAAAATGCTGCCGCTCGCCTTTTAACCGGAACTCGAAAGAGGGAGCACATTACGCCAATTTTGGCCTCCCTTCACTGGCTCCCAGTGCACTTTCGAGTTCATTTTAAAATTATTTTATTTGTTTTTAAATCATTCAATGGCCTCGCCCCGCCTTACCTCTCTGAGCTGCTCCACCTATATGCTCCTACCCGGTGCCTCAGGTCAGCGGATCAGCTGCTCCTTGAGGTATCAAGGTCTAAGCGGAAGCTCAGAGGGGATAGAGCCTTTTCTGTTGCTGCCCCGGCACTCTGGAACACCTTGCCGCTGCAGATCAGACAGGCCCCTTCACTGTCCATCTTTAAATCCTCCCTAAAAACTCACTTTTATTCACTGGCTTTCGACACTGGCTGAGACATTGTTCCTGTTTTAGTGCTTTTAAATGTCTTTTAATTTTTACTGTTTTTATAGTCCTGTCGTCTTAATGGTTTTAGTAGTTTATAATAACTTTTTGTTGACTTCCCATGTACAGCACTTTGTGGTAACTGATGTTGTCTAAAAGTGCTTTATAAATAAAGTTATTATTATTATTAGTCCTGGTTTTATAGTCCCTCCCCCCTGCCACCAGCGGGGGCAGCAGAGAGAATGGGGAATTTTGTAAAAACATTAATATCTGTGCCATTTTTAATCGACGGGAAAAATCCTCGACACAAATGCGGTGGAGGGGGACTCTGAGCAAGGTGGCCAAAAATGACAGCAGTAGGTGGCGGCGTTCTCTCGGAAATCGCAGCACAGATGGCCAAAACCGGTCAAGAACAGACTTTTAGTAATATAGATGTTGTAATGATCTGTATGAAAATATTGGTAGTTTGATTACTAAATTTGCAGATGACATGAATGTTGGTGGTGTTCTGGATAGTGCAGAAGGTTGTCAAAGAATATAGCATGAAATAGGTCAGTTAGAAATTTGGACAGAGTAATAGCTGAATTTTGATTTTGGGAGGTCAAATACAGGGGGAAAATATAGAGTAAGTGGCAGTGCCCACATTGATGTACAGGGGGATCTTGGGGTTCAAGACGATAGCTCCCTGTGCAAACACACATGGACAGGGTGTTGAAGAAGGCAGACAGCATTGGTTGGGGAACTGAGTATAAAAGTTATGAAGTCATGTAACAGTTGTATAAAGCTTTAGTTACACCATATTTGGTGTATTTCATGCAGTTCTGGTTGTCATACTATAGGATGGATGCAGAAACCTTTGAGAGGGTGCAGAAGAGGTTCATCTGAATAGTTAACTGTCCTGGTTGAGACACATGCAGAACCCCCCTTCCCTTTGGTCCTCATTACCAAAACCTCCAATTCAGGAGATTTGTCAACAGCCTGATATGGTTGAAGTATGCAAAATGAATCTTTATGACTAGCAGTCATAAAGATTTGGCCAGTCATAGCTTTATGACTGGCCAAATTTGCAGATGATATGAAGATAGGTGGAGGGACAGATAATGTAGAGAAAGCAGGGAGTCTGCAGAAGAACTTGGACAGGTTGGGAGAGTGAGCAGAGAAGTGGCAGATGGAATACAACGTGGCAATATATGGAATTGTGCATTTTGGTAGTAGGAACAAAGGCGTAGACTCTTTTCTAAATGGGGAGAAGATTCAGAAATTGGTGCAAAAGGACTTGAGTGCTGATGCAGGATTCCCAAAAAGTTAATTTGCAAGTCGAATCGGTAGTAAGGAAGGGAAATGCAATGCTAGCATTTATATCGAGAGGATTATTAGGTATAAAAATAGGCATGTAATACTGAGGCTTTATAAGGCACAGGTCAGACCATATTTGGAGTATTGTGAGTGATTTTGTGCCCCATATCTGAGGAAGGATATGCAGGCATTGGAGAGGAGGTTTACAAGAATAATCACAGGAATGATGTGTGTTTGATGGCAATCGGCCTGTACTCGCTGAAGTTTAGAAGAATGAGGGGGGAACCTCATTGAAACTTACCTAATAGTGAAAGGTCTTGATAGAGTGGATATGGAGATGATGTTTCTACTAGTGAGAGAGTCTAGGACCTGAGGCCATTGCATCAGAATGAAATGATGTATCTTTAGAAAAGAGATGAAGAGGAATTCAAAGGGTGATGAAGCTGTGGAAAGGCCAAATCAATGGATATTTCTGAGTTGGAGATTGACAAATTCTTGTTTAGAAAGGGGGTCAGGGATTATGAGGAGAATGGGGTTGAGGGAGAAAGATAGATCAGCCATGATTGAATGGTGGAATAGATTTGATGGGTCAAATGGCTTAATTCTGCTCCTATAACCTATGAATTTATGAACTGGTTAACAGAACAAGTTTTCACGGTATCTCAATTAATGTGACAATAATAAACAATTTAGTTTAGAACTAAACTAAAACATAGATGTCAAATTGCGACCAAAACATGCAATTGAGTCTTATAGCACAGAAACCGGCCCTTCAGCCCAACTCATCCGTGGCGACATACATGCCCCATCTAAGTTAATCCCATTTGGCCCATATCTGCATAAACCATTCCTATCCATGCATCTGTCAATATGTCTTTCAAAAATTATTATTGTACCTGCCTCAGCTACGTCTTTTGGCAGTTAATTTCTTTAACCCACCACTCTCTACGTGAGTAAGTTAACCTTCAGTTTCCTTTAAAATTTTTCCCCTCTGACCTATGCCTGTGCTTCATAAAGATTCATCATGCATACTTCAACCATGTCAGGCTGTTGACTAATCCCCTGATTTGGACACAAGTCTCAAGGTTTTGGTAATGAGGACCAAAGAGGATTTTTTCTCTGCGTGTTTCCCTGGCGATAGTTGAATACAAGGATGACTCTTCATGCACCTCCTTCACTTCCCTGACTCAGAATTAAATTCCCATTCATTAACATTTTTCTCCAAGCATAATGGCTTTCATTCACCTGCCTCAAATAGGCCTACCACTTGACTTGAAAAAATAAACCATTCGTGGGCTCAAGATGTTTAGGGTAGCTGGGTGAAGTGACTAATTGCTTGGCTGGGTATCCTGGGAAATATGTACACCATGCATCCCATGAAAAAGTAAAAACTTTCACAGGCATATGGCTCTGGCACGCATTTAACCAGTGTAATGCTTAATTTAGGCTTGTTGGACTTTAGGCTTGTTAGACTTCGGCCCTTTCATTGTTTTTAGGGATAAGGATTTATACTCTTGCATTTTTTGATTTCAACAAAATAACACACTGATCTACATTAAAACACATCTGCCAGTTCTCAATCCTCACATTTAGTTGACTGAAATCCTCATTACCTGCCATGAATTGCTCAGCTAACCACTTTCAACAACATTTTATTTTATTTTAAGAAGATGTGAAAGAATTTGACGCGGTAGATGTTGAAAGGTTGTTCGCTCGGGTTGAGAGAGTGTAAAACAATAACGTCTAGTTTCAGAATTGGAGTGCAGTAATTCTCGATTGAGGTGAAAAGAAAGTTCCCTACTCTTATAGTTCTCTACCCATTGTGCTGGGTAATGAGCTAAAACATTCAAGACTGCGACGGATAGATATTTGGATTAAAGGAGGTATGATGATTAGGTTGAAGTGTGGACAAAGGGGAGGATGAGCCTACATCCTATGAAATGGAGGAGTGGACTCAATAAGTCATTTACATTACTCGTAACTTCTATTTCTTACATTGCCATGTTCTCAAAAAGTACCTCTGCCAGACTTTCTGAACAGTGTGAAAAGCAGGGTAACATTTCACAATGGCCTTCCGACCTTAAGCCCAAAGTACAAAATGTAAACTGCACTTGTACTGCATGTTTCTGGTCATTAATATTAAGCTTAAATTTCAAGTTAAATACAGTTGGCATGTGATTTATTCCCAAATCGTAGTTGTACTAAAAAACAACGGGGCTTGTTATTTTTTTTTGGTGGAGATCGAATGATAAGTTGTGCACTCACCTAAAGCAGTCGGCAGCTGTCTTGAACAAGTTTAGTGCTGGCCTCCTTTTGCTCTGTGTTGTCAAACTGCCTCCATAATTCTTTTGGCAATTTAATTGTAAAATGGCATTGGGTCGTATTGATACAGCAGTGTTTAATTTGAATATTGTGATGAGGCTTTCTCTGTGGGGTTTTTTAGGTGCCAAAATTGCCCATCCCAAGGGCTCATTATACTCAAATACAGGCTGTGGCTGGACTGAGACAATAAGTATCGTTCAGTATTTTTTTTTAAAGGTAGGGGTAAATACCAGAAGCTCATTATACGTAACTGATTTTTATAATCCATTTTTGGGATGTGGGATAACTAGTGAGGTAAACATTGATTGCCCATTCATAATGATGAAATGGTGGTGAGCTGCCTTCTTGAATCATTGTAGGTTGAAACTACTCTGATAGTATTCCCCAGTAGAGAGTTCCTTTATTTTGTTTAATAATAAAGGAATGGCAATTTGTGTTCATTATAGCGTATGACTTGAAAGCAAAGTTCCAGTTAAGCCTGTTTTTTTTGGCATTGTTGCCATATTCTTCTATGTGTTAGAAGTTGCAGGTTGAGGACTTTCGGTTGCACAAAGTTTCGCCAACTGCTGCAGTGCATTTTGTAAATGTGGTCATGGTGAGCTGGTGACCAGGAGAATTGCTCTGTTTTCGATGGTGTTGGCATTGTAACTGGAGTCTGGTGAACGTTCCCATTTAGTGCCTAATAAATAAATGCAAGTAATTAAATAGCTGTGGTAGAAACAAGGAATTGCAGATACAGGTACTGGTTTACAAAAGAAGACACAAAGTGTTGGTGTAGCTCAACAGTTCAAGCAGCATCTCAGGAGAACATTGATAGGTGTTGTTTCAGGTTGGTGCCCTTCTTTACACTGGCTTATGATAGTTGGGTGCAGATTGTTTCCCCATATCAATCTCCTGGGAAAGAGATGATTGATTCTGGATAAGCAGGATATGACTCTGGAGATGAAGAGATAAAGCAGTTTGCACTGATTCACTTTCAAATGTACAGTATCAGAGCTTTTTGAAACCCTGTCCATTTAAATGTGGTATTGTTGCCACAAAAAAAGACTTGACAGTATCTTGGCTTAGAAGTTTAAAGAGATTTGGCATATCATTAAATACTCTAACAAACTTATAAAATGCACTGTGGAAAGTATCCTGACTGGTGGACACAGCTCGGTTCATCCTGGGTACAGCCCGCCCCACTATTAAAAGCATCTACATGAGGTGCTACTTCAAGCAAGAGGCATCTATCATCAACAATCCCTACCATCCAAGCCATACCTTCTTCTCACTGCCATTGAGCAGGAGGTTCAGAAGCTGAAGTACTACACCACCTATAACACTATTTTTCCTACAATTATCAGGGTTTTGAACTAATCCTAATCCCACCTCAATAATGGAACACAATGAACTACGAATTGTACTACCATCAACTTATTTGTCTAATTATGTTTAGCATTCGTGTCTTTTTTGAAGTCCTTTCCTTGTACAGTCTTACAGAATTTATGTGTAAGTTATGTATACTTCATGCATAATTTATAGATGTTTTGTGTGTTTTCTGAGTCCATGTGCCTGTGATGTGCCGGAAGCAATATGTTTATTATATCTGTATGTCACGGCCATCGAATTTGTGTAATTTACCACTTTTGCCCACAATTGAACCTAAGCTGTAATGATGTCGGGCGCTGACTAATTTTGGTGGAGCATCACTGAGTTTGTGCTGCTTGATGCAATCTATGACTTGGATGGTGACAGTGACCGTGGTAACTAACATGATTTGATTTTTATTGATTTGAGGACAGGAGTTACCTGGGCACATTCCATGTTATTGGCTGGCTGATGTTCAGTGCATAGGAGCAGCTTTTATAGAAGCTTACCAAATACTAGAACAGGGGACTTCAGCAATAGAACCATGATGGTTAGCCAGTGCATTTTGCCATTTATTAATGGGTGAATCCAATTTGGGGAAATCTGACTTTAGTTGGGTAGGGACCTCCAGTTAAGGATGAAGTTGGTCATATACCATTTAGTGAAGATAGACACTGCAGAAAATGTATAGGTGATCCATGCAGAACATGAATAGGTGATTTTTCTGGTCGGGACCATTCTTTGATACTGAAACATCACCTTTCCATGTTCACCAGAGATGTCGCTGAACCCACTGAATTACTTTGTCACTTTGATTTTGTTTGTGACCAAGCATCTACAGTTGCTCGTGTCTACTTGTTGAAGATAATCGCAAATACTTCAATCTGACCTCTGCACTAACATGTTAAACTCTGAGGATGAAGATGTCCTTTTCGCATTTGGTGTTTGTCCATGATTGTTCACATCTGGATGTGGCAGTACTACAGAATTTTTAGCTAATCCATTGGTTATGGCATTGCTTATCTCTGTCTATTTTATGCTCTTCGGCCATTTAATATGCTGTTAACCAGATGTTTTCCAGATTGGCACCTCACTTAGATCCAGGCCCTTGCTAACTCTTCCATCTTCCAAATTAAAGCAGTATTGGGACTTTGGTTTGATGATGGTTACAGAATAAATGATATGCCAGCCCATTAGGCTCAAAACTGATGTGAATATATTTCTCATTTGATGGAGCTTCAAATGTTAAAGTTATTGAATCTCACATGATGTACAGTATTCTCAGAGTTGAGATTGAATTTTGGCTCCAACTTACTCTAACCAAAATGATCATGGACAGAAGCAATTGCAAGAGATAGAGTGGTGAGACCAAGATCAAGTTAGTTCATAGTTTTAATCGTGTGCTTGTGGATGCTGTCTGCATCTGTGTACTTCGGAGTTCAGCCATTGGTGATGCTACTGAGCTGTTGTTGATGAAGAATAAATTCTTCTCATCAGCTTGTATTCCTTGCAGCTTCCAGTATTTTTTAATGTTATGCTTACCATAGAGGAATGTGGATCTACCAATGAAATAGGTAGAAATTATATTTACACTGTCAATCTTTAATTTTATGCTTGTTTTACTGTACTATAGTCTTCCTTATCATTTAATGTCTCCTGACCTGCTCTATCTCAGACTTAACCAATGACTTCTCCTTCTCTTTTTCTGAAAGCTTTTTATTTTTATTTTTAGCTTTTTCATTTCTGGTTAAAGATAACAAAAATGTTATTTCCCTCTCCAATGACTGCTGAGTACTTCCAACGTTCTCTTTTTTATCTCCATCACTATTCTGGTAATTCATTAGTTTCTGTGCTGAAATCTCAACACTAAAAGGGGTAATAAACATGCAGGAGGTACAAACCAAAATAATGCAGATGTTAGAAATATGAAATAAAATGCAGAAACAAAAGTGATGCTCAAAGGCAAAAGACGATGGCAACGGCAGGTCAAGTCAACCCAAATTTGTGTTTAGAAGCACATGATTATTTCTGATCCTCCATCTTCTCCACCTTCTTGAATAATCCCCATGAATTCTGATTCCCTTAGTGTTCAAAAATCTATTGATCTCAGCCTTAAGTTTACTTGATGACTGAGAATCAACAGCCCTCTGGGTTTGATAATTCCAAAGGTTTGTAATTCTTTGAGCTGTCTTCAGCTGTCATTTTCTCTGAATGAAAGCTTGCAGCCCTACTCTTTGTTCCTAGCAGGCCACAAATCCATGGCAAATCAATGTGCTCCTAATCCTGCTTTCCCTCCCCCTGTCTAAAGGAAATGCTTTACCTTCATCTCACTGCAGAATTCCACACTCCTCTGTCTGATTCGTACACAGTGTCATCATCTGGAACTGTCCCCAGACATTCTTCAACTGTCCATTTATATCTACCATTGTTCCCAGCCTGCATCCACACGTCACACCAAACAATCTTCATATTGCCTAGTTCATATTGTATTGCTCAGTATGCACACTGAGCCACTAGTCTGCAACAGTGGACCACACGATCAGTCCCTTCCACTCATTCATCTGATAAGAGAGGCTGGGGAATTGCAGAAGGGCAATGAAAAAGGGACTAGAAACAGGAGAAGTTTAGTTTGGAGATACAGTGCAGAAACAGGTCCTTCGGCCCACCGAGCCTATGCCGACCAGGGATCCCTGCACTAACACTACCCTACACACACTTGAGAGAATTTTAACAATTTTACCAAGCCAATTAGCCAACAAACCTGTACGTCTTTGGAGTGTGGGAGGAAACCAGAGCTCCCGGAGAGAACGTACAAACTCCCTACAGCTCTAACAACCATTTAAATCTCACTCTGACAAAGCAATTGGTTTGGGGAGATGGGAGATGGTACTGGAAAGATGGGCAGTTTCACAAGATGAAAGTTCAGGGGCAGAAGAATATTTGATTAGTTACCGTGATTAGTCTCCTCAAGAATTCACTCTCACAACTATGTTGTTCTGTCACTTGTAACTCTGGCATTTTTCCATGTCTGTCTAAATCTTGAATCCACTCATGTAAAGTCTTCTTGCAGAAAATGCTGCAGTATTTGAGTGCCTCTGCTCAAGATTAATTAAAAAAAACTACTGGCCTTCCTTCCAGCCCTGCAAGTGGTGTCTGGCTAAATGTGGTGGTGTCCGTGATCAGGGCTGTGGAATGATGTCTACCGATGGCTTGAAATGACAACAGGAATCTTGCAGAACAAATATCTCCCTGCTTGCTAGAACAGTGCCCAGAGATTTTTTACTCATTCCAGAATCTTCCTGTAGGATTTGAAGCAGAGGCAATTCCAAGCCAAATGAGGCATAAATCAAGCCAGTTTTGTAGCTAAAGAGATTCCACTTATCCATGAACATGTAAGCCACTGCTACTATGATAAAGATTGAAAATGGTGCTATGCATTCCCTGCTAATTAAGTCAGGAATGGCTTTGATAAGTTATTGATGCAGGATCTGATTTGCAGAGTGTAAATAATTTCCTGACATCTTTGTGATTTTTATCCCCAGGGATACCAGCCAAATAGCAGTGGGCAGACTGGTAGAGGAAGCAAGACAGAGCATATAGCTGTTCTATTGATGCGAATTGAATTGAAAGATATGGCATGGAAACAGGCCCTTCAGCTCACTGAGTCCATGCCAATTATTGAATCACCAATTCACATTAGTTCTATGTTGGACCACTTTCACATCCACTCGGTACATACTAGGCGTGATTTACAGAGGCCAATTAACCTACAAACCCACACATCTTTGGGATTTGGGAGGAAACCAGCGCATCCGGAAGAAACCCATGCACTCACAGAGCGTACGTGCAAACTCCACACAGACAGCAACCGAGGTCAGGATAGAACCAGGGTCTCCGGCATTATGAGGCAGATGCTCTAACTGCTGTGCCACAGTGCTGCCCAAAATAAGGACAAGTGTTGGGGGTGGCCAAAACAAAGACAAGTGTTGGTAATGGCATGTCTGAACTCCTTGCGTACCCTATTTATCTTTGCGCCATTTCTCGTGTTGCTACATCAGGATTGTTCCATAAAGGAAAAATGTTGAAATACAGTAAGAGACAGCAGAAATCCAAAACTAAACACAAAGTAGGTTTCTGAGCTTGGAAATAATGGCCTGGATCCTGCAGTAGAAATAACGCTGAGGCTGAGACCAATAGAAATGAAATACACTGGATAACATATTCCAACAACTGTACAGGCACGTGGCAATCAGGAAGTTGCAAACCATGTTGTTTTGTTCTATGTGGAAACGAGAACAGCAATTGCTGGTTAATACACACAAGGATACAGAGTGCTAGAATAACTCAGCAGGTCAGGCAGTATCTCTGGAGAATATGGACAGGTGAAGTTTTGATTTGAAATCCTTCTGTAGAAGGGAAACTGTAACTGTTGCTGAGTTATTCCAGCACCTTATGTCATGTTCTCCAGAGATGCTGCCTGACTTGTTGACTTATTCCAGTACTTTGTGCATATTCTTAGAGATGCTCCAAGGTTGCCACCTGACTTGCTGAGTTACTCCAGCATTTTATGGTGTCTGAAGAAAGATCTCATCCTAAAATGTCACGTATCCATGTTCTCCAGAGATGCTGCCTGAACTGTTGAGTTACTCCAGCACTTTGATTCCCTTTGCTCTGTTCTATTATAACAGCTGAGCTGCTCTGGGTTTTGCTGACACATACACAGTGACCAGAATCACCATTCAAGTCACTGCAAAATGTATCTGATCTAGTGGCCCTATCTTGCTCGCCACAAGAATCCTAGTCCAGTGCTGAAGCCTTGAACAGTGGGAAAGCTTCAAGAGCGTTAGTAGTAAAGGTTCACCCCTGAAGCTCCTCAGAAAACTTTGCTGGCTGTCAAAGCCATGAGGGATTTTTAAATGTTTCTGAATGTCTCATATTACTGATGGGCCATTGAAGAACACAATGCCATCCAAGATTAGTTTGGAAATCCTGAATCAGAAAGCTTTTAATTGAGTGTACTGGCAGTTTTATTTGTCAGCTTTTAAAAACAAAGACGTGCCAACATCTTCATTACGTTACTCTTCACCTGACATCCCTCCTTCTTCCTTTGGCCAGAACCCTCCTCAGACCATCCCATTATACCAACTGTTCTTCTGAGCTTATGAATGACGTTGGACTTGAAACATTAATTATTTCACTCCCAATAGATGCTCCCAGACCTGCTGAGATTTCCCAGTATTTTCTGTTTCATTTGTTTCTCTGATCCTTTGCATACAAGTACGTGAGGCGGAGTGACGTTATTGCAATTCATCTGTCTGGCACTTCCAAATCTGCTAGAAAAAGAACTTTGCAATCCAATATAGCATCTTTATTAAACCGTAAAATTTGTATTTATAAATCACTGCGACTGGAAATTAACTTCTAAAAACAGGAGTCCCTGTTTCTCAATGCATATCGTCCTTAAATTAACCAAAGTTAAATTTAAAAGGATCTTTTAAAAATACACTCGGGCACAGTCAAAACATACCTACAGTGTTTTGTTGTGAATTCTCTAAGGCTGTTAATTGCTGAGCTATAATAATGAGGGTTGGTGTTATGGGTTTAGGGTTATTATGTGACCTATGACTGAGGCAATTAATAAGTAAGAAGGAACAAAGCAAATGCAGGCAGGATCATTGCATAAATTCCAATTCGTTTATGTCTGGAGAAAGAACACTGCATTTTGTAAAAAAAAAGAAAACTGGAGAGACTTACAAAATAATCACCAAATTATTTTCATTTATTAAAACCTAAAGTCACCCAGTTGGCTCTAATCACTACTGATGGTTCCAAAGAAAGTTCCTCTTTATGCATTGCAGTTTATGGAGCCGAAGCTCCCTTCGGGGCCTTTATACACGTTGTTGCTATTGAAAACTGCTTATTCAGCAGATTCCACTTTTACAAGCAGCAGCTTTGTGTGTGAAGTCCTGGCTGCCCATTATGTACAGCCTTTATTCTTCTGCCTGAGGGATCATTTTTTTAAGAGTCTGTCGATTTTGTTGATCAGTTGCCGGAACACGATCAGTATGAATGAATGCCCTTTTCAAATTGAAAACAAGTAAAACATGATGTCCCCGACTTAAAATATAAAACAGAACAAAATCCTGCTTAGTTGGGTGAGTGAACTCATGGGTGAAAAGGAATAAGGTAAATTTACATCTAGGTTAATGTAAAATCTAAACAGACATGATTTGACAAGTATTGTGGGAAGAGCAATACTTATAGCAATATTTTAGAAAAATCAATTATTGTATGATTTAGTTTCGAGAGTTTAGTTTGGAGATACAGTGTGGAAACAGGCCCTTCAGCCCATTGAGTCCATGCCAACCATTGATCACTCATACACTCGTTGTATGTTATTTCACTTTTGCATCCTACACACTAGGGACAATTTACAGTAACCAATTAATCTACAAACCTGGAATGTGGGTGGAATCCGGAGCGCCCAGAAAAAGCACACACGGCCACAGGGAGAATGCACAAACTTCGCACAGACAGCACCTGTAGAAACATAGAAACATAGAAAATAGGTGCAGGAGTAGGCCATTCGGCCCTTCGAGCCTGCATCGCAATTCAATATGATCATGGCTGATATGATCACGGCTGTAGTCGGGATCGAACTCGGGTCCATGGCAGTGTGAGGCAGCTGCTACTTAATCATAAAAACATTGGGATTCTGCAAGATGTCTCCTTCATATAAGTTATTAACTTAGCTTGAATTTTTTCTCCTTGTTTGTAAATTATACCCTTGATGTCAGTATTTCTCATGACCTATTTTCCTTCATTTTTGTTTTGTTAACTTTATGCCACTTTCATATGATTCAATCTTGGCTCTCATCGTAGCACTCTCATCTCTGACTCTGAATGTTGTGAATTCAAACATTGCTCCAGAGAGGGTGGCATTGTGGCACAGCAGAGGAGTTGTTGCCTTACAGCTCCAGAGAGCTGGGTTCGATTCTGACTACAGGTGCTTTCTGTATGGAGTTTGTACATTCTCCCTGTGACCACGTGGGTTTTCTCTGGGTGCTCCGGTTTCCTCTCACACTACAAATACATACAGGTTTTTAGGTTAATTGGCTTCTGTAAAAAAATTGTAAATTGTCCTTGGTGTGTAGGATAGTGCTAGTGTACGGGTTGACCGCCAGTCGGTGCAGACTCGGTGGGCCAAAGCGCCTGTTTCCATACTGTATCTCTCTAAAGATGGGGACCTGGTTTAGCTGATATTTCAATGCAATCCTGAAAATGCCACTTAAAAACATGTGTGGAACTAAGTACTTGATCTAGGGTTTGTGGAGAGTGATTTCCGGAGCAAATATCAAGAAAGGCATGGTGTGTAAATGACCTGTGAATCACAGCTCATTCACATGGTTAGGAACATAAACCATGTGCAATTTTGGGAAATGTCCAAATGTGGTCGGAACTCTTAAAGCTACGGTTTTTATCTGAAACTGCTGTGAGAAGTTGTGGACCCACAATAGTGAACTATATTGTATAATGCTGGTAACCCACAGTGTGTGGCCTGAATAGACACCCTGCTTCTCTACAGAGATCATGAGGGAGGAGGGAAATTCCTTGGTGCGAGATTAGAGCCATCTCCTTCAGTGTTATAGATCTCCCTTGAATAATGCTCCTAAACCTGGTCTACTGTTGTACCCATGCTACTTTTGTAACTGCTTCCCCAATAACAAAACAGTACATCTATCCCTTTATGTTGCACTTGACTCACTTTCTTCTGTTAGGCTTAGCTTTTCTGGATGTAGCCCACATTTTTACTTTGCTGTATAGCTGCAATCTAATTTAATTAGTCAAATCGAAACATAACTGATGTCACTTCTGCATGACCAGTGTACCTATAAGCAGGTGTTTCACGCCCACAGAAGCATGTGAACCAAAATCTAAAATGACAATTCTATTGTAAAGCACATAAAACATATGACGTTTATGCCACTGAATTTCTAGGCTACTGTCGTTCAAATATGACATTAAACCAAAGAGCAGTTTGCAGAAAGAAGTATTCTTATGTAGAAGGTACAGTGATTCTGTGAGCAAATTAGATTAGTGTAGGTGGTCAAAAGGGTTGGCACGGGTGTGATAGGATGAAGGGCATGTTTCTTGTCTGTATGACTCTACGACTATATGACTCTATGGCTCTGTGACTGCTTGAGCACTGAAGGTCAGGGAAATAATATGTGAAAGGGTTGGTCAGCAGCCAACCTACATATAGCAAAATCCCGCAAACAGCAATGATACAAATTGTGAGGAACACAATTGGTCCGGAAGGCCTTTACCTGTGTGAATTGTGGCATAGGTTCTTATTACAGAAGTAAACCTCGTTAGAATTTTATTATATTTTTCATGCTATTCAAAGTGGGAAATGTCAGTGTTGGATATGTAAAATGTTACCCCTTCCTGGTCAAATAGGGCATGTTTTATGAGGAACTAACCACGTTCTACGAAAAGTTGCTTTCGTTTTAATCCTGGCATAATTCTGTTACATGTGTTTCCATTTTTCGACAGCCCTACACTAGTATTAACTTTATGGAATGATGGGGAGTTTTGAAGTCGCATTGAAATCGTGCTAAGAATGTACATATTCATGATGCCATTACAACAAAGAGAGAGAGAAGTGAAAAGATTTTATCATATCAGAGTTATGAAGCCATACAGCGTGGAAATCTACAAGTCACGTCAAGTCAAGCCAAGTTTATTTGTCACATACACATACGAGATGTGCAGTGAAATTAAAAGTGGCAATGCTCGCGGACTTTGTGCAAAAAGACAAACAAACAAACAACCAAACAAACTACAAACACAATCACATATTCTTTTACATATTAAATATTGTGGGCGGAAGTAAGCTAGTCACACCTGCCTGCATTTGGCCCATATCCCTCCAAACCTGTCCTATCCATGTACCTGTCTAACTGTTCCTTAAACGTTGGGATATTCCCTACCTCGGCTACCTCCTCTGGCAGCTTTTTTCATACACCCGTAGCTCGAAAGAATAGTATGCAAACGTAATTCCCTTTAACAGTTCCAAATCTACACTTAATGAGTGGAATTTAGATTTAATATAATGTATAACCAATTAATCAAGTGATCTGGGTCAACTTCAGCTGTATTCCCAATGGATGATGAGGATAAGGAATTTGTTTGACATGTTTAAAATAATGAAGGGAATTGACAAGGTTGATAGAAATTGATTCTTACCTCTCCTATGGGATTTCAGAGTAAGTATATATTATCTTAAATGTAGAAGATAAATGATTAAAATATAACCCAATACAAGAAACTCTTCATATATGTGGTATTTGTCATTATTTGCGAATTCTTTTGAAATGTTAAAGGGAAATGGTTACTGAGAAATTTACAATGTGAAAAGAGAGAAATTTATATTAATGGTGAAAGTCTGGTGATTTAAAATGAAAAGATATGAAGAAAACTTTAGATGGCAATCATGGCTCAATAGTGTATGATCTGCTCCTGTTCTGCTATGTTTCCAAATCAGCCAAAGTTGTCTGTTTGGAAATCATATTTTCATAATTGTAGCTGTCAGCCATTATTCTTGTTGAAATTAATTAAATGCATTAAAAAGAATGCTCCTGCCAAAATTCAAACATATATTTGTTTTCACGAGGCATACACAATCCTTTGCAGACAGCAGCACAACTGAAATCATACATATCCCAAGCAGCGTATTGTTCCACATTGCATTATTGCTGCTGTACATTGTGCCCCTGCACAGCCTCTTATCTACTATATGTGTATTTATTGTGGTTATTTTAATTGCTCATTTCCATTTTAAAACTGCTGAAAGATGGTGCATTATATATTGTACTGACATGATATTTTGTAACCTTCCATGTCATATTCAAAGCTACAACCTCTTGAGAGGTATTGTACCTAATTATTAATAAGATCTTTGAGGGAGGACAGTAATAATTGTTTTGTAAAAAAATAAACATTTAAAGAATATTTTAGTACATATAATTTATTGAATTTGCTTTAAATTTCAGGTAGACAAACCTGAATTATCGGGTCTTGGAGAATATGCAAAGGGGCCTGTGTGATAAAGTTTTAGAATTCACTTGATGTCAACAGGTACAGTACCAAGAGTACTGCAGAATTAAACAAAGGTTCTATGGTATGTTCTGTGGCATCAATGCCCACACAGAAATATTTCAACTATAATATGCTTTGCCCTTGTGCAAATTTTCCATGACTCAATATTTACTATCTCTCATCTGCTGCTTTAAAATGCTTTCCGATATATTAGTGTGTTTGCAGAAGTTTGATCTGGATTCTCTCAGTGTTGACAAAAACAAGCAATGTGAACATAACACAGAACTATAGCTGGGGTGTCTTAACCACAGAGGTTTGGAATACACAGCAGTTTTCATTTGCACGACAAAATTGGATGACCACTTCTTCGTGATGTAAATGAAACCAATGTGCAGGGCAAATCAAGGAGCCTTTTCACAGGAGTGGTTTTGTATTACCTGCGCTGGAGAATTATTTTTGGAAGCCAGTCCTGCACATAGACCTTTTTAATTTCCTGCGATTAAATATATTTGAAGCAAAAGGCATCATCTGTAACAGTGCATCTTGCCAAGAAATGAGGGAAAAAGTGCTAATTTAGCATCTTGCTCAAGAACTATTTCAGTTAATAGGCAGTGTTAGTGACTAGACAGCAGCATTTTAGACCAATGCACTGAATGCCAATGGAAATGTGGGAAGGAATAAAATAAACCAAAATTCAGAGAAAAATAACTGTTAAAATATAATTGCTTAAGGTAGCAAACTATAAACATTTAGTCCAAAGATTGATGGTTTAATTGTTCCCTGCTATAATCTTGAACTAGGATTCCCAATGTGGTTGTCCCTATATTGGCCATTTGGTCTGGTACTTGGCCCAATGTAGCGCTTTGGTGTTCAGTAATATGATATACTGGAAAATTAAAGATTATGAATGCAAAATGGGAATTGATTATGCCTTTTATTCGAGCGTTATGGATGATTTTTGAGGAAGAAAATGGCATTTACAAGAAATATTCCACCACCGGGGCAAAACCACCATTGGTTGTTAATTCGTTCGTGCTGCTGCCCGATGGTTTAGTCTTCTCCAAGATCTATTTAAGAAAAAAACTGCAGATGCTGGAAAAAATTGAAGGTAGACCAAAAATGCTGGGGGAACTCAGCGGGTGAGGCAGCATCTATGGAGAGAAGGAATAGGCGACATCTTCAGACTGATGTGGGGGGATGGGAAATAGAAAGGAAGAGGCGGAGGCACAAGGACTAGCTGGGAAGGGGAAGGGGAAGGGGAAGGGGGAAGAGGGAGAAGACAAGGGCTATCTAAAATTGGAGAAGCCAATGTTGATACCGCTGGGGTGTACACTACCCAAGTGAAATACCCAAGCTTGTCTCCTCACTACATTTACTACTGGCTCCAGTCGCAAATCTGAGTTTGAGTGATCTGTGCAAGGCAGTCATTGATGCTGAAATTCCACTGTGGAAATTGGAAAACAAATCTCTGAAGTTTTTTTAGAGAAATACACAGAGGAACATATACCAAGTGAGTAATCATTATGGAAAAAGTATGTTGACAGCAACTTCAACATTGTTGTGCAGAAAATTAGAGATGAAATTGCATGCAACAAAATATGGATCTCAATAGACGAGACAACCGTTGCTGTGGGGAGATATGTTGCCAATATGTGACCTGTCTCAGTACACTGGAGACGGGTCAACCATCAATGGAGTATTGTTGACATTGGAAGTATTGGAGAAGTCAAACAGCTCAACAATTGCTCAGTTGTTTACATCTTCACTTGCTGTACTTTGGTCAGAAGGTATAAAACACGAGAATGGTCTTCTGTTTGTGACTGATGCAGCTCCGTACATGAAAAAAGCTGCTCATGCTCTTAAGGTTTTATTCCCCCAAAATGTTGCATTTGACACACTTAGCTCATGGACTTTATAGGATTGCCAAGCACATACGTAGCTTGTTTCCAAATGTCGATCGCCTAATTTCCAATGTCAAGAAAATCTTCCTCAAAGCACCATCATGTGTGCAGTTGTTCAAGGAAATGGCACCCGAGATTCCGCTACCTTCTCAGCCCGTTTTGACTAGGTGGGGCACATGGCGCTCTGCTGTACTCTACTATGCTGCAACTTTTGAAAAGATAACAGAAATCGTCAATTGTTTTGGAGAAGAAGAATCTGCTGCAGTCAGGATCATCAGTGAAATCATGCAGAAAAAGTTCCTCCACTGTGATCTTGTTTATTGCAAACTTTTGCAAACTTCCCATGCTATCAATTCCCTTGAAAAATGTGGCAAAACATTAATGAATAACTTGCAGGTTTTCAACTAAGTAACTGACGACAATAGACAATAGACAATAGACAATAGGTGCAGGAGTAGGCCCTTCAAGCCAGCAAGCCCTTCAATGTGATCATGGTGGATCATCGCCAATCAGTACCCAGTTCATGCCTTCTCCCCATGATATTTGTAAATCCTTGGCAATGTAGGTAAAGACATACAAGGAAAATGTGAGGGAGTAATTTTAGCTAACAAAGATCTTGAGAAATACAAAACATAGCTAAAGTTCTCAGAGGTAGTTGTAATGCACAAGATATCAACATGAATATAGATCCTGTAGCTTGTTTCGGGTATGCATCAGTGACCTCAGCTGAGATAGAAATATGTTTTTCACACAACTGAAGCATATTCTAACTGACAGACGGCATAGTTTAAAACCAGATTATTTGGAAAAAATGCTAGTAATTATGTGCAACCTGGCAACTTTGGTCATTTAATGAAGTATACCTTTATATTATCATTTTTTATCATATTTTGGCAGAGGAAATACATGCCTTTTTATGCCTTTTTTTGTCAACATGCCTTTTTCGTGCCTTTTTTGTAATCTTATTATGCCTTTTTGCCTGCCTATTTCAGAGTTTTTTTAGTGCCTAAACATCCTGGCTCTACTTATCTCCCTTGAATAGGTTTTTAGATTAACTACAGTTTAAAAATTGTCTAGCTCCTTCAGTTTTGCAAATAAGAGAATAATAACAATAGTTAAATATCCAATAATACTTTATTCTGGGTGCTCTGAGGACAGATAATTTCAGTAATAAAGTACCTGTGGAGAATCCTATTTAGAAGAGCGTTCTTGATATAATTGAGCGTGACTATCTTCCATCATTATTTCCATATCAGATATATTCACCTAAATGTTTGTTTAAATGCCAGTAGTGATGCGAAAGAAGTGAGACCGATTGTTTTCTGATATCCTTGATCTCCGATTATTTGACCAACAAAAAGTAAAATGTCAGATCACTGAGCACTACAAAGGAAGAAAGTTTGACTTCAAAGGCTACGTTCTCTTTTGATGTCCTGCCCTGTTGTGTCCTTTACTCTCGTCAAGTAGAATGATTTATTGGATAGACCGAAACCCACTGTCACTTCTAGACTGGAAACATCAGAAAACACCAACAAGAAGAGGAACCAGGAGGGTCTCAAATGCGGCTATTTCTTTGGTGGTTGAAAATGCAAAATTTCAATTGAAGGGATTTGAATCAGCTTCATGTGGAGTTTATTTCATACGTCATGAAATTTGAGGGAAAAATCTAATGAATTGCATTGATCTGGTAATGGCAGATTCAACAAGGATTTTCCCCACCAGATTTGTTTTTAATATTGGTAGAAACTCTCAACCTATAATTGCTGCAATAACCTAGATAAGGAAGTAACTACGTTTGTTTATCCCTTAGGCAGATTGAGGTTCCTTGAAAAATGTCTCATGATCCTCGAGTGCTATAACATTCAGAAAATAAGCAGTGGAGTTTTTGGATGAGGGAGGGGGTTGTTGGGCTGAGCGCAGATAGTAGGACTGGGGGAGAAATAAATAAATATTCCAAATACCGCATATGTAGATATTTCCATTCTTAATATAATGTGGCATTTTCTGGCAATATATTATATACTATAACTTCCTAATGCCTGAGAACCTTACTCTAAATTTTAAAAAGTTGTACAGCATAAATAGGAAAACAAAAATTGTTTTAATTACAGTAAAGATAATTTAATCTGACTTGAATGAAAAGTAAATCTTGGATGTTTACAGCAAAAAGGAAAACTTTAATCTGGGCATATCTCATCTTGCTTTGCGATAATCCATCCATTTTACTCCGCACCCAAGCCTTTTCCTCATAATCCTTTGTTAGTCCTCTTCAAGCACATATGCAATTACATCAGAAAAGCTCCTATGAATTCTGCAAGCGCTGCACTTTCTGGAAGTCAACCCACCATGCAAAGAATGTTTTTTTTTTCCCTTCTAAATTTTTTTACTAGTTACTTCAAATCAGAGCTTATGGGGAGAAAGTAGGAAAATTTGGTTAGGATGGAGAAATAGATCAGCCATTAATGAATGGCAGAGTAGACTTGATGGGCTGAATGGCCTAATTTTGCTCCTATCAATTATGACCTTTTGACCTAAATCTCTAAGTCCAGGTTGGAAGGGAAATGGCCAAAGAAATCTTGTCCATTGAATATCACTATTAATTCTCCATTAATGTTTTTTTACTATAAGGAGAACAAGCTCTTCAATCTGAAGATCATTGGTTGAGTATTCCTCTCTATCTCTTTGCTGGCTACTAAATTGTTCCTAATGGGTGGTGCATAAAATTGAATACCTTATTCCTGCTGAGCCCCAACCTTACCTTTGTAAAGATTTGGTATTGGTTTTATTATACTTTGTGTTCAATGTTCCTTTATTCAAAGTCAAATATACAATGTAATTTCTTCATTTGCTTTAAGAATTTGCTTTCTCAAAGCCTTGTTAATATTTAGTCTTAATCTTGTACACCATCTTAGTGTAAAATAAAATCACTTGCATGAGTCTGAAGAAGTGTCCGAGCCTGAAACATCACCTGTTCATTTCCTGCTAAGATGCTGACTGACATGCTGACATCCTCTAGCACTTTGCGCTGGGGGCGCCGTCCTGTATGGGTATGGCTGCCCAGCCTGCAGCTGTCTGTTTTTTCACCTCTTTTTCTTATTTTTAGTGAGTTAAAGTGTTTTGTTTTTGGAGGTTTAGTCTTTTTTATGTGGGGGGTGGGGGGGTGGGGGGAGGGGAAACTGCTTTTCAGGATCCCTACCTGGTCGGAGAGGCAGCTTTTCTCCGAGCAGCTCCTTCGGCCCGTCCTCGCAGCCTACCAGCGGGCCTGGAGCGGTGTTTCCCGAGGGGATCGGCCAGAACCACGACTTCAGTGGTGGCACAGCGCTGGATCGCTATCGCGGATTGGGCGATGCCTTACCCGGGTCGCCGCACTAGGACCGCCGATTAAACATCGCGGAGCTGCGGGTCTGTGCAGCGGCTGGTTGCGGGCGGCGGCGCTGAACTTTACATCGGGAGCCTGGGACCTCTCGCCGAGATCACCAATGGTGGAGCTCCATCCAGCGCGGCCTGTTGGCTTCGGAAGCCGTGGTCTCCGGTAAGGAAGCGGCTGTTCCAGGCATCCCAAGCCGCTGAGAGGATTCTCCCGATGCCGGAGCACCATCATCCGGCGAGAAGGGCCTGAAACATCGGGCCTCCGTAAAGGCGACTGTGGACGCCTCAATAGGCCCGACTATGGGTGGATATGGGGATGGCGACTGGGCTTTGTGCCTTCCCTCACAGTGGGAACCATTGTGGGGGGCTGTTTTTACGTTTAAATTTCTTTATTATTGTAATGTTGTATTATTTTTAATGTGCTGCAATGGCAATCCGCATTTCACTACACCAGTTGGTGTATGTGACAAATAAAGAACCTTTGAAACTTTATTTTGCATTAATGGGAATTTATTTCCAACACTGCCTCAGTCAATGCGATGAAATGCAGTCAGCAATGAATAAGTCTGCTATTCTACCTATTCTCTATATTGACTTGGTCATGAACCATACAACTCACTGCACATCTGAATGGGTTGTATCAAATGATAAAGGAAGAAACAATAGCAGCAAATTTTTCCCAGTACAAGGAGAATTATTTTTTTTGGCAAAATGTTGCAAGGTATTTATGTGCATAGTCCCTAACCGGTTTAATCACCATATCTATCTAACTGACTAGGGAATTACCCAATAACCTTAACACAAATGTATAGAAAGCATACATAGAATATATAACCTGTACATATAGTAGAGGAACAGGCCCACTGGCCCACAACGTCTGTGCCAAATACAATGCCAAGATAAACTAATCTTGTCGGACAGCACTTGATTCATATCCTTCCATTCTCTGCATATCCACACATATTCATGTGCCAATCTATAAGCCTCTTAAATGCTGCTCTTGCTCCATCGCCACCCATGGCAGTGCGTTCCAGGCACCCACCACCCTGTGTGTAAAACAAAAACTGCCCCTCGCATCTCCTTTAAACTTTGCCCCCCTCCCCATGTTAAATTATAATCATATAACCATATAACAATGACAGCACGGAAACAGGCCATCTCGACCCTTCAAGTCAGTGCCGAACACTTATTTTCCCTTAGTCCCATCTACCTGCACTCAGACCATAACCCTCCATTCCCTTCCCATCCATATACCTATCCAATTTATTTTTAAATGATAAAATCGAACCTGCCTCCACCACTTCCACTGGAAGCTCTTTCCACACAGCTACCACTCTCTGAGTAAAGAAGTCCCCCCTCGTATTACCCCTAAACTTCTGTCCCTTAATTCTCAAGTCATGTCCTCTTGTTTGAATCTTTCCTACTCTCAATGGGAAAAGCTTATCCACGTCAACTCTGTCTATCCCTCTCATCATTTTAAAGACCTCTATCAAGTCCCCCCTTAACCTTCTGCGCTCCAAAGAATAATGACCTAACTTGTTCAACCTTTCTCTGTAACTTAGTTGCTGAAACCCAGGCAACATTCTAGTAAATCTCCTCTGTACTCTCTTTATTTTGTTGACATCCTTCCTATAATTAGGCGACCAAAATTGAACACCATACTCCAGAATTGGCCTCACCAATGCCTTGTACAATTTTAACATTACAACCCAACTTCTATACTCAATGCTCTGATTTATAAAGGCCAGTACACCACTCATACCTTCTCATACCCTCTCATCTTCGATATTTCCACCCTGGGGAAAAAAGGTTCAGACTGTCTACCCTTTCTATATGGCATGCTTCAGTCAGGTATTAAAATGCAAAACTTCACAACTTACATTGCAGCTGTATTAAACTTTGATTAGGCCATATCTGGAATATTGTGTGCATGTCCTACTGCCACACTATAGAAACGGTGAAGAAGTTTTGGAGAGGTTGCAGAAGAGGTTTACCAGGATGTTGCTTTGTTTAGAGTGCATTAGTTATAAGGAGAGGTTGGACAACTTGGGGTTGTGTTTGCTGGGGTATCAGAGGCTGAGGGACGACTGAATAGAAGTATATAAAATGATGAGAGTCATAGATAGAGTAAGTAGTTCGGGTCTTTTTGCTAGTGCATTGATGACAAATACTGGAGGGGATGGGTTTAAGGTGAGGGGTGAAGTTTTAACGAGGTGTGAAACAAGATTTTTTTTAGACGGAGAACATTAGGTACTTAGAACACTGTCACGAGAGGTGATAGAAACATATATGGTAGCAATGTTTAGGATGCATTTGGACAGACACATAAACAAGCAGGGAATGGAAGAATATAGACAATGTATAATAATAATAATAATATATTTTATTGTCATTGCACATAAGCGCAACGAGATTTGGTATGCAGCTTCCATCCGATGTCATAACATAAATAACTAATAAAATTTAGATTTAGATATCCCGAGAACATGGATTGTAAAAAGAACAGTAAAATAGTCAAAAGAGTTCAACAGACTAAAGTGTAGATGTGTCTGTGCGACGTGACAATCCGAGGGAGACAGTCCAGGGGGGGTGGGGGGCACTCACCATCCCGGAAATTAATCTGGTGAACCTACGTTGCACTCCCTCAATAGCAATAATGTCATTCCTCAAATTAGGAGACCAAAATTGCACACAAAAGGAATATCTGATAAAGAGGGACCAATAACTTAAAGATGCAGTTGGAAGTTGATATGTGCACGTCAGATATACAGGTAATAACATGATATTAATCCTTAGAGGACCGCCTCGTATAATCCCATCCTCAAAAAACAGATTTGAAAAAAACATTAATCCAATGTCATTTAATTTTCCTTATGTGACATATATTTGGCAAACTATGTGAGCCATCTATTTTTGCAACTAAAACTAAAATCCTTCAGCTTAATTTAGGTCCAAACCAAAGTATGTGTCTGTTGATTGAAATAGATGGGTATGAGCCATCAAAGAACTGCAATGTGATCTTCTTTCCAAAATAGAATACCTGCTTGAGCTGTAGTCTAAGCAAGCACTAATCGTTCATGCAACATTTGTTCCCCACGAGTCAGTGTAGACCAATGCATTTGACATTAAGCAATAATTATAAAACAATTGGCCGGTGATTTAATACTGCAATTCTCTGCCCCAGGGAGGCCAGATTATTAGATAGACTTAAGGTGAAAATAGAGAAAGATTTGGAGGAATTGAAGACTGGCACAGGAGTTGAGGCCGTCATAGGTCAGCCATGATCATATCGAATTGTGGGGTGAGAATGTGGAGTCTAGTAGCTTACTCCTATGTTTCACTTAACTTTTCAATATGCTAATTACATGTGATGATATCTTAACCAAATGTACTCTTCATTTAAAGGATTAAATTGGCTTTATCTTAGATCAAGATAAACAGATGTCATTTTATTCTCTTAAAAATCACTGAGTCTGCTTTTATGCTTTAATGGAAAGTCATCAAGCTGCAATTACAGCTGCAACCCTGTGGTGCACTGCGGAAGCTACACTGGTGGGAAAATGAAATTGTAACATCTCCTGGTGAAAATTTGTACCCACTCATTTATGGATCAAAATTGGGGAGTGGGCTACAAGCACAACACTTTTACAATGGGCACTTTCAGACGAGTGTGTACTCTCTAGGTTATCAGCACCTGGTACACCACCTAGCAGCTCATCTAAAATCAGAGATTAAATGTTTGCCTTTGTTTCAGCAGCAACAGAAAAGAGAGAGGCAATTTCAAGAATGCTGGAAAGCTATGAAGGGTGCTCCAGATTGTGGGATGGAGTGGTCACAGCTTAGGTGGTAGCGGGTGGCGGCACAGTGGTGAAGCTGGTAGAGGGTGCCTCACAGTGCCAGAGATCTAGGTTCGATCCTGACCTTGGGTGCTGTCTTTGCGGAGTTCGCATGTTCTCCCCGTGGATGTCCTCTTGGTGCTCCGGTTTCCCTCCTCATCTCAAAGACATGTGGGCTAGTAGGTTAATGGGCCTCTGTAAATTTCCCCTAGCCTGTAGGGAGTGGATGCAGAAGTGGGAGAGTCTAGAACTAGTGTGAACGGGTGATCGATGGCCAGTGTGGACTCAGTGGACCAAAGAGTAATAAAAAGTATATGGCATAGTTGCACTGCAGTAGTGTTGCCACCTTAGGGCCTGTCCCACTTTCACAACCTAATTCACAACCTTTTTTACTTGTGGATGTTTTCATCATGTTGAAAATACGCCCCAACCTACTTGATGCCACGAGTACCTACGACTAGCATCACAACCCACCTACGACCTCCTACGACCTCGTGACGACCATGCTGCGAGTATGAGTCAATGGCAAACTCGGCAGAGGTTGTGAGTTAGGTCATGAAAGTGGAACAGGCCCTTTACAAGTGCCAGAGATTCGGGTTCAATTCTGACTATAGGTGAAGTCTGTATGGTGTTTGCATGTTCTCCCTGTGGCCACATAGGTTTTCTCTGGGAAATCCGATTTCTTCCCACAAGTTTATAGGTTAATTGGCTTCCGTAAATTGTCCCTAGTGTGTTGGATGGAACTTGTGTATGGGTGAAACCTGCTCTGTATGGTTTGTTTCCATGCTGTATCTCTAAACTTAACTAAAAAGTCCTTTTTGGTTCAGTGTTGGTCAATGTGGCAGGGGTCCTTAAGCAGGAATTAGTA
This sequence comes from Leucoraja erinaceus, assembly GCF_028641065.1. NCBI lineage: Eukaryota > Metazoa > Chordata > Chondrichthyes > Rajiformes > Rajidae > Leucoraja > Leucoraja erinaceus. The sequence goes on from NC_073386.1 coordinate 23,365,846, forward strand.
TTCTTTTTGGTGTAAAACATCTATTGGGTGCCTTGGGCCAATTGTGGCCAAAAGACTTAGAGCAACTGGCAGCTGGATTCTCCCCCACATTCCCTATCTTCACCCCATTCCCCTGTGCCCCACTTGAACTCGCACCTGTTTCTCCCTTCCCCCTCCCCATACATGTTTTCCTCTGGCCTCACGATTAGTGACTCTTCAATCCTTTTGTATCACACCTTCTGTTTTTATTTCATCTCCGGCCTTTGTCCAATCCCTAATAACAACCCATCCCCACTTGTGTTTACCCATTACCTGCTATACTTTGTTCTGCTTCTCAACACTTCCAGCTTTCTTCACCTACTCCCCAAACAATCAGTCTGATGAAGGGCCCAACCCAAAACGTCACCTATCCATGTTCTCCAGAGATGCTGCCTGCCCCCCCCCCTCAGTTACTCCAGCACTTTGTGTCTTTTCTTGCTGGGTTATTGCCACAGGGGACCACAGCCGTTTTGCTTAATAGATCAAATGATTGAGAGAATGCCATTGGATGAGAAGAGCCAATCTGGGAAAGAGGCACCAGGTGATCTGGACCAATTAGGAGGGAGCCGTGGGAAGGGAATGGCCAAATGGGAAAGCAGAGGGGAAGGGCTTATGAGGATGATTGTAGGACTGGGATGGAATTAAGCAGGAGAAAACAGCTGGGAAGAAAGAACCACAGTGAGGGCTGGGTGTAAAAGGCATTTTGGAATGGAGGTTGAACTGTAGGTGGCACAGTGGCATTGTGGCAGACTACTGCCTCACAACACAATAGACCCGGGTTCAATCCTGACTACGGCCTTTGTACATTCTCCACATGACTGTGTCGGTTTTCTCTGGGTGCTCCGGTTTCTTCCCACACTCCAAAGACGTACAGGTTTGGAGGTTAATTGGCTTGATATAAATGTAAAATTGTCCCTAGTGTGTGTGTAGGATAGCTAGTATGCGGGATTGTTGGCCGATGCGGACTCGGTGGACTGAAGGGCCTGTTTCCGTGCTGTATCCCTAAACTAAACTAAATGTGGTGGCATTGTTGGGTGAATGGGGGCGGGTGGTGGTGAATGGCGATGTCATAGCAGTTACCCTCAAGTTGATCATTCTGCTGAAAAAAGGCTCTTGGTGTGCTCACAGTTTCGTCCACATGCACGTCCAACCATCTAGTTCATATCACTTGATCATATTTCTAATAAAATCGCCAAAGTAACAATCAAAAATCTTGGCTACCCAGTTTTTGACATTGACCTTCCTTCCTGCTGCTAATTCCACCACAGCAGAAGCATATTTGAAGCATTTACTGGTTTTGTGGCTTTTCTGCACCATACTTTGATACCAGATAATTAAGAAATACGTATTTAAAGGCTACAAACATAACATGTGGTAGCCATTATTCGCACGCATGCCACATGAGATTTCCTGGCACTTGCAGAGATTTAAAATCTTTTCCACTGCACATTGATTCATCATTCTGTTGTCATGAGGAACACAAAGGAATAAAATGAACACACACCCAGGCTATGATTATGGCTGATATATGCTGGCCTCAACTCCTGTTCAAGTTCTCAGTTCCACACCAAAGGAAGGCCAGAAATTGGTATTGAACATTCTCTCAATCAGAAATAAATGCAAGTCAAATATTTCTAACATAATTTTAATCACTTCAGGGGCTGTGTTTATTAAAAACAAACATAAAAATTGTCTTAGCGCATCACATAATTAATAAATCCGCTACCAAAAAGTTCCTCCCTATTTCATAAACCTCCCTAAATCTCTTATGCAACCCATCTTTCCACATTAAAGTCCAAGCTTTTTTCACCCTCTGTTAATACTAATTCCAAAGTTGGATGTTTTAGTGATTGCTAACGGTTGCATAGTCAAGCAAGTTCTTAATGATTTTGCTTTTACTTCTTTACCCTTAAATAAGAGATCTGAGTGGACTCTTTAATTTTGCCAATAATGATTCTGGGTGCTTGAAGCAATGCTGCATTTCAGACATAGGAAAACATATTTTAGAGTATTCAAACCAAATAATACACTTGCCATATTTAGCTCAGTAATGTCCTTCAGGGAATGAAATCTGTCCCCCTCCACACCCACAGCAACATGATTGACTCAACTGATCTTTTATATCTGATCATGAAGATTAGGGTTACAATGAAAGGGCAAGAAATACTCTCATTGTCAGTGATGACCCTATATTATGAATGAGTAATAAAAGAAAATAATAGTAAATTAAAAATAAACGATACAAATACATTCATGGTTCCCTTATGCCCCCTCACCATATGGGCATTGTTACAGTAGAGAATCATATCTACAGGGTGAAACATAGAAACATAGAAAATAGGTGCAGGAGTAGGCCATTCGGCCCTTCGAGCCTGCACCGCCATTCAATATGATCATGACTGATCATCCAACTCAGTATCCTGTACCTGCCTTCTCTCGATACCCCCGATCCCTTTAGCCACAAGGAAAGCATAAGGATAAGCATAAGGAAAGTAAACAAAGTCCATCCATTATCTTTTTGCTTTAAAAACAGGTCCTTCATCTTGTCAATAGACAATAGACAATAGGTGCAAGAGTAGGCCATTTGGCCCTTCGAGTCAGAACCGCCATTCAATATGATCATCCCCAATCAGTACCCCGTTCCTGCCTTCTCCCCATATTCCCTGACTCTGCCATTTTTAAGAGCCCTATCTAGCTCTCTCTTGAAAGCATCCAGAGAAAGCATCCACCGCCCTCTGAGAATTCCACACTCACCTCTCTCTGTGTGAAAAAGTGTTTCCTCGTGTCCGTTCTAAATGGCTTACTCCTTATTCTTATCCAACCTTGTCCATGCCAACCTTTTTATCCATCTATACCAATCCCATTTACCCACATTATAATAGAATCCTTCTATGCCTTGCATATTCCAGTGACCATCTAGATGCCTCTTAACCATGTGTAAGAAAGACCTGCAGATGCTGGTTTAAATTGAATGTAGTCATAAAATGCTAGAGTAACTCAGCGGGTGAGGCAGCATCTCTGGAGAGAAGGAATGTGCGACGTTTCAGGTCGCGAGCCTTCTTCAGACTGAAGAAGTCTGAAGAAGGATCTCGACCCAAAACGTCACCTATTCCTTCTCTCCAGAGATGCTGCCTCAACCCTGAGTTAACCCAGCATTTTGTGTCTGCCTCTCAACCATGGCAATTATTCCAATTCCATCACCTCCTCAGATGGGGTATTCTAGATATCAACCACACTATGTCTAAAAAACGCATACCCCTCACATCCTCTTCAACAAATCTGTACTCTCACTTTAAGCCCTCACCATCTTTTTTGTTATTACTCCTATGCCAAAATATTTTGATTATCTACCCTATCTTTGTCTCTCATATTCTTATGCATGTTCTCAGTCTGTGTCTTTTGCCATGCTGCTCATTCCTATGCTGCTGTTTTGCCTTCTTTTGATTTTTCCATCTCATGGGATTCGAGTGGAATATAAAAGCAGTGACTAATAGCGTTATTCAGAAAATATTGCTTGTCTTTTTGATGGGGAGTTCCATATCTGTACAGAGAAATGCATACAAATTGATTATTCAACCTCAAGTTCAATAAAAAATCCAAAACTGCCTCACCTCAAAATAGCATCAAGAAGCTGAAAAAAATTGAAGGCAATTTACAGAGGACCTGGAATGTCTTTGTTGGCAGCAACTAATTTGATTTGCTTTGCAGCCGTATCGCAGAATATTATAATTTCTGGAGAAGTTTAGATCCATCCTAAATCACCTTGGCCCACATTTTAATATAATTTTTATTATAGAGCTGCTATAGCCCTTGTCACTGGGCAGACTTAGAGCCAAACCAAATGTTGGCGCTTGACCAAACTGCCAATATTGCACTATGCCACCCTGTATTTTATGACCATTTCTGTGGAATATGTTTTAAACCCCCATTTTGCAGAGACAGGAATGGTACCCCTTAGTACTTGACCCCACCAAAAATGGACAGTAGAGGCTCATACTGATTTAAACAGGTAATAATACAAGAAGAAATTGGTCATTGCTAAACATTTTTAAATGTGCACTCTTGTTAATCTAAGTACCATTGAAAATCCCTTAGTCTATACTGAGATATAAAGCTAGTTTAATCACTGGAACAGTCAAGTTGCCTCAGTCACACAACAATCCATGAACTGTGCACATTTACCACCAGCTGGGAACTCGATATCAGGTTTCAGTACAAGTCTAAAAAGACAGCTCTACCATTGTGCACCATAAAAATACCACTAAAAATCAAAGTGGAGAACAACGCTCGGTCATTGCTGGTCTATTTATGTTAACCCTTCTAGTCAATTTGTATAAAGGGTTCATCACTTTGATGAGCAAATGAAAGAGAAACACTATCTTGTTTTTCAAAGGAAGGAATTATGACCTTTGATTTCTGTTCCCTGATTGATACAAAACTTAGATTCATTTGCAACAAATAGTGGATACTTATCTCCTCTGGATTTTAACCATTCTCTTTGATACTCAATAACATGAAAGCATGCAGTAAAAGATCTGGGTGAACATTTATCACAACTGATCAAAACAAAGGATTAGAACTATGATGCCAAATTTAAATTTAATATAATGCAAGCAATATATAATATAGTATTAAAATTTATATAAACTCATGAATGCATATTTGTTATCCTTTTTTTTGGCTTAGAGATACAGTGTGGAAACATGCCTTTCGCCCCACTAAGACCACGCCAACCATCGATACACTAGTTCTACACTATCTCACTTTTGCATCCTACACATGAGGTGCAATTTACAGAAGGCAATTAACCTACAAACCTACACATCTTTGGAATGTGGGAGGAAACCAGAGCACCCGGAGAAAACCCTTGTGGTCTCAGGGTAAATGTAAAAACTTCGCACATGTAGCACCTGTGGTCAGAATTGAACCCATGTTACTGGTGCTGTCAGGCAGCTGCTCTATCGCTGAGCCATTGTGCCACCCACTGTGAGTATCGGTGGGGAACATACAACAATTGAGGCTATTAAATTTGTTACAATAAAATAAAAAAAGTATAAATATAATTTACCATTAAACAGGTTTTACCAGTTGCGGCTCCATGATATCTTTTCATCTTGAGGTTATTACTTCAGGGAATCCTGTAAAATAGTGTGGTCCACAAGCCATGTGCAGACATCAGGAACTGGAACCTTAAATCCAATCCCATCACTGCCGTCAGAGGCCTCTGACTTAATTACATGTCATGATTGATCAGAGACATTAAATAACAGTTCAAATTTTTTGAAATAATTAAAAATAAATAAAATAATTAACGAACATTTGATATATTTACATGAAATTAATTAAAATATGGTATTAAAATAATGAACAATTACTGAATCACTTATCTGCGCTTATGTTTTTAATCAAGAAATGATTCCTTTCAAATAAATGTGGCTTTGCTATTTGGGCCACTCACCCTTGGCATTAAGTTGAGTACTGGATGTGCAGACTTTTGAGCCCCTCAATTCAGTGTATTTCTGCTAAGCAGCAATGAAAAGAAGATCTGATCAATCTCCTTCACCTTGATGCTGATTCATGAGTTGCAGTGTGCAGGTGCAGAAGTCAGATATGAACTGGTCCGCACCCACAACATTGTATTGAATCACCAATCCCAGGAAGTTCACGATCAGTCTGAATGAAAATATAAGTGGCTCTATGATTAAGACTGAGGGAATTCACCTTGTTTGAAGCAAGATGCCACATAAATGTTATATCTCCCTCCTGGAAGTGAGCTAGATGCACTGATCAACTTGCACTGATCAATTAACCTACCAATCTGGATGTCTTCGAGATATCGGAGGATACCAGAGCACCTGGAGAAAATTCATGTGGTCAGAGAGAAGGTGCAAACTTTATACAGTCTGCACCATAGATCAAGATTGAACAGAATCTCTGCACTGTGGGATAGTGATCTAAGGAAATGTCAAGAACATTTTTTATTCTGTGCTGTCAGGTTTTAGAATAGAATAGAATGTCTTTTCATTCAAACAGCTTGGTTTGAACAAAATTGCATTTTAAGCTGTAATCAAATGTTCATACCACCAAATGGTCTTCTGTTGATCTCAGGACTTGCTCAGAGGGAATCAGAGGGAAATCCCAGCAAGGCACTGGTGATCTTAATTGCAAGAAGTTGTTTAAATAAATGAATATAATATTTTGTTTGACTGTGGGCAAAACCGATGATTGACTAATAGCTGTGATCACTGGTGGCTCTAAGCCGCAGTAGTAAAACACAGAGATTCTTGATAAGCCCAAGGACAATTGATGGAGAATGTAAGATTAGGGATGATGATGGAAAAGGGAGAAAATGCACCACAAGGGAAAGAGCACAATTTCCATGAAAGCCGCAAGTAGCAATCCTGCTTCTTCAAAATGAGATCTGAAAAAAAAATATCAGAATTTACCTCTGCATCTTTCCCTGCCCAGGAATTACTGACAGGTTTAGCTTGATGGAGAATCCAGCACCATAGGGAAATAGACAAGATAGTTGCTGGTAAATGATACCCATTATTTTAGCTACTCTTCCACCCTCTTTCGACCAGGTTGGGATGTTTTTAGTTTAGTTTAGTTTAGAGATACAGCACGGAAACAGGCCCTTTGGACCCACTGAGTCAGCGACCATCAGCGATCCCCGCACACTAACACTTTCCTACACACACTAGGATATAGAAGTTGGGATGTAATGTTAAAATTGTACAAGGCATTGGTGAAGCCAATTCTGGAGTATGGTGTACAATTTTGGTCGCCTAATTATAGGAAGGATGTCAACAAACTAGAGAGAGTACAGAGGAGATTTACCAGAATGTTGCCTGGGTTTCAGCAACTAAGTTACAGAGAAAGGTTGAACAAATTAGGTCTTTATTCTTTGGAGCGCAGAAGGTTAAGGGGGGACTTGATAGAGGTCTTTAAAATGATGAGAGGGATAGACAGAATTGACGTGAATAAGCTTTTCCCATTGAGAGTAGGGACGATTCAAACAAGAGGACATGACTTGAGAATTAAGGGACAGAAGTTTAGGGGTAACATGAGGGGGAACTTCTTTACTCAGAGAGTGGTAGCTGTGTGGAATGAGCTTCCAGTGGAAGTGGTGGAGGCAGGTTCGATTTTATCATTTAAAAATAAATTGGATAGGTATATGGACGGGAAAGGAATGGAGGGTTATGGTCTGAGTGTAGGTAGATGGGTTTAGGGGAAAATAAGTGTTTGGCACGGACTTGAAAGGCCGAGATGGCCTGTTTTCCATGCTGTCATTGTTATATGGTTATATGGATAATTTACAATTTTTTACCGACAACAATTAACCTACAAACCTGCACATCTTTGGAGTGTGGGAGGAAACTGGAGCACCTGGAGAAAACCCACACAGGTCACGGGGAGAACGTGCAAACTCCACATAGGCAGCACTCGTAGTCAGGATCTAACCTGGGTCTCTGGTGCTGTGAGGCAGCAACTCTACCGCTGTGCCACTGCCGCCCCATACTAGGATGTTGAAAGCAGTCTGAAGAAGGGTCTCGACCCAAAACTTCACCCATTCCTTCTCTCCATTGATGCTGCCTGTCCCGCTGAGTTACTCCAGCATTTTGTGTCTTTCCGGGATGTACAAAATCAGGCTCAGTTATCAAGTCACCTAAACTAAAAGATAAACAGGAAGACCAGAAGTGGCAGCAGGGTGGATTTTGTAGAGACGCTGTTGGCATTTCGCCATGTAATTATCAGCAAGTTCTGGATTTCTGCCATGCATGCAGAATGTTGAAGTTTCAAACTTGTTGGTTGCTTCAGCATTTTCCTAGCTAGGCTCTGGGTACTGAGTTTTTTTCTGAACGCCAGCAGAGGTTTGTAAAGTTGGGTCAAATCCCCAGTGGGGAATTTCTCACAGAATTAGCCAACGAGTTCTGATGTAGGGACTTCTCCATTAATTTCACAACAGATGAATGCTTACAAAGGATTGAGGTATTAGCATTTTTAGATTTTTATCACCTTTCGAGGTTTGTAAATATTGTTAATTTGTTTTACTTACATTATGGTTTTAGTAATTTTGAGCCATTCTTAAGAACTTAATTTTTTTGTATGTTTTCAATTAACAGAAATATTTATTCACTGTGCTTTAACAACTTTGATTCCTCACCTAACTGTTCATCGAAGCTGTTTGTCACATTTTCAGATGGGTTAGTTCTGACTATTCCTTGATGGGTTAAATGTGTGGAAAGCATTGTCATGCTGAAGAGCTTCATCTGTAAAGTTGAAGCTGGGCATGTTCAAAAATCTAGTTCAGGAGATCTGCATTAAAAAACACTTATGTCCCACTTAGGCGACTTTTTAGGCGACTGCAGGATACTATGCGGGCGCTAAATGGTCGCCACATGTTCGCGGGTCATTACTGGGTAGTTGCCTTCGTGGTCGTGAGGAGTTCCCGCATTCTGGGAACTAGTCGCGGCCTCATTATGGTTGTCGTGAATTTTTCAACATAAAGCCGCCAGGGAGAGTAGCGCGAATTCTCGTGCCGTAGGTGGATCTTACGTGACCCTTCCCGTACACTGTGCTTTCACCATCTTAATTACAGCTCCAACCTTCCTGTTCATCTCGGTGTGTGTCAGTGTCACATTGGCATTGCACCATGTGAATTTCACTCAGACAGTGCTCCGCCCCGCTTGACAGGCACCGGCAGTCGCCTGAAAAATCGCCTAAGTGGGACAGGCCCATTAGAGTTGCAAAGGAAATGAGACATACAGCATTGAAACAGGCCCGATGGCCCAACTCGACCAAGATGTTCCATTTACACTAGTCCCACCAGGCCCATATCCCTCTAAAGATTTCCTATCCATGTACCTGTCCAAATGCCTTTTAAAGGCCTTGTTTACCTTTTCTGGCAGTTGGTTTCACATACATACAAGAGTCAAGAGTCAAGAGTCAATTTAATTGTCATTTGGACCCCTGGAGGTCCAAACGAAATGCCGTTTCTGCAGCCATACATTACACACAAATAGACCCCAGACACAACATAATTACATTTTACATAAACATCCATCACATAGCTGTGATGGAAGGCCAAAAAAACTTATCTCTCCACTGCACTCTCCCCCCCCCCCCCGATGTCAGAGTCAAAGTCAAAGCCCCCGGCTGGCAATGGCGATTGTCCCGCGGCCATTAAAGCCACGCTGGGTGGTGCGAGGTCGCACACCGGGTCTTGGTGTTGGAGCACCCGGTGTGCGCTCGCAAAGTCCCGCGGCCATTCCAGCCGCGCGGGGCAGTGGTGTCAGGCCCCGCTCCAGGAGCTCTTCAACCCCGCAACACGGGCGGGAGAATTCGCCGTTGCAGGAGCCCCGAAAAGCGGTCTCCCTCCAGGGATCCGCGGGCTCCCGGTGCCGCCGTCCGCAGACCCGCAGTAGCAGCCTCCGCATCAGCAGCAGCAGCGGCATCGGCAGCAGCAGCAGCAGCAGCAGCAGCGGCAGCAGCAGCAGCAGCGCTCCTCCACCGCTCCAACCGCTCCGGACTCGGCCAGCTCCGCGACGGCGACGGTGAGTCGTAGCACCAGAGTCCCCGGCTTCTTCCTGTTGGAGGCCGCTCCTCGTTGCGGCCCCAACGACAACGGAAACCCGACGAGAAAAGGTCGGGTCTCCAGTGCAGGGAGAGATTTAAAAAGTTTCCCCCCCCCCCTCCCACCCCACCCCCACCCCCCCACACACACACCCCAACAAAAAATAACAAAAACTACATTAAAACACAGACAGAAAATAATAAAAACGCGGACAGACTGCAGAGGCCGCTGCTGGCCAGAGCCGCGCCGCCCAAGAGATACTGTGTGGAAAAGTTGCCCCTCAGGTTTCTATCAAATCTTACTTTTATTACTTTAAAACTATGACCACTGATTCGTGATTTCCCTATTCTGCGTAAAAGATTCAGAGCATTTACCCTATCTATTCCCCTCATGGTCTTATACATCTTATACGTCTCATCCTCCTGCGCTCCAAAGAATAAAGCCCCAGCCTGTCCAACCTCTTCCTATAGCTCAGGCCATCAAGTCCTGGCAACATCCTTGTTTTCTTCTTTGTTAGCTCAGTTATGAAGACAGGTAGCTTTCCGCTGAGCAGACATTCTGTGTAGTTGAGGTAAAAATTATATTCAACAACTATTAAAATTAAGTAATGTAGTTGACCATCAAATAATGTGCAAAACAGAAGTTATTTTCGGGAAGTGTAAAACAAAGTTTTAAATGCTAAATAAATGTTTATGTCTACAATAGGGCCAGTTTAATGTATCTGACTTCTCAATTATGGAAAAAAATGTTGATCAAGTCTGGTTCACTACTACAAATATCAGTTAATGTCCATTTCTAACAAACTCCCCTCATGTTGGTTTTTGAGTCTTTGTAATAATAAAGACCTCACACCTTGGCAGATTATACACTGTTTATTTAGAATAAACAACTACAAGCTCTTACTTGAGAGTCAACTTCATACTGAAGAGTGTAGTAACACACAACGCTAATAAGCTAGTGGGCGGAACTACAAAAGCATGACTCATAACATGAGCCACTCAGGCCTCTGGTGCAGTATTGATTCCTTGTTCTTTTATGTAATGGTCATTAAAAATAAATCTTATTCTGTGTTGGAATCAAAACTTGGAAGCAATCTAGAATTGGAGAATGAAAGGTTAATTCCAGAGCAGGTCACCTGGACTCTGGAAATATGATCAAATTGGAAATTGCTGAAGACCGTCTTATTAACGTCATTTACACACTATTGGCCCTCTCTCACGGTGCGAGTCCACCCACCAGTGATCCCGAGTGAAAGAAAAAAATCAAACTCGTGGTTGTCTACGAGATTCCAAGTTTATGTTCACGAGTTTCAACGAGTTCCCACGTGGATGTCTAAGTTTGCCGTTTACTTCTCATTTCTGCGATGTACCAAGTTCCTCTCCCGATTTACTCTTGAGCCAACAACGACTACCGACGTGCGGAAAAATGATCACATGGATAAAAATGATGTCATGCAGTTTTTTTTTACACTATAAAAAGCCACCCATGACCATGGACAGAACTGCCCCGATGATCAGCTTCTCCGTGTCTCTTATTATTATATTAGAAATGTCAAGCATGTTGCACGCTGGATATCTCTTAGAGTGAGTTTCGTGAACATGTTTCCGTGATTACTTTGTGGCTGCACGGAACAGGCTCATGCAGCTTAAACTTGTGTTTCGATTCTGTCAATGAACCTCGCAGTGTAATGTTATATAAGCAACGATTCCCATCTGTTAGCCATCTAGCAACAGATGGGGAAAGAGCCCTTGTTCAGGCTGGTAAAGTGAAGGCTTCTGCAGGGGTTCCTGCTGTGGCACTGGGGAATTAGTGGGGGAATCTGCTGCTGTTGGGATCTCCATGAGAACCGGATCGAAATATGGTGGACGTACATTCATTCTGATATTGGAGTGTGATCGTACAGGTGCCGCTGGAATTGGTGCCTTCACTAGGATCTTCTCCAGATGGTAAACTCCCATCCCGGCTGAAAACGACATGTGAAACGTGGTGGAAATAGCCGTGGAATCATAGTCATGCAGGACGCCAACAGGTCCTTCGGCCCATCTTGTCCGTGCCAATATAGATGGCCATCTAAGCTGATCCCATTCGCCCGCGTTTGACCCATATTTCTCCAAACCCCCCCTATCCTATTTACTGCCGGGGGTGGTGATGAAGGCAGAGACGATAATTGCTTTCATAGGCTTTTAGATAGGTGCAGGGTAGTGCGGGAAGATTTATGGGTCGTGTACATGTAGGTGCGATCAGTTTGACTTGGTATCATTTTCGGCACAAATATTGTGGGCCGAAGGGCCCGTTCCGTTGCTATACTATTCTCTATTCGATGTTCTATGTATCCATGTTGCTACCCATTTTTTTTTTTTCAAACGCCTTTTACCTCTACCTGGTTGAGAAAGAATATGGTGACATTAGCAATGTTGGAAGAAATCACAGATCTGAATTACAAAAGCAAGATTATTTTATACCGCGGGACAACTTTTGTGAAGGACTCTCTGTCATCAAGAACACAAAGTACTGGTGTAACTCAGCGGGTCAGGCAGCATCTGTGGAGTGAAACGGACAGGCGGCATTTCGGGTCTTCAAACCCCAAACATTGCCGATCTATTCCCTCCGCAGATGCTGCCTGACGCGCGGAGTTTCTCCAGCACTTTGTGTTTTGTTCAAGTTTCCAGCATCTGCAGTTCCTTGTGTCCCTGTGATTAGGTGTTGTTGATGGTGATCTCAGTATAAATTAAAATGGAGCAGGCGTGGAACTCAGTCTGTTTTTGCACCATCGCACAAAGGCAAGATTTGCACCCAAGTGTCTCCTGTGGAAAATAAAACACACATTGATATAACACGGCGAGTTTATTTCATCACCGTTAGTGTGTTCGCCTTCTTCCCCTAATAATCCGCTGCTATCTGTGTTCGAGAGCGAAAACTTGCAAAGGGCAGGCACGGTTCCGCGCCAGCAAAGATGGACTCAGAATGCTGGAGTAACTCAGCGGGACAGGCAGCATCTCTGGAGAGAAGGAATGGGTGACTGGGTGACGTTTCCAAAATTCTGCTGCGTCTTTGTGTTACTACAGCACTGTGTGTTCACTTTTTGTCAACCAGCATCTGTCTATTACAAACCCACTGACTCCCACAACTATCTCAACTACACTTCTTCCCACCCTGCTTTCTGCAAAGATTCTACCCCCTACTCCCAATTCTTCCATCTACGCAGCATCTGCGCCAAGATGAGGTGTTCCATACCAGGACGTCCGAGATGTCCTCATCTGTGAGAGGTTTCCCTCTCCCATCATTGATGAAGCCTTCACTCGTGTCTCCTCGGTGCCACGCAGTTCTTTCCTTGCTCCCCCTCCCCTTAGTCGCAACAGAGACAGAGTCTCCCTAGTCCTTACCTTCCACCCCATCAGCCGTAGCAGATAACACATAATCTTCTGAAATTTCCATAACCTCCAACGGGATCCCACCACGAGCCACATTTTCCCATCTCCACTCCTTTCTGACTTCCGCAGAGAC